>NC_079165.1:29182481-29504981 GCF_947568905.1 Ostrea edulis | reverse complement strand
CATAGATATTGATGAATTTTAAAAACTGGTACTGCCTCGTTACTACATTCAAGCGTTGCAAACCACTTTATACTATAATGTCTTTCTTACTGCTTTTAATAGTACATGTTATGTATTTTAAATGCATAGGGTATAGAGAAAAGTTGTGTAAAATACACTACCAGTACTTAAGCCAGCATGAGAGGTTACCTTATTTTTTTCTTTTGTTTGCAGAAACATTTGCTTGCGGTTTGCTGATTTGGAGAGAAAACTTGGAGAAATTGACCGAGCCCGGGCAGTTTATGCTCATGCCTCCCAGATCTCCGATCCAAGGGTCAGTGAAATGAATATAATCATTTTGACAGACCTTGTTATACAGTTTGAAATAAATTAATACCTATTATTTTCCTTGCTGTGGAATCTGAATACCCTTCTTCAAAGACTCTAATACGTGTATTAATGAAATTTATTCAGCACTGCCTTTGTCATTCTGAAAATAAAAAACTTACTAATTTATAGGTGGCACCAAATTTCTGGCAAGTTTGGAAGGAGTTTGAGATTAAACATGGTAATGAGGACACTGTGAGAGAAATGCTGAGAATCAAACGTTCAGTACAGGCTATATATAACACACAAGTCAACTTCATGTCCGCCCAAATGTTGGCAGTATCTGGTGGAAAGGGAGATAATGCTGGTGAGATTCTTTTAAAGAGACTTGAAAATTTTGATGAATTATTGTTTCTTGTATATAGTGTTTTCATATTTTCTGAATATTAAATTAAGACTCTAATGCTATAATTAAGGCCCTACAGTAAAAACTGTCTGTACATCTATCCCCACTTTTTATGGCATCTGATAACTTTAAATTTCCTTGGGAAGATTTTCATAAATCTTATACATACATGTAATACTTGGATTAGGCAGGGGAAGACCCCTTTCAATATTCAGATTTATCGGTTTTCTCGTTACGGAGTTATAGGTCTTAGAGTTTTTTTAATTGATAAGATAATAGCACTTTCTATGACACGCAATAAATTAAGATTAATGATTAATTGGGAAGTCTTTCATATAATTTGAAGGTAATGCTCAGATTAGGAAGAGAAATTCCCATTTTGATTTTCAGAGTTATTATTTTGTCATTATGGGAGTAGAATATTTTATATTTAAACATTCGCTGTGGTGCCCTATCTGACTTGAATTTTCTAGTTTTACCTTCATAATTTCTCACATGTATAAGAATGCATTTGCAATTTCATGTACACATAGCTGTATATTGAAATCCTAATTGTTTATGGCAGTTTTGTTATTTTGGATATCATGGGTACAAATTGTCCTATGCTTTATTATATAATAACAGTAATGCTTTAAAAAAAAAACATCCCTGGTATTATTATCTAGTATTGTAATATTCCTAGAACCTGCCCAAGTATTATATTTTAGTCATTATAATGCCATACGAAACTTCCCTTGTTTCATAAATTTATGTTCCCTCATAATCAAGAAAAATCTTTTATCCATGAAAATTAACACACACACACACCCCAAATTACAGTATTTTATTTGATACTGTACATACAGTATATCAAATAGTTAATGTGAATTATCTCCAGATCATCAAAACGTTTTAATACTTGTTATTGTATTGTTGATAAGCAGGTGAGGCAGTTGATAAGGACAACATGCAAAGACTAGAGGAGAGAGCCAGGCAGCTAGCCGAGGAATCGGTGAAAGACCAGGCCAAGACCGATAAAGGCATCTTGTTTGTCAGGTTGGTAGTAGTGATGATAAAGTCTAATTCAGAAAGTTGTTAGATTGTCTTCTACACCCTCAATAACAGCATATTGAATTATTGCTGGTTGAATTGTCTTTGTGCAAGGTGATGGTTGTGTTACTTTGAAAGAAAATAGGAGTAGGTTCTTGAGGACAGGACACACCCCCTTTCACTCATCAGTCCATAGTCCTCACCTCCCAATAATATATGTATAATGCAAATCAAAATTAAGATTTGTACCATATGAAGTTATCAGCTCAGCAGACATAAAAAAGAAATTAACACTTTACACATACTTTAGATGCGACATTGTCAGATTCATTATGAAATTATCACCTGAAAAACTGATTCATTCAAAAATCAATATTTCCTTCCAGTTGCACTTTAGTAGTACGGAATTGCGCAACTTTAAGAACATACTACTCTTTCAAAACAGACTTCTGGAAAAATTCCTATTTACAAATTGTAAAACAATACTTCAATATTTAACAAGCGAAAGACTCTTAGCTCCGTCCAGCAAAGCACGGCTGTTTGATTACTTCAAACACAAGCTTGAAATTCAGATTCTGGCTTAACCACACCCTCTGTGAATACAATGTGTCAAGAATTTTCAACATTTATCTAATTTTCAAACATCAGAAAACTGACAGTACACAGTTAAGATATCAGCCCCTGTCTTAAACAGAAAAGCTTGAATCACAGGGGCATCTTCTCCGTTCTGTTCTCTATCACACATATGATAAATACATTATATGTGTGATAGAGAACAGAGCGGGTAAGATGTCCCTGTGCTTGAATCTGCAGGAGAAATGTGGGGATTTCAGCTCGGCCATGTTTTGATGTGAACTTTGAAGTAATCACAGTGGTGCTATCTGCAATATCCCATTTCCTAGAATTCTCCATGCTTGTCGGTCAACATGTTAGAATAGCCATGGATGCTTTCTTCAATGTAACTGGTTTTTATGATAATAAAATTCAATATTAGTGCAACGCATGACAATGACACACTAACTCACACACTTAACTTGTCCACCCACCATCACATGCCTGTATGGACGTAAACGTGAGAGGGTGTATAAAAGGAAAGATCATGCGACTGATGTTTGTAGACTCCTACCTGCCATTAAAAGCAATTTTGGATATCTAGTGAGGGATTAGAAGTTTAATTCTGGGTATTTTGACTTGTAGGAGTGACAATACACAAGAGGAGCTGGGAGAATTGACTAAAACTGCTAACCCGGATGCTATCGATATTGATGATGATTTCTCCAGTGACGAGGAGGCACAAGTGGAAGGTAAGTCTTCAGGGATCGCTATAGCAACATTCAGCCAGACGGGAGAACTAATATTCCTGATAGTATGATGGCATATTTCTGCCATCGCTGCTTGTCAGAATATTATGTTGACTTTTTCAGATAATCATGTTGACTTGTCAAATGTTTATGTCGACTTGTTGGGAAAAAATTGTAGTTCATATTTTCTCACTATGTTTTAATTCTGATATGCTAATGTCATTTGCTGACATCTACTTCTCAAGTCTGACAAGTCAACATCACAATCTGACAAGTTGCCATGATTATCTGACTAGTCAACATAATCATCCAACAAGTCAACAAGATCATCATGTTGACTTGTCAGAACACTATATCAACTTGTCAAATGTTGTCTTGTTGGATCATTGTGTTGTTCAGTGAATGGCACATTTTGGACATGAAAGCATTTTTACAGTTACCTTTTAAACTGACTTTTATTTGACAAGAGAACATAATCATCTGACAAGTCGACATAATTATCTGACAAGTGATGGCAGAAATATGCCACCATATAACTATGCTTTAGTACATCTCTACAGGATTCTGGTAAATATATGTAGATACAAATAGTAAAAATTCATCTCTGTGAGATTGCCTCTATGTATTGCAGAACATATTATATGTATATATTTTCTGGAACTGCAGTGTCCATCATAGCTACAAACTACACGGTAATTAATGTAAAATTATGAATTATTCGGTTATTACCTAATTGGTTACACATTTCCTGTTTCAGAGATGGAGGTTAAATCTGTTCCTACTGAGGTATTTGGATCATTGAAAAATGAGGAGGAAGAGGACTAAATTGTAACAGCTACAAGAACACTGACAGACCGTACCTCAACTGCAATAGGAAATTCTGTGGAATTGTAGTTTCCATTACATTTGTCAGATATATTTGAAGAGTTCTGGAGAAAATAGAATGGTTTTAACTTCAATTTATTGAACAGACGGTCAAAAAGGTGGCAACCAGTCTCTGAGGCAATGAACTACACCATGATTTTACCATCACTTTGTAATGCATATATCAAATGAAAGGACACATGTATATAAGTCTACATTGTTTTAATGTAGGATAAAATAAATGAACATTGTTTTAATACAGATTCTACAATAAAAGATCCATGGTTATACAATATTATAACTATTTGAAATACTACCGGTAGTTTCTTTACAAAAAATTCTTCCTTAAAAAAAGACACTTAACAGCTGCTCTTGATAACGCCCAACTAGATTGTGAAGTCAAGACAGAAAATTTAATGTGTGATATTATATTTAAACTTTATGACACACATAGTACTGGAATACGCCATCCCATTTTGGATCGCCTCCAATGCAGCGATCAATTTTGAGTCCAATATCCATTAACAAATCAGCAGCAGATACTAACACGGGAGTATGTCCAAAAATAACGATGTAACCACCCTTCTTCAAACTTCTCAACAGAGGGTGTATCATTTTCCTCGCATCCGCAGCTTTCAGGACCTCGGAATTTATGAACCTTACAAACACGACGTCAGCGGTTCCGTCAGCTATTTTCGGTTCATTGGCATTTCCACAATGAATTTCATCCACACGTTTCGTTGCAAAGTTGACCATGTGTTGACTGATGTCTTGACCCACTGCGTGGCTCTTGGGTAGCGCCTGTTTCATGGTCCATAGAAACTGACCGGTTGAGCATGCGGGGTCAAATAAAGTAAGATCCTCCTTAGCCAAAGATTTAAGGAATTGAACAGAGTATTCGCGAAGGAAAACCTCCCCCTCACCTAACTGTAGGGCAAGAGTTTCGTCGATTTCCCATCCTTCATCTGGACAGTGAATCTCCTCTTTATAAGTTGACTGCAAGACGGGATATGGGAAAATGATCTCCATATGTTTGGTGCGATTTTGAACTATGTCGTGCATAATGAACTTCTTCTCACCAGGAGTTAGCTCTCTGTAGTAAACCACGAATCCATCGTCCTGAACGCGCTGGTCCACCATCAGACCGAGAATCATGCTGGCTCGGATATGGCTACAGTGTAGTTCGCGAATTTTACTGGCAATCCACTGATGTGATAAAATCCGCCGTCCAACCAGAGCGCGTAGCATTCCATTGTGTTGTTGCCAGCTCTTTAGAAGGAAGACGCTCTGAGGAAGATTATCCCATTTCTCAAAATAGATTTTTGGCGTTCTCTGACTGATTGCCTCCCAATCAATGCCATCAGAAGGTGCGACGTCATCACTTATATGACGTTCCTGGTACATTTCAATTTCTCTAAATATTAACTGCAGATTCCGTTTGTCGTGCTTGTCCGAGGTGTCGTTAATTAATTCCCGAAACTGGGTCTTTGATTCTTTCCATTTGCCATCAGTAATTAATTTTTGCGCAGCGTAGAGTCTCTTACGTGTTTCGGGGTTGTTGACGTCACGGAATATCCCGTCAAAATCAAACGTGCTGTGTCCGTCCGTAGCGGTAGGCAAGCTTCCTTCTTTACCAGACATTGTCAATTTTTCCTCAAACAAATATTAAGTGTTGTTGGTATCACTGGTCAGTTTGAAATAAGACTCTCTACACAGTGAAATCTGGAACGTCCTATTTCCACTGATAAAACCAGACAGGTTGGCGTACATAAACAATTTGATAAAAGTATTACGTACGGAGAAAGCACAAAGGCCTTCGTCAGTTTGTCTTATAATCTTATATTTATCTTGGTAATCTATAGGGTATAGGAAAATTCGTCCAGTTCGTTAAGATAGTTAGTAATTTTTGTTGATGAGATTTTCAAATACGATGTCTTTTCCGAACAAGAACATTTGAATCCTGAGAATAGAACTCGTTTGATCTCTCGAACAGATATTAAAAAAAAAAATCGACTTTCTTATCAAATGTTAATTATTATGAAATGAATATTGTTTTTACTCGCTTGTATATCTCGCATTTGTCAAATAAAACAAGAATTTCTAAAATTTCACTAATGGATGATCGATGACGTGTATATATAATAAAAAAAACCAACAACTAAATACATCGTTTTCGGTCACATAAAATGTTTGATTTTTAAAATTAATTTAAACTTGTAATATTGTATGAATGAACGAATGGGGTGTTTCTGTGAAAGTAATGATTAATTATGGCGAGGGAGAGCCTTTTTGAAACAAATGTCTTTTAATTAATGCACCTCCTCGCTACTCTTATTAATTCTATGGTCATCTAATATATCAATTGGTAAATAATAGTAACCGGTTATTCGCCAGCATTTACAATCAAATGTCAGGTTACTTGGTCATTATTTGATTAAAGCATAGACATTCCCATAATGTGGAATGTTTGTTCTAACCGACACACACACACACACACACATTTGTTGAGGTGAAACTAATGAGCTGGATGGTTATTTTATGTAATAGTTTTGCATGTCCGTAAGCGGCTACTCCCCCCAAAACAACAACGCGATTAAGAGCCCCCACCTCCCTTTAAGGGAAGATGGGGGGGGGGGGGGGGGGGGGGGGGGCAGGTAGAGTTTACATTAAATCGGGTTGAATGCAGATTTTGTAGGTTTTTTTTATTCAAAATGTTATTCCATAGTATTTTTATCTTCACAGAATAAAAAACAATAACATCTCCATGCTCGTGATGTGACATAAATGAAACCGTGCTCGTGTTGGGAGGTATTTATGAAACTGCCGTGTTGTGACATAAATGAACCTGTTCTCGTGTTGTAACGTATCTGTGAAACAGGACAGGATTAGTCACCATTATAGCACTATACAAAACTCACCAAAAGATTCACGAAATTCAAACTACAGCTATACAGTTCTCTCTTTCCAAGTACAATGTGTCCCTGGAACACACTGCCATCACCAAATCAAAACAAACCATCTTTACATCGTTTTAAGGTATTCAATGTACATGTATAATGACCATATTTCAGATCTAATAAATGGATGGTGGAATATTTGTAATCATGGTATCATTTTGAAGGGTCCATCAAATGAAAATAATCCACCATAGGAATTTTCAAAATTTTGTTTACTGCCTGATTTATTTCACCTAGAATTTAACATTGAAGTATATGGGAAAGCATATTTTATTACAATATTTTAAAAACAAATTATATTTTCATAATTATCTCTTGGTAGAAAGTTACATACACTTTCTTTTTATGAAAATATGAAATAAAATAAATCATTGACCATACACATTTTTAGAAAATTTGATTTTTCTTATTTTTACAAAGGGCAGACAACTCTTCCAAAAAGTCTTAAGTGCAAAAAGGTCAGCTTCTAATCATTTACCAGTCATGTGAATTTCATCTGCTTCACTTTCATCATTATTTAACAATAAACTTTTATGTTGATATATATCCTTCAAACTTGTTCATTATCCTTTCATTATACATGGAATACCTTAAATCAGCCAACATCTCGTCTGTCCAGGTGCACGAGGATACAGTAAGGAACGCCCAGGTCAATATCGTAAAGACTCAAGCTCTATATGGAGCGCCAAATTAACAAACTCACATAACTGAAGATATCTCTAATTATCTAAAGTTATCATCAATTCAATTATTGCCCGCAATAACTGAACTGATGCACACATTAATTCAATTGATGAGAGTGATGATTGATTTGATGGGCGCATCAATGTGGCGGAATTATTGCTCGCAAAATTTAATTTGAAGCTCGGTATAATTGATTTGATGATCTCTTTAATTCAATTGAAGATATCTCTAATGAGATAGGTGCTCTCACTAAAAGAAACACCGCGTGCATACATATATTGAATTACTGATGTCGTTAAATTAAATTGAAAAGAATAATATAACTCAATTATTGCACGTATTAATTGAACTGATGCGCGCTATTGAAGAGAACCATTATTCGGGGATTAATTGAATTGCTGCGCGCATTAATTGAATTTTTGCTGTCTTCCATTGAATTGTAGTGCGCATCAATTCGTTGATTGAATAGAGGAACAATTAAATCATATTGTGCATCAATTCAGCAGCCAGAATAATTTTAGTGCTATTAACAATATTCAATTGATGCGCGCAATAATTCAGATTTGAAAATATCATAATTGTTGCGCGCTTTAAGTTTATGCTAATTTGGCGCTTCATACAAACTAACATTCTACCAAGAACTGGGGGGGTGGGGGTGGGGGCAAATCAGCCAATCAGATGTAGTAAGAACGGAAAATGAACATTATAATAAAAAAATGTTAGTAGTAAGCCCTTTGCTACGCGCGGTTATAATACGTTTGTCACAGCAGAAGGTACCATTGTTTTTATTGCCTGTAATATGATACTAATATTCGCCTCACGCCTGCTAAAAGTCTCTTGGCTTAAATCGTTTCCAAGAGTCTTCCATATCTGTTTCATATGTATTGGAATTTTTATTGAACACATATGTTAACGGTATTTTGGAAACTCATCGTCAACTTGGACATTCCCAGATTAATGTAGAAATATTCTACTATCACCTGCATGTATAATGTTTATCTCTCAACTGATTCGATCGATACGCAAGAGCTTGTTCTGCGTATGATCAGTTTTTAAATTGAGGCAAGCTATTGACAAATAAGTTGATGTTACAGGGATTTTAATAGTCTCATTTGAAGTCAGCATTTCGTAAATTCTATGGTCGTTATAATGATCTTATATAAATGAAACTTATCGTCAAGTCGAATTGTCTGACGTGTCACGAAATTGTTGTCTTAGTTAAATTTGACACCATCAATTCTATATACATGTGTAAATATATATAAAAAAGACTAGGGTTGATTCGTGGCGAGTCCCTGTGGATATAACTTTCAGGAAAAGGGGTGATGTTATAAAACTGCAGAAATCCTTCTAGATAGTTTATATATTCATATTCATTCATATGTTGGCATTACTTTTGTATACACCCGAGTTGCAAAGCATATATAATGTACTTATTTTCCCATAAGCTACGTCTACATGTAGTCTGTAGTTAATATTCTAATCTTTTCTAAAATTTCTTTCTTTATAAATTGTTTTTATAAATGCCCTCTGGGCCTAAAATTGAAATAAACTTATATTAATTATGAAATATTTAGATATCTAAACAAGTTATTTCTAAGAGAAAGTTTAATTATGAAATGGTAATTTTTCCATACCGACCTACTGACCTGCTGAACCGAAAAACACGATTGCAAAACAAACATTTCCCTCCCAAAATCAATGAATAGTTACGATTCTAGACTATTTATTGTACGGTTGCATTACAACTTCCGGCATAAACGAAAGTAGATGGCTTGTTCAAGTTGTTGTTTCGATTTACTATGTCTATGGATCAGCATCGAGGGTATCAGCCTCTCAGGGTATCACAATCTCAAAGTTCAATACTTATATAAGGGGGATCACTGAATTAACTTGAATGTGTAATTGAAAACAGACCAATTCAACAATTGCAATGAATACTGAATGGTGAACATTTCAGCTTAAATCGTTATACATACGTACGGTTCTATCCTAAGGTCTAGGTTATGATACGATTTATTTGATTATATCACATTAGTTCATACTGAAGTATAGTATTTTGAACAGAGGGCACTTGCTGATGATATGAAATGGATTTTGTGAGAAAAAGAAAACTGTCTGGAACAGAAAATCAGTTGGATCCAAGTTCCAAACAAAAAATAAAAGTCTTGTTTGATAAAAAGTTTAAATATGAAAAGTCTGACAACTGGCAGTTGCCATCACTAATACACAAAGGATGCAAACAGTGGGCACATCCACTTCTTCAGAGAATGAAGGAAAAACTGAACAGTGTGAAAGACAAGTTGAGTGATAAGGAAATTTATTCATGGCATGAACACACAAAATTCATGAACATTGCAGGCAATGTTATATCTACTGTGAAACAAGTGATTCACCCAGAACTTTGTACACAAGCGTGGTGCAAATTTTATGAAATTTTGTCTGTGTATCCCCTGATTAATTATGAGCTTGAGACGTTAAACACGGTTCATCTCTGTGAAGCACCTGGGGCTTTTGTGACAAGTTTGAATCATTATCTTGTTACTAATGGTAAGTATATTGAAAGTTAATCAGTCTGAATCATTATCTTGTTACTAATGGTAAGTATTGAAAGTTAATCAGTCTGAATCATTATCTTGTTACTAATGGTAAGTATTGAAAGTTAATCAGTCTGAATCACTATCTTGTTACTAATACTGAGTATTGAAAGTTAATCAGTCTGAACCACTATCTTGTTACTAATGGTAAGTATATTGAAAGTTAATCAGTCTGAATCATTATCTTGTTACTAATGGTAAGTATTGAAAGTTAATCAGTCTGAATCACTATCTTGTTACTAATGAATCCCGTGGGGATCCGGGTTAGAATAGGTTCTCAGTACCTCTTTCTTGTCGTAGAAGGCGACTAAATGGGGAGGTCCTTCGGATGAGACCGCAAAAACCGAGGCCCCGTGTCAAAGCAGGTGTGGCACAATAAAGATCCTTCCCTGATCACAGGCCATAAGTGCCGAGCATAGGCCAAAATTTTGCAGCCCTTGGCTTCACTGGCAGTGGTGACGTCTCCATATGAGTGAAATATTCTCAAGAGGGACGTTAAACAATATTCAATCAATCAATCTTGTTACTAATGGTAAGTATTGAAAGTTAATCAGTCTGAATCACTATCTTGTTACTAATGGTAAGTATTGAAAGTTAATCAGTCTGAATCACTATCTTGTTACTAATGGTAAGTATTGAAAGTTAATCAGTCTGAATCACTATCTTGTTACTAATGGTAAGTATTGAAAGTTAATCAGTCTGAATCATTATCTTGTTACTAATGGTAAGTATTGAAAGTTAATCAGTCTGAATCACTATCTTGTTACTAATGGTAAGTATTGAAAGTTAATCAGTCTGAATCATTATCTTGTTACTAATGGTAAGTATTAAATGTTAAATTAGTTAACAGAGTATATAGGCTTATATTGTTAACACAGTTGGCCAGATAGCTCAGTTGGTAGAGCACCTGACTAGAGATTCAGGGAGCCTGGGTTCGAATCCCAGCCTGGTCCGTTGCATTTTCTCCCTTCCTGTTATATTTGGTGCTGTGACCAGCCCCAGGAACTTACAGGTGAAAATTCCTGCCAGGGGATTAAGATCCTGGGTTGATGTCTTCAGGTGTGAAGACATTTATGGAGGGAGGAATGTAGCGGTCAGCCAGGTTCGATCGCCGTTGGCCAGATAGCTCAGTTGGTAGAGCACCTGACTAGAGATTCAGGAGGCCCGGGTTTGAATCCCGGCCTGGTTCGTTGCATTTTCTTTCTTCCTGTTTCAGTGGTATGGTCCAGAGTGTTCACACTAACTGTCAACAAAGCGAAAACAATACTGACTATTAGTGAAATAGAACTTCAGAATCATATGTTGATAAAATGTAAAGACTTTTAAGATATGCTGTATTTAATTTATGTTTTATTATTGAGAATGGTAAGATTTATGATGGATTGAGGCTTGATACACTAAGTAACTAAAAGTATGGTGGTTTGTTTGGGTTTTTTTTGGCAGTAAACTCATATGTCTATCATATCACTTTACTAATGATGGAATGATACAACCAAATTAGATAGGGTACCTATGCTGGTTAGCAATTCTGAAAATTCAAAACATTCCATTGGGATTTGGACCCACTCTAACAAGTTAAAATTCTCTGTCATCATAGATTTCTGGTTGTCTACTAACACATATACCCACAAGGCACTTCAAAAACAATCATTATAAAACATTCTGGGTCAGGTCACTCAAACTGCTAAGAATTTTTCTGTATTTTCAATGTGCAATGTAGAGTCCTCAAGAATATGGAAAAATATAGAAGCCTGGGGCCAGTATAAAGTTATGTGAGTGGTTTTTAGTATAGGGTTTTGGGAAATACTTTGGATTGCAATTGAAGATCACTTTTATGTGATGTCACTCTATCAATGTCAAATGATTGAATTTAAGGAGGATCGAATGCTACACCAGAGAAATTTGATATACTATTACTAGATGAAAAGTGGAGGAATAGGAGGATATGTAAAATAATATTTTGAAATTAAAACTTTCAAATTCACTTTATTTAGTCAACAAATGCAGTTTTAGTGGAAAACGGTTTTTAAAAAAAATTTAAAACCCCTGCTGGACTCGAACCTGCGATCTACACGCAGTTCAGCACTCTTAATGTTCATATCTCTGATAAAATTATTTCATATTGAGAAAAAACGCATAGAGGAGGTACTCTACATTGTCATAATGGCTGACTTCCTTTTAAAACATAAATGAAAATATAAATATCAGCAATATTTGTATATTTCTTTTAGATTCAATTAAGCAGCTCAGTAGGTTAGCACATTGACTTATTATGAAAATGAATTCTAGAATATCAAGGAACATGGACATGGTTAGGAAGCACCTTGAATCCCTACTATGAGGGAAACCCCCTGGGTAAGATGATTGATGATGACCGCTTCATCAAGGGGAGCGTGGATTACTGGTACTTTGGGGAGGACAACACAGGAAATCTCATGGACATCAGTAACTACGAGGGCCTCCTTACTGTCGCATCTACAATGGGAAACATTCAGCTGGTATGTTCTGGATTCATTGTGACAAATGCATTTATCACCTTTTCGGACTGATTGATTCTTCATGTGGGATATTATTTTTGCACTCATGTACATAATTGTATAGACACATTTGAATTGTAGAATTATTGAAGGTTCTTAGGTATGATTTGAGCCACATATTAATGAGAAGCCCGACAGTAATCACTTTGTCCATCTGTCCATCAACACTTTTCACCATCTTTTCATCATTTGTGAGAATATCAGCAGGATTCATAAATACCCCTTTATTCCAAATATTTGTTGGCACAAAAACATATTGCTCATGCAGTCTTTGTAAGGCAAGTGTCCATTTCATTCATTTTCATGGTGATTCGGACACTTGGCCTGTGAAGATGCTCATGTAGAAGATATGAATAATACCCGTCACAAACAATTTTCTGAGTCTGTGATTCACAAATAGTGGTTTCAAAGTTAGTGTACAGTATTTGGTTCAAAGGTTTGTTATGTTGAAATATGACAAATGTGGATTTTGAAGTCACTAGGTCAAAGTCATAATAGCATTTAATATTGTCATGAGGCTATGTCTTCGATGATTAACAGATGTCTGTTTAAAACCAGTGGAAGATGATAATCTTTTGAAGCTGTTGTCTGATCCAGGTTACAGGTGATGGTTCCATTGACTGCCAGGATGACCCAGGAGAACAGGAGCAGATCGTGTCCCTTCTCCATTACTGTGAGGCCCTGGCAGGGATACTTATTCTCTCCCCTGGAGGCAACTTGGTTTTGAAAAAGTTCACTATGTTTGACAGCGAGACTGTCAGTTTGATGTATATACTGTGCTGCTTATTTGAAGAGGTATTTCTTTTTATAACTACAAGAAAATTACATGTAAGGTTATATTATATACTATGAACAGCTCCTGGTTTTTTTTCCCCTTCTTGAAATCTATTATTAAACTGATTTCAGTAATATCACTAAAATCATATGAAAATTGTGATGTCCTATTATTGTTGGAGACAACCACATTTTTTCAGATAAAAAAATTCCTTATGGCATTAGCACAAGTCAGATAGAGTTTTGAACAAAATTAACTCTACAGTTGAACTTTGCTATCTCAAACACTGATATCTCGTATACCATGGTTATGTCGAAGTGAGTTGGAAGTCCAAGCTACATTTTCTTTATGTATTTTAATCTTTTCATCTCAAACCCTCGGATATCGGAAACTTTTTTCTTGACCCCATAGAGTTGGAGATTTGACTGTATAATGTAGGTGAACATTATGGTACAATCCCATTTAGACATTACACTCTCACAAAACAAAACAAAATATTTTTTATTAAGTCATGAATATTTTTCTGTTTTGTAGGTAAATGTTTTCAAACCTGCAACGAGCAAAAGTGGAAATTCTGAAGTGTATGTAATATGTTTAAACTTTCATGGACTTGGAGAAAGAATGAATGAATTTAGACAATTCTGCAAACCATTTTTTGGTGAGTATCATTGTTTTAATGTCAATCTGATATACAGTGTATGTACACATATCAGAAATCTAAATGTGGAAGTTCAAGCTTGTATGTTAAATATCTACATTCCCAATGTTTTTATTACCTTCCATCTCTTTACCAAGTGAAATGATAGCCATTTCTTCATGAATGTGAACGATGTCCGTATGAATCTTGATAGATATAGTACAATTATTTTAATGGCTGGGAATATTCCAACAGAAATGAAAGTACATTATGTAAAATGTAAACATAAAAAATAAATTTCAATTTTAAAAATATGTGGGGGTATGAACAGCAATGCTTTGCGCCAGCATATACAGTGGAGCATCGTTAATCCGGACACTTTGGTTCCCAGCAAAATCGTCCGGATAAATGAAGCGTCCGGATAATTGAATCGCATATTTTCTAGCTTTCCATAAGTAACCAATATATGCCTACTTTATTGATGCATAGTGAATTAAACACATTCTATCATTGGATTTAACCATTTGCATTAGTAAATAAATTATGATAATATTAACATTTACATGTATTTCAAAGCACTAAAATTGTAAGTGTTCAGTGTATTTGCCTGTGCCTACATTGTACATACATATGATCCCAACAAATAGATATACAAAACTGTGTACCGTATGCACTAAAACAAATAATGAAGCACTTTATGTAACTATAAGTAAATAAATCATTAGTAACTAACATAATCATTCACACTTCAAACATTTCATCACACTTTTACTTCTTAAAGAGGTCGGTAATTTCCATCTGTCACGATTCACGGGTTCGACGGTCTGTTAAAACAATCTTCATCGTCCAAAGTTGATATAAGAATTTCGTGATTATCATGTCAGTTGACAACATTCTTTAACCAAAATTCAATCTGCCAGAGTTTATATTTCTTATTCTATAATTATCCAAGACAATATCGGGAGAACAAAATCATTTAAGCTCGTAGTATCAAGACCTACTACTGCTTTGATCTAGTCACGTGCACCTATTATTTTCATGATGCGATAATAACGAAACAAAACTCGGGTGAAACTAACATTACAGGTACATACAGAATTTAATTGTCATTTTCCTTAAAATGGTAATTTTCTCACTTCTACCCAGAGTTTAAAAATTCGAAACCAATAAAGCTCTACAACATCGTAACAAGAATCAATCGTACACAGGTACATTCTACATGCGTGGTATTCTAAACATTAGAAACTTACTACATATACATGTGCATGAACATACATGTATATTTCACGCCAATCACCAGTATAAAATCCAGAATCTAGAAATATAATCTACACTCTTTAGATTTGAATAAGCCGATATCAATTTACGAATCAGTACAACTGATATGTGTAGCAGTTAAAAAAATATCATTACGGCATGATGTTTAATTTATTAATACTATTAGGGTATTGATCAAGACTATAAAATAATATGCTACAGATTTATTTACAAAATTCAACACTACACGCAATAAAGATCTTATGTGCGAAAATTGGCAATACAATGTCTCGATCGGCACGTGCTATCTAACGGACTTATCATCACACACCACCTAATTGGAGGGAGGTGTTGACAGGGTACAGGTAATCGCTTCAATTAGACAGTTTGGCTTGTTTTCTTTATAATTTACGCCTTGCTAAAATTGTCCGACACAGACTTTCCCTAAATAAAATTACCGTCCGGATTAACGGTACAATTTTCAATGCATTATAACGTTTTGTAGTAAAAAGTGACCGTCCGGATCCGGAACGCGAATTTCCGGATTAATGATGCAAAATAATGTATAAAAATTCTGTTCCCTAGAAAAATCGTCCGGAAGGTGAAGCGTCCGGATTAATGGCGTCCGGATTACCGAGGCTCCACTGTATATACTTATCATGAAGCATGTTAGTGTCTCAGTTCATGCCCTCATGTATACATATATATACTTATCATGAAGTGTGTTAGAGTCTCAGTTCATGTATACATATATATACTTATCATGAAGTGTGTTATTATCTCAGTTCATGTATACATATATATACTTATCATGAAGTGTGTTAATGTCTCAGTTCATGTATACATATATATACTTATCATGAAGTGTGTTAGTATCTCAGTTCATGTATACATATATATACTTATCATGAAGTGTGTTAGAGTCTCAGTTCATGTATACATATATATACTTATCATGAAGCATGTTAATGTCTCAGTTCATGTATACATATATATACTTATCATGAAGTGTGTTAGAGTCTCAGTTCATGTATACATATATATACTTATCATGAAGCATGTTAATGTCTCAGTTCATGTATACATATATATACTTATCATGAAGTGTGTTAATATCTCAGTTCTTGTATACATATATATACTTATCATGAAGTGTGTTAGTATCTCAGTTCATGTATACATATATATACTTATCATGAAGTGTGTTAGTATCTCAGTTCATGTATACATATATATACTTATCATGAAGCATGTTAATGTCTCAGTTCATGTATACATATATATACTTATCATGAAGCATGTTAATGTCTCAGTTCATGTATACATATATATACTTATCATGAAGTGTGTTAGTATCTCAGTTCATGTATACATATATATACTTATCATGAAGTGTGTTAGAGTCTCAGTTCATGTATACATATATATACTTATCATGAAGTGTGTTAATGTCTCAGTTCATGTATACACATATATACTTATCATGAAGTGTGTTAGTGTCTCAGTTCATGTATACACATATATACTTATCATGAAGTGTGCTAGAGTCTCAGTTCATGTATACATATATATACTTATCATGAAGTGTGTTAGAGTCTCAGTTCATGTATACATATATATACTTATCATGAAGTGTGTTAGTATCTCAGTTCATGTATACATATATATACTTATCATGAAGTGTGTTAGAGTCTCAGTTCATGTATACATATATATACTTATCATGAAGTGTGTTAGTATCTCAGTTCATGTATACATATATATACTTATCATGAAGTGTGTTAATGTCTCAGTTCATGTATACATATATATACTTATCATGAAGTGTGTTAATGTCTCAGTTCATGTATACATATATATACTTATCATGAAGTGTGTTAATGTCTCAGTTCATGTATACATATATATACTTATCATGAAGTGTGTTAATGTCTCAGTTCATGTATACATATATATACTTATCATGAAGTGTGTTAATGTCTCAGTTCATGTATACATATATATACTTATCATGAAGTGTGTTAGTATCTCAGTTCATGTATACATATATATATACTTATCATGAAGTGTGTTAGTATCTCAGTTCATGTATACATATATATACTTATCATGAAGTGTGTTAGTATCTCAGTTCATGTATACATATATATACTTATCATGAAGTGTGTTAATGTCTCAGTTCATGTATACATATATATACTTATCATGAAGTGTGTTAGTATCTCAGTTCATGTATACATATATATACTTATCATGAAGTGTGTTAGTGTCTCAGTTCATGTATACATATATATACTTATCATGAAGTGTGTTAATGTCTCAGTTCATGTATACATATATATACTTATCATGAAGTGTGTTAGTGTCTCAGTTCATGTATACATATATATACTTATCATGAAGTGTGTTAGTGTCTCAGTTCATGTATACATATATATACTTATCATGAAGTGTGTTAGAGTCTCAGTTCATGCCCTCATGTATACATATATATTTTTAGGTCACCTGAATTCATTCAGGTGACCTATTGCTATCTGTTTTTGTCCGTCGTTGTTCGTCGTGCGTCGTGCGTTAACATTTGAACATTTTCAGCTTCTTCTCTGAAACCCCTGAACCAATTTCAACCAATTTTGGCATATAGCATCTGTGGGTGAAGGGGAACAAAAATTGTGAAATTCGTGGTCCCTGCCCCCCTGGGGCCTGAGGGGTGGGGCAAAAACCATCAAAATGAGTGTAATTTTAAAAAATCTTCTTCTTTACTCCTGGACATCAAGAAGCCAAACTGTGGGCATAATTATAATGAGCATTGAGCCCTCTACCAAAATTGTGAAATTCATGGCCCCTGGGGCAGGGGTTCTTGTGTTAGGGTGGGGCTCTATTGGTCATATAGTGAAGATGTAGAAATTCTTTGAAAATCTTCCCTGTCTCTGGGTATTAAGTAGACAAACTAATAGCATGGTAATGATGAGCAAGGATGCCTCTTTATACCCCCCGCAACAAGTTGTGGGGGGGTATACTGGAATCGAGTTGTCCGTCCGTCCGTCCGTCTGTAGATGCAATGGTTTCTGGGCTCTAAAGCATTATCCTTTCCACCTACCGTCACCATATCATATATATGGACTACCCATGGGATGAAGATGTTCCCTATCGATTTTGGGGTCAAAAGGTCAAAGGTCAAGCACACTGGACATCGAAGTAGCAATATGGTTTCCGGGCTCTAAAGTGTTATCCTTTCCACCTACAGTCACCATATCATACATATGGACTACCCATAGGATGAAGATGTTCCCTATCGATTTTAGGGTCAAAAGGTCAAAGGTCAAGCGCACTGGACATTGAAGTAGTAATATGGTTTCCGGGCTCTAAAGCGTTATCCTTTCCACCTACAGTCACCATATCATATATATGGACTACTAATGGGATGAAGATGATCCCTATCGATTTTGGGATCAAAAGGTCAAAGGTCAAGCGCACTGGACATTGAAGTAGCAATATGGTTTCCGGGCTCTAAAGCGTTATCCTTTCCACCTACAGTCACCATATCATATATATGGACTACTAATGGGATGAAGATGATCCCTATCGATTTTGGGGTCAAAAGGTCAAATGCACTGGACATTGAAGTAGCAATATGGTTTCCGGGCTCTAAAGCGTTATCCTTTCCACCTACAGTCACCATATCATACATATGGACTACCCATGGGATGAAGATGTTCCCTATCGACTTTGGGGTCAAAAGGTCAAAGGTCATGCGCACTGGACATCGAAGTAGCAACACTCAGAAAAGATGTAGTTTATACCTATTACCAACACCCTTTGGGAGATTGGGGTAAGCGGGGGGTATTCTTAGTGAGCATTGCTCACAGTACCTCTTGTTAAAAATTGTGAAATTCATGGCCCCTGGATCAGGGGTTCTGGTGCTAGGGTGGGGCTCTATAAGTCATATAATGAAAGTGCATTAATTCATTGAAAATCTTCTTCTCTGTCCTTGGGTATTAAGTAGACAAACCAATAGCATGATTATGATGAGCAAGGATGCCTCTTTCAAAATTGTGAAATTTATGGCCCCTGGGTCAGGGGTTCTGGTATTAGGGTGGGGCCCTATTGATCATATAGTGAAAATGCATTTTATTTCTTTGAAAATCTTCTCCTCTGCTGCTGGGTATTAAGTAGACAAACTAATAGTATGATAATGATGATCAAGGATGCTTCTTTCAAAACTGAAATTTATGGCCCCTAGGTCAGGGGTTCTGGTGCAAAGGCAGGGCTGACCACATAGCTATTCAATGTTTCTTCCATCCAAAAGTAAAATTCTTATATTTAAACACAAACCTAATTCAAACATTGGAAGGTTGTTACATGATACTCAGGTGACCTATAAGGCCCCTGGGCCTCTTGTTTAAAAAATGGCCTTTATTTTTTAAAAAGAGTACAACTGTATTGCCAATGTAATATATCTAAATAATAGCATACGCAGTGACAGTCATCATAACAGGTAAGATATATACACACAGGACATAACCTATGCTGACAAAATAAACAAACAGCCCTGTTGAACATAACACTATGCCAAAGTCCACTAATGTTATCAAAACCAAAGAATGCCACAATCAGTTATTTCACGATATAAATTGAGCATCAGCATAATTTAATAACAGAAAATAATCTCAGTATTGTCTATGGAGAAATTTTGTTTGGAAATTTAGGAAGTCAAACATTATTCCTTGACCTTAGAGGTCATCCCACCAAATGCAGTCACTCATTATTCCTTGACCTTAGAGGTCATCCCATCAAATGCAGTCGCTCATTATTCTTCAAGTGTTTATTTTTACAGAGGATGGGAGGCCTGACTTCAGATTCCCTGAGAACTGTCTCCCTCCCGAGTTCATGTCTGAACACATCAGGATTTGTACACAGTTCACAGATCTACAGATGGAGACAATTGACTGTAACTTGAACCACTATCCTTGTGTGTCTGAACATTACATTCAGTGGATGGAAAGTGTTAAAGATGCCTGTGCTGATTTTTTCTTAAACACGTACAATCTTCAATCTATCCCAGGACAGAGGAAGATGCTGCCATACAAAAAGGTATCTAATTCATGTTGACAATTCACATCACTTGAACTTAGTGGTAGACACTCAGAGAGCTGGAGCAGGAATCTGTTGTTTTTAGCTCACCTGAGTCAAAGGTTCATTTTGTTCTTTGTTGTCATCACAAACTTTTAACATTTTTACTTCTCCAGAACTGCTTTGCCTCATTCAACCAAACTTTGCATAGTGTCCTTAGGTATAAAAGGTTAATGTTTGTTCAATGAGGGAGCTGCTCTTTTTCAAAGGGAGATAAGTAAAAATTGGGTACCTACCTATCCTCTTCGTGCCCGGTGGCACATAAGGCTGATACCAGATCCCTCCATTTGTTTCTATCCATAGCCATCTTTTCTACTTCCTTCCAGGTTTTTCCCATCTTCTTTATATCACTTTCTATAGTCCTTCTCCATGTCTCTCTAGGTCTTCCTCTGCTTCTCTTTCCTTCTGCTGGAGTCCATTTAAGTGCTGTTTTTGTGATGGATTCGTTTCCTTTTCTGATGACATGGCCAATCCATCTAAACTGTCTTTGTTTAATCATTGTGATTAGATCTTTCTGCCCTGTTCTTTTATATAGATCTTTGTTTGATATTTTCCTGGGCCAGTAGATCTTGCATATTTTCCTTAGACATTTTGTGTGGAATCCGGACAGCCTTTTATTATCTTTTTGCGTTAGTCTCCAACATTCTGCACCATACAGCAAGACTGATAGGACATTGCTCTGGTATAGTCTGATCTTTGTCTTTTCGCTGATGTTACTAGTCCTCCATATTTTATTAAGTTGGTGAAAGGAAGCTTTTGCCTTCTGTAATCTGCTGGTGATGTCTTTTTCTGTTGCGTTGTTTTTGCTAATTGTGCTTCCAAGGTATGTAAACTCATTTACTTCTTCCAAGTTCTCATTTTCTAATTTTATTTGTGGTGGTGCAGGAACAAACTGCATGGTCTTTGTTTTCTTCTTGTTTATTTTAAGGCCGATCTTGTTAGCATTTATATTCAATTCGTTTGTTTTCTTTTGAAGATGGTTAGCAGTAGATGATATTAATGCGATGTCGTCAGCAAAATCTATGTCTTCTAGCATAGATGTCAGTGTCCATCTAATTCCTCTGCGTTTGTTCCCAACAGTTCTTCTCATAACCCAATCGATTGCAATTAAGAAAAGCATAGGTGACATAATGCATCCCTGGCATACTCCACTTGTTATGTTAAACCAGTTTGTCAGTGTGTTGTTATGTATGACACTGCATGAAAAGTTGTTGTAAAAACTTTTGATGATGTTAATGAATTTTTCTGGGCATCCATACGTTTTGAGTATCTTCCAAAGGCTCTCTCTGTGTATGCTGTCAAAAGCCTTTTCAAAGTCAATGAAATTTATGTGTACTTTGCTGTTCCACTCAATACACTGTTCTATGATATTTCTTAATGTAAATATATGGTCGATACAGCCTACACCTGGTCGAAATCCAGCCTGTTCTTTCCTGATGATATCATTTATGGCATCACTGAGTCTCATATAGATGATTTTGCAGAATATTTTGCTTGGCACAGACAACAGGGTAACACCACGCCAGTTTGTACATTCCGTTTTATCCCCTTTCTTTGGAAGCTTTACAATAAGACCCCTTAACCAGTCCGCAGGTAGTACTTCGTTGGCCCATATCTTATTAAAAAGTTCGTAAAGTTTATCAGCTATTGGTTTCGGATCTGCTTTTAGCATTTCTGCGCTGATGTTGTCGATACCTGATGCCTTGTTGTTCTTCAGACTTTTTATTGCTTTTAATATTTCATCTTTGGTTGGTGGTTCAAGATTTGCTTCGAATGTTTCGAATGTTTCGAATATTTCTAATGTATCACCAATAGCTTCGTCTATGTCTGGGAAGGCTGAGGGCATTGGTCTATTGAGAACCTCGCTAAAGTGTTCTGCCCATCTCTCTAGTTGTTTTTCATCTAAGGTTATCTTATTTCCATTTTTATCTTTTATGATGGAGCTTCCGCTGTTATATTTCCCAGACAATTCTCTTGTGATTTTGAAAATTTCTCCTTGTTGACCTTTTTTTGCTGCCTCTTCTGCCTCGCTTGCTTTTGCTTCAAAATATTCCCTTTTATCTTTCCTTAACTTTCTTTTGGTCTCTTTATTGCATTCAGAGTATTCTTTACTGTATTTAGCTGTTACTCGTTCTGATCTTGCATTCTGCTTTTTCTGTTTAAGAAGTCTTCTCTTGTCAATCAGCTTCCATGTATCCAGTTGTATCCAGTCTTTGTCTGATCTTGTCTTAGTGCCAAGCACATCTGCACTGGTCTGTATGATACTGTCTCGAAACGCATTCCAGTTGTTTTCCAAACCCTCTCCTGTATCTCCAAGTGCCTGAAATCTATTTCTCAGTGTCAAAGAGAACTTTTTCTGTATACCTGGATCTCTCAGTCTTGTTGTATGGTACTTTATTCTTGTTGTCTCTGATCTTTTCACGGTTTTTCTCAGGTGGATTCTGATTTTTGCTAACAATAAGTGATGGTCACTGCCTACATCTGCACCCCGTCGAACGATGGCATTTTCTAACGAGTGCCTCCATTTTCCGTTTATTATGATGTGGTCAATTTGGTTACTGTCCCTACCATTTGGAAATATCCATGTTTTCTTATGTATTTCTTTGTGTGGGAATATAGTGCCACCTATCACACAGTTGTTCAACTCACAGATGTCAACCAATCTTTCACCATTGTCGTTTATAGTCCCACATCCATGTTTTCCCATTGATTTCTCACGTCCTTCATTTGAACTTCCAACTTTGGCATTCAGGTCTCCGATTATCAGGAGTACGTCATGTGTTGGTACTTTATCTATTGCCTTCTGTAGTTGTTGGTAGAAGGTGTCTTTCTGTTCTTCCTCTGCATCATTTGTTGGAACATAGCAGACTATAATTGATGTTTTGACGTAATTACCATTAAATCTTGCTGTCATTAACCGTTCATTAATTGGTTCCCATTCTATCATGCTTTTCTTTGCTGTTGGTGTCATGATGATGGCTACCCCTTCTCTGTGGTTGTTATCATCTCTTCCTGAGTATATGATGGTATTACGAGAGTTAGTTGTTATTATTCTGTTTCCTGTCCATCTGCTTTCACTAACTCCCAGAATTTGAATGTTATATTTATTCATCTCTCTTTCTATCTGTGCAGCTTTGCCCGTCTCGTACATTGTCCGCACGTTCCATGCCCCAATGTAACAAGATTGCTTTGGATGCAATAATGATGGTCTAGTCGTGCTGTGAGCATTCATTTGTCCAGTCTGGTTTCCAGATGGGAGATCACCATTATTGTCCTGATGTTGAGTTTGGTTTTGGTTCTGGTTTTCAGTTTCCGTAACAAGAACGTTTTTACAGGGTGGAGCAGTTAACACCACGCCAAACCTCCGCACTGTTGGACCGGGTTTACTTTAAGGGTTGTCCTTCCCATAGACGATTGCAGTTCCCACTACTTTCGAGCTCTATCTACCCGGATTTTCTGTCTGGATTTACTTCCATAGCCTTTGACTTTCCCAAGCCACCCACAAGGCAGTTGGGCTATTTTACCCATAGCTGGGGCAAGGTTGGTGAGTGCTAGGGTATATCCACACGCCGGTGGGCCTACACACTGCACCTCTAGGGTCCTTGCTACTCCGAGATCCTTTACAATTTAGCCTAGGATGCTAGACCCTAGTGTACCGTGTGCTGCCGCTTGGAGGCACTGTAAAAGTCTTGGACTGGTAGAGGCTTTGTACTGGCAAGAAAGACTGACGCACTCGGCTTTCCTTTCACCTACAAGTAGGTTAGCCAGCGGCAGAAGCAGAGTCTTCGACTCCCCCTGTACTAGACGCATATCCAGCCCCTGTGGCATTTGCAGTATCCTTGTATATATGTATTACATGTCTACCACTACCACTAGCACACAAAAAAAAAATTGGGTGAGCTGTATAAAATATCTTCTTATGAAGTATAAAACATGGTCACATTTCTTTCCAATTTTTTCAGTGTATCAGTATTGTACAAAATCCTGCCCATAAGGGGGATGGAACCCTGTCCTACAAATATTGATATACTGACTAAACTTACAAGTAAACAATTTTCTTGGTTTTGTAGGTCATTGCACAGATAGATTTGAGAAGAGTAATCTTCCTTTCATTACTTCTCTTTGCAGCAAAAGGTGTTCAGCACACTTAATTTTAAGTACATGTTAATCTTACTTTCAGAAAAAGAAAACTGGTAAGGGTTGGTCTCAAGACAAATTATTTCCTGCTGTGGTAGTAGAAAAGTACAGGAAAGGAACTTTCAATGACAGACAGAAGTTAGTGGGAGCATCTCTACAGGAACAAATAAAATTGATTGATCCATACAAAGTAGAAAAACCAAAGGCGTTTTGTTTTCAGGTAAGCTATGAATGAGCAAGGGCTGTTCCATTTCAATTAACTTAAGGGAGGGGGACACAACATTTTTTTTTTTAGCTCACCTGAGCTGAAAGCTCAAATGAACTATTCTGATCACCCGTTGTCCGTCTGTCTGTAAACTTTTCACATTTTCGACTTCTTCTCCAGAACCAAGGGGCCAATTTCAAACAAACTTGGCAAAAAGCATCTTTGGCTGAAGGGGATTCAAGTTTGTTCAAATGAAGTTATTGAATATCTGACCTATTCAATATCTCATAAACTATTCAGGGTTGATCTTTCATATTTTGTGTATAGATTTCTTATGGCAAGACCTTTTATTTCATACAATGAACTTTGACCTTGAAATTTGACCTACTTTAAAGAAAATGTAATCTCTTAAAGGGACTAGTTCACGATTTTTTAACAAAATATTTTTTATTTTTTATGTGAAACATTAAGAATATACCTCATTTAATGTTGACAGCCAACATTTTGACCATCCGAATGCAAAAATAAAAGCAATATTTTAGTCTTAAATCTGTGTTATGTAAACAAAGACTCGAGTCTTTTCATGTATACAAACACACCAGGGAAATGTTAATTTTGTAATATAAAGCATCTAAATTTTGCATAGTCACAAATTTTAACTTTTAGATGACACAATTTACCTGAAGAAAGCTTGAAATGTGAAAGATATAATAAACTTAGATCAATAACCATTTCTTTTGAAAATTTCGTAAACAAAAACATACCGCAATCATTGTTTACAAAACAAAAAATGAACTCTCTAATATGAGCTTCTGTGTATAACCTTAATTTTTGTGTGAAATCTTTTAAACACAATAGACAGTAGATTCTGATCATCAAAAGTGAAAAACAAAATTTTGGGGGAAATCGTGAATCAGTCCCTTTAAATATCTTCAGAACTATTGTAGGTGGAGGTTTTATATTTTGTTTGTAGTTTTAGTTTTTAGCTCACCTTAGCTGAAAGCTCAAGTGAGCTTTTCTGATTGCCTGTTGTCCGTCGTCTGTCTGTAAACTTTTCACATTTTCGACTTCTCCAGAACCATTGGGCCAATTCCAACCAAACTTAGGTGATCAAAGTTTCACATGGGAATAAATAGGGAAAATCTTTAAAAATCTTCTTCTCAAGAACCACTGGGCCAGAAGAGCTGAGATTTACATGAAAGCTTCCTGACATAGTGCAGATTCAAGTTTGTTAGTATCATGTTCCCCCGGATGTAGGTTGGGGGCACAATATAGGGATCAAAGTTTTATATGTGAATTTATAGGGAAAATCTTTAAATATGGGCCAAGGTGACTCAGGTGAGCGATGTGGTCCATGGGCCTCTTGTTTTATGACGAGACCTTGTGATACAATCATATTTGATCTTGTGACTTTGACCTACATTCTTTTAAAACCTGACCTAATCAATATCTCCTGAGCTATTTGAGGTAAAGTTTTTATATTTTGTTTACAAGTTTCTTATGGAAAGACCTTGATATACTTCAGTTTTGACCTACTCTTGATAGAAATCTTACCTATTCAATATCTCTTGAACTATTTAAGAAAGAGCTTTCATATTACATGTATGTACAGTATGTAGATTCTTAAGGCACAGTCTTCATATTGTACCATAATATATGACCTTGTGACCTTGTTCTTTTCCAGAACTGCAAGATCATGTTAGTCATATTGGTGTTGAGGCATCGCTGCGTTATGTGAATTCATTTACAGTTATGTTGTGATCCTTTGGGGTTAGGTTGTTGGGGCTGCAATATGGGGTCAAAATTTTTCATTGGAATAAAGACTGATAAAAAAATCTTTTAAAAATCACAAAAGCTGAATGAAGGTAAGCGATATGGCCCATGGGCCTCTTATTAGATCAAAGAAAAAATCTAATACATGTACCAAAATTAGATTAAAACATATGTACCTCCTCTACAATCTTGCCTTTATGACATCATAAGAAAAATGAAAATGCTTGTCTGACATAAATATCCTCTTCCAAGTAGATTCTAATGGAACATCCTTGAGATCAACATAATCTATCAAGAATGAATTTATCAAACTGATATTCTTTGATTCTTAGAAAAAGGTTATGTAGAAGAATAAAACATTCTTTTTCCTACCTATTCCTGTACTAGTCAGGGCTGGAACCTGTTACAGAGATAGAAAGCTGGACTTTATCACATGGAAGGCCTGTCATGGAAGTACAAAGTTCCTGCTTTTGTGCTGGAAAGCTCGTGCAACAAATCAATCTTTTGCAGGTACTATACAAGATACTTTTAAAGTTTTCTATGTTCAAGGTTTTTATGCTGTAATCAATCTAATTACAGTCTACTCTGTGTGTAGTCTACACCGGATATATTGAAATCAGGGGACCTACCTGAATTGTTCATTGTATCCAAAGTTCAATATAACCATTGTTAAACTATATAGACAATGTTAACTGGGGATTTACTTTTACTTTAATATAACAGATAGTTCAATATAAGTGACTTCAATATAAGTGGAGTAGACTGTAGATCCTTTTATTGGCTTACAAAGTTCACTACACGGGGATCTAATAACATCCCATTGTGGCAGACATTAGAGTGACAGTGCGATAATGAAGACGGGGATTTCCCATCAAACATTTCATGTTGATCTGTTATTATATGCTACACATATACATGTAGTTGATTAGCAAAAAATAACCTTTAATGGCTACCACATGAGATGACACATATGCTTCTGCATAAGCTAACATGAAACACACTAAACATGTAAACGACAATTTCCCTGCACCAACGCCATGCAGAATGGTGCTTAAATGTGTCGAGTTTAATTTGTATTACAGTCTGTAACATTTTATTTTAAAAGTCCCATATGTATACATGTGCAACCAAACGTAAATACAGTCTTTAAAGTCTCAACTTTCGAAGTTAACAGTTTTGTGATTGGCTAAATCAGTATACAATGATTATTCTTTATCTTGGGTTATTATCAGAATGCAATGTTGTTGGATGTAAGTGTAACGAGTATGCAAGCAGAAGCTATTATCTGATTTTAATTAGATTGGTACATAGATAGAATAATGTATCAATATGAAAGTTAGATATTTAAAAAGGAACTTTGCACATGTAAATTACACCTACTTAACACTACCCCTTTCTTGGATGTACCAGAGAAAAAGGATATACATGTACAAATGATTGAAATTAAACACTTTTCAGAGATATCACAGATCTGATGTGGAGATCATGGACCTGGTTGTAGAAGCTTTGTCTGTATTGTATTCAGAGATTCACGTTCCACTGACACTTGCTATCAGCGACACAGTTCAGAAGCATGTTACTCTACAGAACATCCAGGATGTGGTCTTTGTGAACAAGGTAAGCAGTAAATGACACTATAAGTAAGAAAGTTCAGGTGCATATTACTCTACAGAACATCCAGGATGTGGTCTTTGTGAACAAGGTAAGCAGTAAATCCAGGATGTGGTCTTTTTGAATAAGGTAAGCAGTAATGTATCAACTGATCAGCAATTAATAATAATGTACTTCAATGAGTGCATATTGTTTATTAGACAATATGAAACTGGACTAGAGTTTTTGAGCTTGAGTTTTTCATTTATTTTTTTTTTTTTGGTAATTTTTTTTAAATTCTCTTTTTAGTGTATTAGTGTGCATTCCTTAGACGTTGGACATGATGAAAATGTCTGCCATGTGATGGGGGTTTGCTCACCAAATGAATTGGGGTCTCAAATTTTCTTACTGGAAGAAGTTATTTTTCTGCTTCAGGTAAGTAATTTTTTTGAAAATAATCCCAATTTGACCTGCAATACTGGTACATGTTTTTCACTCTTATCAGAGATGGTTGAACATGGATCCATTAATTTCTTTAAATTAGCAAAATTTGACAGGGCTAGAATGAAATAATTTTTCAATGTGCACATAACTATAACACAGGGCCAAAATGACCGTGTAGAAAGTACACCCACAGTTGTTAGGACTATTGATATCGCCCTGAATAGCTCAGGGGTTAGAGCACCCGATTAATAATGCAAGGGTCCTGGGTTTGATTCCCAGTCCAGCCATTTTCCCCTCTATTACACATGTAAAGGAATCAGCTCTACAAGGTCTTTGTAGATGTATCGACACACACATGCTTGGCATTAATACAAATTATTCACATATCCTGAAAATCGAGTACCAACAATGTAGTTTCAAAATATATAAAAATTTTGTGCAATATGTCATGCTCCTGTATGTAGAATTGACAGCCTCAGTCAACATAATGCCTTTCTATGTGATTTTGTTATATTTAATTTTCATACATATAAAATATCCCATATCCAATGGTTAGGTTGGAATGTAGGGGTTTGTAAAAATCCTAGCAGAAAATGTACACAAGAATGACCCATGCACAATAAAATTGGTTGTTTTTTGTTAAGTCTCACGATGCAGTTGAGCTAAATATAAGTACATTTGTGCATAATAAAGTAGATTAGGGGATTATTTTTTCCAGAATATTAAAGCAGGAAGTTCATCTGTTTGGATATTTCCTGCCTGCCTCCTGAGATGGACAGCTGGAGTTGTCTTTCTTCTATCAGTCTGTTTTCAAAAGGTTAGTCATTCGAGGCCATTAGCTGGCACTGCAGTTACTGAATTAAATTTACCAATGTATAGATTGCAACAATGTTACCATGTGCATGAAAAAGGGAAGTGTACACTCATTTCATTTACAAAATTACCCAATTTGAAAATTTAGGTGCTACTGGTTCCCTCCCCTTCTTCATCGCTAAATCAGGCTCTAGTGTGTGCGCGCTACAAAGAAGACACATCTTCTATTTTATCCCACATGGAGAAGGTTGTCGAAAGATCAAAACAAGACACGCTACTGGAGATCGTCCCCATTCAAATATTACTTAACGGTAATTATATTGTATATTCCTTTTATTGGAATGCAGAGATGCATTAAAATTTTTAAAAATATTCTAAAAATATTTTATTAATGTGCTTTGTCTTTCCAGATGAGGAATTTACTTACTTTTTAAGAAACAGCAATGAATATCTGATCAAATGCTTCATTAATGAATCCCTGCAGAGAATTCAGAGAGAAAGAAAATGAGTGAATTCATGTTGTGACCAAAAGCTATTAGATGTGGGCTTTTTTCAAAGGCAGCTCTGTTCCTTCAAAAGTGTATTAATATTGCGATATATCCCAAAGGCAGACAAACTACGTTTTCTATGACTTCAATTTCTTTCAATATACAAAATGAAGCCAAATAAAATGTTTATAAAAATTCTCTCTTAACAGGAGTTATCCATTTGCAATTAACACAAGTATAATTTAGAGGTTTAGTTAGCAGTAAAGCAACACAGGAAAATACGTAAGCATACACATTTATTGATGAGATCAAGGGCAACATGTGCTTTGTTGGACCTTTGGACCAAAACGTTGCCCGAGCCCATAGGCAACATTTTGGTTAGAGTGTCCAACAAAACATATTGCCCTCAACCCAGTTAATGAATGTTGTAACTTCACAATCCTTATAATCAACAAACCTACTTGTATGAGATGCCATTTTTGACTGAGACATAAACAGTACATTAGATGGGATAGAATAATTAATGGCTAGGTCTCGGAATATTAATGGAAATTAACCAGCTGGGTTTTGGATGAACAAACTTGTCAGAGATGATTATGAGTTAAGCAAAATACTGCAATGTCAAAAGGTCCATTGGTAAACTCCATGTTGAACTGGACCATGTTTCCCTGGATTGGGCAGCATGTTGAACTGGACTATGATTTCCCTGGATTTGGCAGGATGTTGAACTGGACTATGATTTCCCTGGATTGGGCAGGATGTTGTTCTGGACTATGATTTCCCTGGATTGGGCAGCATGTTGAACTGGACCATGTTTCCCTGGATTGGGCAGGATGTTGAACTGGACTATGATTTCCCTGGATTGGGCAGGATGTTGTTCTGGACTATGATTTCCCTGGATTGGGCAGGATGTTGAACTGGACCATGTTTCCCTGGATTGGGCAGCATGTTGAACTGGACTATGATTTCCCTGGATTGGGCAGGATGTTGTTCTGGACTATGATTTCCCTGGATTGGGCAGCATGTTGAACTGGACCATGTTTCCCTGGATTGGGCAGGATGTTGAACTGGACTATGATTTCCCTGGATTGGGCAGGATGTTGTTCTGGACTATGATTTCCCTGGATTGGGCAGGATGTTGAACTGGACCATGTTTCCCTGGATTGGGCAGGATGTTGAACTGGACTATGATTTCCCTGAATTGAGCAGGATGTTGAACCGGACTATGATTTCCCTGGATTGGGCAGCATGTTGAACTGGACCGAGTTCTCTGAATTTGGCAGCATGGACAGTGGATTTGCTGGACTTTTTTTGTATGCAATTATATAGGGAGTTATTAACAAGGGTATAACAAATGTAATTGCTCAGAAATCTGATTACTTTGAAAATCAATATCAACTCTTCTGTGATGGAGGTACTTTCAGTATTCTAAAAGCTTAAAAGTGGTTACGGGGTATATATGTATGAAAGGTGAAGATAACGAAGTGATCAATCTCGTAACTCCTATAAGCAATACAAAATGGAGAGTTGGGCAAACACGGACCCCTGAATATACCAGAGGTGGGATCAGGTGCCTAGGAGGAGTTGAAGCATCCCCCTGTCGACTGGTCACACCCGCCATATATTATAAACTGATTATGGTTATAATGACAATAAAAGTTATGAAAGTGAATATCAGCAGGTGATATACATAAAACTGACCATATCAAGAAAAATTTTTTTTTAATCAAATATGTAAATATTTCTCCCCTTCCCAGAAGGGGGACATGTTTTGATGTGAATTTTTCTTCCGCTTTCATACAAAGTTTGTCTGGATCATAACTTTTTTTTGTCTTTTGACATAGGCTTTTGATATTTGGTATGTAGGTATTTAAAGATCATCCCTAAAAATGGTTTTAAAAACTATGGAAAAGGAGACATCAATTTTAGTGTACTGTAACATTTCTTCCTTGTTAGTTTTTTATTTCCTCTTCTACAGGATTGATACTTTTAACAAAGAAAGATGGTAAACTTTGATTTATAATAGTTTTAACTTCTTTATCCTCAAATACTTGTAAATTTAAAAAATTTGTGTTTCCCCAAAGTTCGGGTGGTTGCATAGCAATGGTAATCATTTCACTGCGTTTGTACAAAAATATATTTTTGCATCAGTTAATACCACAAAGTGAAACAACGATTGGGCAACTCAGAAATGGTGTGTTCAATGTCCCTACCTCCTGAACTTCACGCACAGCAAATCTCTCCTGACGAAATTAAATTCAATCAGTTCTCCACAGTAAAGGTAAACAAAAAGTACTGTACTTCGAGTGTGTCTATATTAAATACTTGGGTAAACAAAAAGTACTGTACTTCGAGTGTGTCTATTTTAAATACTTTTTATTATCAGTTAACAATACTTTCACAATCAACAATGAAGAGGGTTATAGTAATACCCAGTTAATACATAATCCAACATGTCTATTCTAACCCCAGTGTTCCACTGTACCTGTAGAGATTTATATTAACTGCCATGATTAATGGCAGTGTAATGATGGAAATGGTTGCAAATGTTGAAAACCAATGGAGTTAAATATTAATTAATCGATCTGAGAGAAAATGGTTATTCTTCAACACATATTCTGCATGCAAGTATTATCTGTAGCGCTACTGAACTTTACATGTGTTTAGAATATACAAAAATTTTCACACAGTTTTCAGCATTTATGGTCCCTTTGTTCTATTATGGGTCCCTTTCTTCTGGGTTGGAAGGGGCCATCACTCTTGCAGATGATCTAAGTCCACTTGTTATAGCTGGTGTGTCATATCTCTCATACATTTCTTGCAACAAAGAACTTGGCATATCTAGTTTGTTAATATTTTTTTTGGGGAGGTGCCTCCTAAAAAACCTTATGCAGGAGTCCTTTAGAGAGTAAACTGTAAAATAAGTAAAAATGCATCATAATTATTACCACTGATAATCTCTTTAAAAATAGTATAAAATTATCATAATATTAAAAATATTATATTTTAATCCAGAGACACAGAACATATACATACTGGGTATGGTTATGTTAACGACTTTTCGGACTGGTGGCCAATGGCCTGGTACCCATCCTGTTGTAGGCTCATATACAGATTTCAAGTTTACAACAAGTCTCTCACCAGTTTCCATATCTAAAAATATCCATGGATGCCCCACATAAGTGTTCACGTCCACAAATTCATAGGCAGAGAGAGTCTTGAATTTAACCCTTGCTCCTTCATAATTCAACCATACAATGTCCACACCTCGCTGTGTCCTGTTCATAAATCGAACAAATGAACAGATGACAGATTTTTTAGACTTCCTCACTTCCACTCCTCGTTGTATGGGTTCTGAAGCCTCTGCCATCTTCAAGATGTTTCCCGCACAAGTTAAGTCATTTTTTTTATTTCCTGAAGATTTCACAATGTCATACACATTTTGCTTTCTCTACACCTGCAAACTTGTACCTAAAGAAAATGAGCAATTCTTTGAATATGCAAATAAGTTCACACAATTGTAGAAAACTTTGAAATTTAATAAATCAGTTCTGAATAAACACAACATACACAATAGAAATGAAAATCTTGAATAATATGATCTCATCTGTCAATACATACACAAGATGTGTTTGTGAAACACTATGCCCCTGGTGGCAACAAAGAAACAATAAACAATTAGGTCAAGAGCTTTGGTACCTGTATTAGTTAGGGCTATATGGACCTAGCTGCAGAACTGTAGCTCTCTGACGTCCCAATATTTTTTCAGGGCTACAGTTCTGCAGCTTATATGGACCATGAATATCAAACTGGATAACTGATGATAACTCAGTTGTTGATTTGAACATATTGTATATAATATATACAGAAGGAACTCCGTTATTAGAGCACATGACTAGTAAATTGTTGATTTGAACATATTGTATATACTATATACAGAAGGAACTCCGTTATTTGAGCACATGACTAGTAAAACTTGCTAGGGTCCTAGGTTTAACTCCTAGTCCAGCGACTCCAGCCATATATTTCTCTTTTCCTATATTACATTTTGTACTGTTGACCACCCCTTGACTTCAGGTAAATGTTCTCCTAGAGGCAAATAAAATCTGGATCAAGTGTCTTTGTGGGCTGAAAGACAATTTAAGGAGGAAGGAATATGTAGTAGTTAGGGCTATATGGACTGGATATCGGTCCGGATAGCTCAGTGGTTAGAGCACCTGACTAGTAATGCCGGGGTCTCATTTCCAATCCAGGCTGAAATTTTCTCCTTTCCTATATTACAGTACCAAAAGACAGGTATTTTCACAAGGAAGGCATATATGAAATATGAGAGCCCTGTCACTGACCACCCAAAAGTTATGAGCAAGGTTAGAGATTTGCTTAAAGTTTTGAAATTTCATGGGGTCAAACTCCATGGTCACAGTCAAATCATGGTATCAAATGAAAGGTCTTGTTATAAGGAATCTACATACAAAATATGAAATTTAGATAGTACATTAACTTTTCATAGAAGTAGGTCAAACTCAAAGGTCAAAAACTTTGGTACCAAAAGAAAAGTATAAGGAATGTACATGCATGTATGAAATATGAAAGCTCTAACACCATTTATAAGTTATGAGCAAGTTTTGACAGACAAACAGGACAAAAACAATATACCCCTGACTCGAGTTGTACATGGCAGTACCAAATAATTCTCAGATTATAACTGTTCTAATTTTGAGGGCGTATGAGGCGACTGAGACATTGGAGCATGTGATTCATGTAATTCACAGAGCAGTAATCTACACAACTATTTACAAAAGAATTGTCATGTGTTCCAATTTGTGTCTATTATTCCTATAAATCCCCAAAACTGGATACATGAACACTTTATTAACACTGTTTTAAAACTCCTCTTTAACCCATAAGAAATACCACGTATATTGAAAATTACGCTCTGTATATATTTAATCATCTTCTCATCCTGTAAGTGCTGTGACTGCTAAATGAAAAATTTTAGAGAATGAGGAATTTATTTTTAAACAGGTTGGGAACACTTCTCCTACAGCAAGATATTCTCGTGAAAACGCGATTCCCCCTCTCTAGCGAGAGTAAATATATCCCGTACAACCGAGTAAAACACCCATGGAGTACATCTCTTTGTGTTTCACATGAAAAGAAGAAAAAGTGCTAAAATGTCTGATACTTCTGCAAATATATTAATCAAAATAAAAACACTCATGATGTGCATTGGATTTCAGACTCCTACCCTCTTACACAGCAACATTGATTTGAAATTTCTTGACTGTGTTGTCAATTTCATAGAGACAATTTGAATCATGTTGAATGTGTGTCGCACTTATTCAGCAATGCACAGAGTTTGCCATCATTTCCAAAAATAACACCGAAAACACCTGTTTGTGGTAATGTTTACTTCTCACTAAAGAGGGATAGCCGTGTTTTAGCGAGAAGATCTCGTTGTAGGGGAAGTGTTCCCAACCTGTTAGAGGGTGTAACGACTTATAGACTCAGCATCTAACCTATAAGTAGTAGTTAATTTCTCTATTCTAGTAGAACAGAGAAATTAACGCAAAAAATTTGATCAAACTCAACTTGATTACATCATCTAATATCATATATGCACATTGCATATATAATCGCACTTTGCACTTCACCAATAATGACACTGTAGCCATGTATAACTCATAATAACTCCCAGTACAAAAATTTCTCAGTTTTCCCCCTATATTTATACAATCTGACATAAGGGAACCTGACATTTTACAGTGAAGAATTACAATGATTATGATTACTATACACTATATCTATACATAGCGACAGTTTGAACACAGCTTTCACTTTTGTCCCAGACTCCAAACGCAAAAGCGTCGTTTGTAAAACGCCAAACTGTTCACGGCCTGACCGTCATAGACTCAAGATAAAAATGAAGCTCCTATTTAATATAGACTCACTTTACAGATTTTCGCGTCATTAAAGTAAACCTTGCACAGATACTCTGAAGCAAGAAAACTTACAAAATCATCGAAGATGGGGCTTACTATCGGCAACGTTTGGGTTTGGCTAATTTCAGGAAATGTTAGTATTTCCGTCGAACAATATTATTTATTTTTTGAAGGAAGCAAACGGTTTGTCTGGAAATAATACTAGGTAGATAAGTTCATCAGCAGAAACAAATCTTATTTCATATCAAATATTTTTATGACCATTTCAACTTGAATGACAATAATAATAAATAAATGTGTACGTCGTGTGGAATTTAGCAAAACCCTCCTTCGTTGGCATTATTTACTTCCTGTTGAAAAAACGAAAGTAGCATTCCTCACGTCAACCCATATTGATATGTCAATACTAAACTCAAAATGTAGATTTACTATTTTTAATGTGACATACTTCACCTCTATATTGATTTTGGCAATTGCAATATTCAAGGGCGACACACTTAGCTCACTGTCGTTAGGTGCTAGTTGTCCTACTTTATATTTTCCGAAAAATTGGTTCCTGGAATGTCAAAGACGGATCTCAATGACAGATGACCAGCTGACATCTATCCACAGTAAGCATATTGCTGAAGTCCATGATGTGCCAGTATCGGTGTTGATTAGACCGTTTGTGTCAGTTCTAGACGAAGCTAAAGTGAGATCTCTGATGGAGACGCTGCAAGTGAGTAGCATATCTATATATAGTCTGTAGGCACGGTGACGTAGCATATCTATATATAGTCTGTAGGCACGGTGATGTAGCATATCTATATATAGTCTGTAGGCACTGTGATGTAGCATATCTATATATAGTCTGTAGGCACTGTGATGTAGCATATCTATATATAGTCTGTAGGCACTGTGATGTAGCATATCTATATATAGTCTGTAGGCACGGTGACGTAGCATATCTATATATAGTCTGTAGGCACGGTGACGTAGCATATCTATATATAGTCTGTAGGCACGGTGATGTAGCATATCTATATATAGTCTGTAGGCACTGTGATGTAGCATATCTATATATAGTCTGTAGGCACGGTGATGTAGCATATCTATATATAGTCTGTATGCACGGTGACGTAGCATATCTATATATAGTCTGTAGGCACGGTGATGTGGCATATCTATATATAGTCTGTAGGCACGGTGATGTAGCATATCTATATATAGTCTGTAGGCACGGTGATGTAGCATATCTATATATAGTCTGTAGGCACGGTGATGTAGCATATCTATATATAGTCTGTAGGCACGGTGATGCAAAAGTAAAATTGTCAAATGTGGTGTCCAAATTGATTGGTATAGATGGGGGGGGGGGGGGGGGGTGATCTTCTAATTCCAAAGAATGCTATTAAATGTTTGCCCGGAGAGCTTCTGATTGAAGAATTCTAAATTTTGGACTCTGAACATACATGTAGAGACAGAAGGGGAAAAAAAAAAACCAAAAAAATAAAAACCATGTTCCTTCACTAATTAACAATTTAAGGGAAGGTGATCGTGGTAACCCTGTGTAAAGTGCAAAATACTTAGTATTCTTGCTCTTCCAGAACTCACCAAGTAAAGTTGTACAGGATTACTGACTACATATCGTCTGTTTTCACAGAACACAATGCATAGTATTCCACCTAATAAATATTATTTTGGAATCACATACATGAGTACAATATTATTAAACAAGGTGTGTACAGTATTTTAGAACACCACACTCTTGACATTGATTAAGCCGTATGGAGGCGTACTTTGGTCATATTGACTGATGTGGGTCATATGATATGTATATATGCATGTCTATTTACATGATTGGTTTGACCTTAACCCTCCCTTTTATTCTAGTTTTTTTTCCCCCCATGAAATATTCATGAACATGGTATCTCAGCACGTCATTTCAGCGGTGCAGTAATGGTGACCTTGGCCTTTTGTATGATCAAGACCTCAGATACAAAATTCATTCTTGTTTTCATTTAGCGTGTTTTCAAGAACATCATAAATGATATTTTTATGAACCTCTCAAACTTTAATGACCTTCATTCTATTATATTTAGCATATTATCTCGAAAACCCATCGTCGGAATCCCACGGTCTGCATGTCTCGTGTCCATCTCGCTACCGCTTACAATGTCTCGCGTCCATCTCGTTACCGCTTACGATGTCTCGCGTCCATCTCGATACCGCTTACAATGTCTCGCGTCCGTCTTGCTACTTCTTACGATGTCTCGCTACCGCTTACGACGTCTCGTGTCTGTCTTGCTTCTGCTTACGTCTCGCGTCCGTCTTGCTACCGCTGACGATATATCGCGTCCGTCTTGCGACCGCTTACGATATTTCGTGTCCGTCTTGCTACCGCTTACGATATCTCGCGTCCGTCTTGCTACCGCTTATAATGTCTCGCGTCCGTCTTGCTACCGCTTACGATGTCTCGCGTCCGTTTTCCTACCGCTTACGATGTCCTGCGTCTATCTCGCTACCGCTTACGATGTCTCGCGTCCGTCTTGCTACCGCTTACGATGTCTCGCGTCCGTCTTGCTACCGCTTACGATATCTTGCGTCCGTCTTGCTACCGCTTACAATGTCTCGCGTCCGTTTTCCTACCGCTTACGATGTCCCACGTCTATATCCCTACCGCTTACGATGTCTCGCGTCCGTCTTGCTACCGCTTACGATGTCTCGCGTCCGTCTTGCTACCGCTTACGATATCTCGCGTCCGTCTTGCTACCACTCACGATGTCTCGCATCCGTCTTGCTACCGCTTACGATGTCCCGCATCTATCTTGCTACTGCTTACGATGTCTCGCGTCCGTCTTGCTACCGCTTACGATGTCTCGCGTCCGTTTTGCTACCGCTTACGATGTCTGGCGTCCGTTTTGCTACGCTTACGGTGTCTCTCGTCCGTCTTGCGATCGCTTACGATGTCTCACGTCCGTCTTGCTACCGCTTACGATATCTCCCGTCTGTCTTCCTACCGCTTACGATGTCTCGCGTCCGTCTTGCTACCGCTTACGATATCTCGCGTACGTCTTGCTACCGCCTACGAGGTCTCGTTTCCGTTTTCCTACCGCTTACGATGTCTCGCGTCCGTTTTGCTACCGTTTACGATGTCTCGCGTCCGTCTTGCTACCGCTTACGATATCTCCCGTCTGTCTTTCTACCGCTTACGATGTCTCGCGTCCGTCTTCCTACCGCTTACGATATCTCGCGTACGTCTTGCTACCGCCTACGAGGTCTCGCTTCCGTTTTCCTACCGCTTACGATGTCTCGCGTCCGTTTTGCTACCGTTTACGATGTCTCGCGTCCGTCTTGTGATCGCTTACGATGTCTCGCGTCCATCTTGCTACCGCTTTGTAAGCGATAACAAGACGAAAACAATACAGACCGTGGGTTTCCGACGATGTTGAGAGCCTTGAACATTCCCCCAACAAACTTAATATCAGCATCATGGCACAAACTCTTTGATATTACCAGACCTCAACACCATAAACTGAGAATATTCTTAAGTCTAAATTTCAAATCCTGCTAACTTTTGAAATAATAAAATTTTTGGTATATGTTTGCATTCGATTTTTTAAATAACCTGTATTTTTGAAAAATCATCTGTGCTAGATAAATCTTAAGATATAAGTAATCAAAATTTTGACTTAAGTCTTTTCTCAGTTTATGGTCTTGGGACCAGGACTGATTGACGAAAATACGTTTTCCTTTTGTAATTTAATTCATTCTCCTGAACTCCACGAAAGACAGATTGAGATATCTTTATTATGTACAGATGCATGTTGGTACGGATTCTGTAACCATGCAAAATACTTGAAGATGCACGTCCTTTTGCGTTTGACATTGACCCCACTTCCTTGATTTGATTCGTTTTCCAGAACACCATAAAGGATGCGTCTGTATGCATCCCGCACACGGTGGGACATTCATGGCCCTGGCATGTGTATTCTCGTATTTGTAAAATCATCTTGAAGTGTTACTTACAAATTCCCTGCATTTAATGTACCGGTATATAATGATAACATTTTAGTGTCGTATATTTTAAGGATGAAGATCACGCACACGATGTTCCTCCAGTCGATGTACTCTGGGTCAAAGGGCGTGAAGGAGGGGACTATTTTTACTCCTTTGGGGGCTGTCACCGATATGAGGCATACAAACGGCTGAACAGACAGACGATTCCTTGTAAATTGTTCAGATCTACCATCAGTGATCTACGGACGTATTTGGGAAGCTCTACGCCAGATCTGCTCTAACACTTCTTTATTTTGCTATTATTTATTCAGTGAATTTCTATAAGGTCACTGGTATATAAAATTCACGTGCTTTATGTTCGTTGTAGGGAGTATGACAGCAAAAGTAGTGTTTAAGGTCATATACGAGGTTTCTCAACAATACGTACGTACAAGGTTTAATTTTTGTGATATTTTCAGGTAGAACTCATTGCATCCTATTTTGTTCTTACGTACAAATTGAGGTATATTACATCTAGTAAAAATAAACTTGCAGTATATTACCAGGTCTGATTTCGCACATTTTGATAGTTCGTGGTAGTAGCTAGTAAGATTGTTATGTCAACTGTTATGTATTACAGAAGGTTCTGCATAGAGACATTGCTAAGTTATTGGAGCAAAGAAGGGGAGAAAAAATACATGGACCAATCGGAGATCAAACTGGGGATTCTTGCATTACTAGTACGGTTATCTAACTACTGAGCTAAGCTGGCCGATATATGAAGTGTAGTAATATCATAACAGTATAAGCTATTTCGGAAATCATACAAGAACTTTTCATATCTAGAAGATAGGGGGAATTAAAGAGGTTTAGAAGAAATGGCAGAAACGCCGCGTGTGACCTTAAGCTAGAAAAAAAAATGGATTGATTGAAGACTAAAAGTCCAGCAGAGGAGGACCCGGATATTTCTATGATAAGGAGGAAATCTGTTGCCTTAGATGTACTTTTCTATCCCAAAGGAGGATTGCAATCCTCCCAATGGCACAAAACTACTTCTTTCGTGTAAATGCATTAATATGCTTAAACTGATAAAAATGTATTGAAAGCTTCATCAAGTTATCGAAAGCTCAATGAGACCTAAATCATATAATAAACGACACCATTGCCAGTATTACATCCATTGTCAACAACACAAGGTTCTTAAATCCCGGCGTCTACAACTTTGTATGATTCCAACCAGCCCATCTAATGCCAGACAGTGGATTTGGACCCGCAGGATGCGATGACGTATGCTAGCCTGAGGTCAAATGTTCATCTACTGCCATCATGCGGGCGATTCTTTTCAACGTATTGTTGCAAATTTACCTTCTACCCCCCTAATGTGCATTAGTTTGACAGTTACGACATCAAAAACAAGAGTTTTTTTTTTTTAAGTTGCGAATATATCAGTAATCTGAACGTGATTCCAGATTACAATGTTTTCTTAAATTCTTTAAAATTTAAAAAAAGTAAATAATATCTGTAATGTTAAATACTTGTACAATAATACATTTCTGTAATAATTTGCTGCAATGTGAGGAACCAATTGCTTCTTGACTGCATGTCCAAAAGAATTTATAATTTCAGATGTTATTAAACTTATTGTTGGAAGCGATGCTTTTTCATGAGTATCAGATACATGTAGTTGTTGACATTCAACATCGTTATTTCAATTTTAAATGAGTTTTTATTGCAGTCGAACACTATTAGCATTTTTTTTCCGGTAACGGTAAATGTTATTCAAGTCAATGTTAACTTTATAAGGATTGAAATTTGTAAAGCCTTTCAATTTAATTGTTCAAAACTATTTCGAGAAAGAGGCAAGCTAGTTCACATTGCAACCAGGTGCGGGTCCATTATGGTCGGATTTGTGGGAGAATTTGAATATTCCAAATAAAAGCATGGGTCCACGAAAGTCATTTAAAAGATGATTAAAATCTAGGAAGAATGATTAGGATCGATATTACCATAAATGTACACACTTCCGGAAAATTGCAAGCCCTAGCGATCTTCTCACAAATCTGACATATTTATGCTTTAGTGCCTTATCAATGCACTGTGGACTTTTCCATATAAATGTCTGGCTGGGGTCATTTCGATCATCGCTTGTAGTTTGTGAAATGAAATGTAAATTCTTTATTGAATGTATGTGTTGGGGTGTTAACAGCCTAACTAAAACCTTTCCTGTTGTCGTATTATTATTCAGAGTCATAATTCATTAATTGCGCTATCACATCAGTTTCATGCGCTGACGACCCCACAGAAAGGTGTCCTACGCCGTCCGAATTTTGTGTTCCGGTCTCGCTTATTTGAGTCCTATGGCGTTCGATTTATATCGCCCGTACCCCAGGTGCGAACATTACCTATGCAATTAATACCTTAATTTTACAATTTCCATTCTCATCAGGGGCCCTCATCACTTTAATATTTCATATTGCTACTCAAATGCCGTGAAATTGAACAGTAAAGACCTCGTTTTATATTTATTGGCAATCTTTGTGTTCTTTATCGATGAAGGTGATTGGTAGACGTTTTAAAAGGCGTTAATCCAAATCTATGTTTTGCAATCGCTTTCCAAAACAATTTGTAATTTTTCACTTGAGTAATGATAAATAGATATTTATATTTTTAGGAACCCAGCAGTTGAACTAAATATGTTTTGTGGTGCAAGGAAAGGTTTTTACCTTTTCTGTAAATACTTGATGTGATTTGTGTTCATGCCCATGTCTGAAAGAGGCAATCGACTGCAAAATATGATGGTAATTAATACCCTGTAAATAATATACTACAAGCTCTTAATGGTTCAAATTGTATGAAGTATTCTGAAAGTTTCACGTCGGTAAAAGGTGCATTTTATGAGAAAGGTCATATGAAATGTAACTGGCGATGCCAAAGTCATTTACAGCTGCATTGTAACAGAGAAGACCACACGTTTTTCCAAGTTGTCGAATTAAAGTTTGTTATCCGTGTTAGGGGAGGGGAGGAACTTGACTGAAACTCTCAAACTGTGGACAACATGCTGCGTTATTATTACGAATTTTCTAGATCTATACGAAGAGTCTGGACAGTGGTAGCTCCTCCATTCGGCTAACCTCGGCCGATTACCCTACCCTACCCCACATTTAGATGTAATCGGCTGAGTGAGTGTTCCTCATATAAAGTAACCTCTAAGTATTGTAAAGTGCTTTATCTGCTACATTCCTGATGATTCCGATGTTCATAGATATGATATACATGTACACGTAGTTTAAGTTAGCTCAATTTTCTGGTTTCTCAAACAGATTTGGAAGTCTCGAGTCAAAATTTTATAATTCTACGATTTTTTTCAACTAAGCAAACTGGAACTAAAATTGTAAATAACTATGGTCTGATGACTTAAAACTACAATTTATATTTGTTCCGGGTATACAACTCACTATAACCCAAAATTATTTTTCAAGAGTTGAAAATTTTGCACTCCAAAACTTGGTATGAATTGAAAGACTTATCATACAAAGTAATTCTACTAAAAGATTTTTTTATATGGAATTATATTAAAACCCATGAGAAAAACTTATTTCTGACTCATAGAATTAGTTAGAACATAAATTCAAAAACAAAACAAAAAACGAAAAACCTGTAAATGTTTCTATTACCACGAGCTATCAAAATATCCAATGCAAAATATGGGTTGTCATGCAAAGTATGAAGCTATTCCATTTTTTTTTTCTGACCGGGAGGTCGTGAATTCGAGCCCTGCTTGTGCCATGGCCGGGTCAAACCCAAAACATAAACTTAGGTAGTGATTGCTCCTTCGTCAAACGCTCGGTCTTTCGGATATGACCTTTGAAGGCAAAACATGAGATGTTAAATTTTCTTTTTTTCCTTCTGAAGATTCACAGAAAAAGAAACTCGCGTTATTTGTTAAAATCGCGCTTGGATGTATGTACCACCGTAATTCAATTAAATAAAATAATCAAATCATGATGGCTTTAAATACATGTATAAAGGAGAAATGAGCATCCCCTGTCAACTGATCAAACCCGCCGTGACCCCTACATCTTGCACATCAGGTAAATGGAATAATCCGTAGTCAAAATCAGTGTGTCAAGAACGGCCTAACAATCGGTATGAAGCAAGTTAGACAGCATTTGACCTAATGATAGGTTGTATTGGCAAACTAGATCATTATAATGACCATAGATTTTAAAAAAATCGTCATACATAGAACAAGCTCTTGCGTTCCGAATCAGTTGAGAGATATAAGCACCATATACAAGTGATAATGGAATATTGCTACATGAATAAGGAAGTTGACGATAGAGAAGCTGAAATCATCCCGTTTGTCATAAAGTTGAGTTGTTTGTTTGCCGTCAACATCCACCTTTAATAAAATATCGAAGTACGAAGCAGATGTGGAGGACTCTTGGTGTCTTTTATTTCGAGGTCACAGTAATGTGTATATTTTTGAACGTCCCTCTTAAGAATTTTACACTCATATGGAGACGTCACCATTGCCGGTGAAGGGCTGCAAAATTTAGGGCTATGCTCGGCTCTTACGGCCTCTGAGCAGGGAGGGATCTTTATCGTGCCACACCTGCTGTGACACGGGACATCGGTTTTTGCGGTCACATCCGAAGGAACGCCCCATTTAGTCGCCTCTTACGACCAGCAAAGGGTACTGGGGACCTATTCTAACCTGGATCCCCACGGGAATAAAATTGCAGTTTTAGTGGTTGTTAACGCACCATTCAAAAATGTTTTACCACCTTTAAGTAATGTGCCACATATATTGACCTACGCATTGCGCTCAGTGATGGTTCTTTATTGTGCCAACGCCTACTTTGAAATGGGACAGGCCGGCTTTAAAGTCATATCTGAAAGACCTGTGACTTTCATAGTAATGCCGGGTGCTTGGCGAAGGAACCATTACTCTCTATTTTAAAGGTCTTAGAATGAATGCGGCACCGGATGCGACACCAGAATCAAGAATCCAGCTCGGAACCTCCCAGATACGAAACAAACACCATAGCCTTTAGGCCTCCGGTAAATGTCGTGGATGTAATTAGTGGTGTGATTAGTTTCCTGTACATAGAGGATGCGGGACACATTGCATGTCACAGCAAACTCCATGCATTTTTAAAGTGCTTTATGTTTTAAACATTTCTAGGTTGAGAAGCTTTTTGGTTTGTTGATTTTGTAAGATAAAATTTTAAAATCCAATCTTTTATATAGGCCTAACCCTGTATTTACATTTTGTGGTATGGTGCATGTTACTTTCTATGATAGTGACGGCACGGCACTACGATCTCTTTTGAACCTTTTAGTCTATTTCAGTACTATTGTCACAGTACTAGCTCAGTAGTTTGGGCATTTGGTTTGCAAGCGGGAAAGTCCCGACTGGACTTTATATCCCTGCGCTGCGTCAAACCTGGACCCAGTTGCACTTTTAATCCGCCCGCATAAAAGTGCGGGCGTATTATGCTATATACCGCTGTCGTCCGTCTGTCCCTTTAACTTTGTCTTCGCAACTCCTCCTATACCCTTTGGGGGATTTTGATGAAACTTGGTACAAAGAAAGATCACAATATGGAGGTGTACATACTGCAAGGGGAATGCTGTCCAATGTTTTTTTTATGGACTTACGGCTCTTGGACTTGTTTTTTTTCCAATTCAAAATACTTTGTCCTCGCAACTTCTCCTAAACCCCTTGGGGGATTTTTATGAAACTTGGTACAAAGAAAGATCACAATATGGAGATGTGCATATTACAAGGGGAATGCTACACCTCTATTTTTTTTAAGGAGTTAGGGCCCTTGGACTTAGATTTATTTTATGCAAGTACCTTGTCTTCGCAACTCCTCTTAAACCCTTTGGGGATTTCAATGAAACTTAGTGCAAAGGAAGATTAAAGATTACAATGTGTAGATGTGCATATTACAAGGGAAATGCTGTTCCACTGTTTTTGAAGGAGTTATAGCCCTTTGACTTGGATTTGTTTAATGCAAAATACATTGTTATTGCAACTCCGACGAAATCCTTTTGTGGACAATCCTTATTTGTTCAAATTCCAGGGTCAATAATGTATGCGGGCGTATTATACAGTACCGATTTAGCGGTGCCTTATTTTTTCGACGACATTCGGCTGATACACTGTCCATGAGTAATTATGCGGGAGAATACACCTTAAGGTATTCAATGTGTAATGACCATATTTCATATCTAATAAATGGATGGTGGAATTTTTATAATCATGGTATCATTTTGAAGGGTTCATCAAATAAAAATAATCCACCGTAGGAATTTTCAAAATTTTGTTTACTGCTTGATTTATTTCACCTAGGATTTAACATTGAAGTATATGGGAAAAGCATGTTTTATTACAATATTTTAAAAAGAAATTATATTTTCACACAAATCTCTTGGTAGAAAGTTACAAACACTTTCTCTTAGTGAAAATATGAAATAAAATTAATCATTGACCACACACATTTTTAGAAAATTAGATTTTTCTTGATTTTACAAAGGGCAGACAACTCTTCCAAAAAGTCTTAAGTGCAAAAAGGTCAGCTTCTAATCATTTACCAGTCATGTGAATTTCATCTGCTTCACTTTCATCATCATTTAACAATAAACATTTATGTTGATCTAAATCCTTCAAAACTGTTCATTATCCTTTCATTATACATGGAATACCTTAATGTCCATAGCCTACGTGATTGAATGTAACAATCAAGTAACAATGTAGTGCTTATCCGCAACAGGAAGGTCCTGGTTCGATCTCGGTGCCGCGTCATATCCAAGTCGTTAAACATAAGGTAGTGATTGTTCCTTCACCAAGCACGGGTCTTTAGAATATGACCTTGAAAATCACCTGTGTCATGTCACGGTAGGCGTTGGCACGGTAAAAAAAAAAGCACCTTGAGCAATGCTAAGGACCTGAGCCCTATGCTTAGGTGGCGCTTCACTCAGCTCATGACGTCTCTACACGAGTGACCAACTTTTCGAATGAGACATAAAACAAACAAATACCCCCCACATCTTGTGAAATTATGGCCTAAGTTAATGTTCGTATTGTTAGGCCGTTCTTGGCACACTGATTTTAACTACGGATTAATCCGTTTACCTTATCAAGAATTAGGGCTCACTGCATGTGACTGGTCAACAGGGAGTGTTTCCTCCTCCTAGGCACCTGGTCCCACCTCTGATATAACCAGGGGTCCGTGTTTGTCTGATCCCACCTCTGATATAACCAGGGTCCGTGTTTGTCTGATCCCACCTCTGATATAACCAGGGTCCGTGTTTGTCTGATCCCACCTCTGATATAGCCAGGGGTCCGTGTTTGTCTGATCCCACCTCTGATATAACCAGGGTCCGTGTTTGTCTGATCCCACCTCTGATATAACCAGGGTCCGTGTTTGTCTGATCCCACCTCTGATATAACCAGGGGTCCGTGTTTGTCTGATCCCACCTCTGATATAACCAGGGGTCCGTGTTTGTCTGATCCCACCTCTGATATAACCAGGGTCCGTGTTTGTCTGATCCCACCTCTGATATAACCAGGGGTCCGTGTTTGTCTGATCCCACCTCTGATATAACCAGGGGTCCGTGTTTGTCTGATCCCACCTCTGATATAACCAGGGGTCCGTGTTTGTCTGATCCCACCTCTGATATAACCAGGGTCCGTGTTTCTCTTTTTGTGTTCCTTATAGGAGTTAGATCACTGTTGGTTATCTTCAACTTTCATTATAATGAATATCCCTTCTTGAATCCATGTTGTCATTAAATGAAATGTCTGATTAACGTATTTCTCAGATGAGAACCATCTAAGTTGTCCGACCTTGTGTGCAAATCTTTTTAGATTTATTCAGACCAGATAGTTATTAGTCCCCTACCGACGAAGTCGAAGGGGGCTTTAGGTTTTCGCTCCGTCCGTCTGTCTGTCCGTCAGTCTTGCATATCAGTTTTCCAGATTTTCCCACCCTGTTCTTGCAGATATTTATTTCATATTTGGTACATTGTTACAGATCAAGTTCGAATTTTTGGTTTCGGTCCGTTCGTTTTTCACTAAGTCATGACCCTTGGACTTAGAAAAATTATCAGTTTTCCGTACTTTTTTGTTGTTGCGAGATATTCATTTAATATTTAGTACATTGCTTTGTCATCACAAATTACAAATCAAGTTTGAATTTGGTTTCGGTCCGTAGATTGTTCACTAAGTTATGGGCCTCGGACTTAGAAAATTGTATACATTATCAGTTTTTCGCACTTATTTTCTGTTTTTCCAGATATTCATTTGATATTTGGTACATTGCTTTGCCATAACATAATAGAGATGAAATTTGAATTTTGTGATTTTTCGCTGAGTTATGGCCCTTGGACTTAGAAAAATGGGGTGAATTATCAGTTTTTCGGACTTTTTGTTTTGTTGTGCTTGCAGATATTTATTTGATAATTGGTACATTTTAGTTCGCACCTACCAAGTTTATAAGAACTGGTGGAGTCACATTCACACCAGCTTAAAGTTTACATCCAAGTTTCTTATTTCTGTAGATAAGAGTAGTACACTCATCAAAACTTCTAGCATAGTAATACAACTGTGTAGATAAATTATGCATGATCAGCTACATTTCACAGTTCATTGACTTGGTTAAAGACCTCAAACTAATTATAAATTTGTCTTTTTTTCCGGTCTAGTCTTTGTATCTGAATAGTAGTTGATTTCCAACCATTCCTATCACAGTTCCCCAATTTTTCCCTTTACCATAACCTACATAAGGAACTTCAAATATTGTTGCGGTCCAGTAATTTTGCGACCGGTAGAGGACTATGTATTGCTATTTAATACTCCCAGAATGCTTGTTTAGATTGAAATTGATTACGAAATTTCTAGATTTTATCTTTGTTACCCAACAATATCCATATTTTAAAATCCATCGTAGAAAAGTGATAATTTTTTTTTTTACAAAAATATATTTATTTTATTTTGTTAGTAAATTCATACACAACTTCACAAAAGGGTTGTTATTATGAGTCGGCTGATTTTTTGTCATTGCACATCCGTAATATAGATTAACGAAACATGAATAAATCTCTACTTCTGGAGAACCATTGTCCTGTATCCATGATGTTTTGAGTTACCGTATTCTTTTCTTTTAAATAATAAGATTGAGGTACATATTTCAGTTGAAGCAATGCGATTTGTTGAATTACTCCCAAGTACTCCTCATGAAGTTTACACTTTCTCCTTCATTTGTCGATCAGCTTTTACTCTAGTTATCCTCAGAATGTTTAAAATTGTAGTTTATTTTCAAAAGACAATATTGTGTTCTTCACGGTTGTGACCACGCCAGCTATATGAAAGGTGAAGATAACGAACAGTGATCAATCTCATATTTGAAATAAACAAATTCAATTCTTTATACCTTGAAATATTTTTCTTTTTTCCATTTTGAACCTAATGAGACTGGCGAACTCAGACTATTGAACAGAGCATACATATTTAGTATCGCAGTAATTAACATTAAATCAACGTAATTAAGTATATTGTCCTCTTTTTATTTTAAAATTACCATATACATTTAAACCAAGCAAAAGACAGTAAAATGGATATGTTTTATGAAATTTATCTCCATTTGCCATTACGGCGACAGCTAATGGAATGGTTAACTCGCTACTTTAGTCAAATGAAATAAAGGTTCAATAACGAAGCGCGCATTAGATGGTATTTGTGAAAAGATCGCGACAGTCAGTATGTCTCAACGGTATATTAAAACTGGAATGTAGAGTTTCCACAGAAGTTAATTACAATTAAGATAGTTACTCGGGGAAATTTACCAAATTGGTATCATCATTCAAAGGTAGAGTGCCACGGAGCACAAAGTGAGCTCGGATCTCCACTGGGAGAAAACAGTTCTCTTCCATAAAGCGTCACTCGCCAAGTCGTATATTATCATGTGCGTGCAATATCGTTATGTGAAAACATTTGCATCGTTTTTCATGTTCATTTTCAGCACTTAAACAATAATTAATCCCATTTCCAGCACTTTCTCGCCGAAAGGTCTACCAACTAAAACAAGGTTCAAATAAACAAGAATTCGATAAATCTAGATTACCGTAAACCCACACGCCCATCTGCCGAAGCTTGGCATGTTTTTAGGGAAACGTCATGCTTGTCTCTATGCTCTGGGACATTGTAATTCGGTTCTGACGAATTTTAATCACATTAAAGTAATTTCATTTGTTATTCCTGAAAATTTTATTCAAAAATTCATTCAATAATGACAATGATCCTTTGTGGTTTAAGGCGTCGTTGTTCGTCGCTCATCGAATTTATTATCACTACAGCTCAATAATCAAAATATCATCTTCACAACAGTTCCGGGATTTTCATGAAGATTATCTTCATCTTAAAACCCACGTGGATAAGGAAACCAACGTGCCTAAAGAAAAAACACACACATACTATGAGTTCCTTTGACATGTTTTCCAAATATATGCATATTTTAATGGAAACACTCGAGTGTTGAGCGAATATGATTGGTAAATATTGACTGATACTTAGTACTGTACCTCCCGAAAATTTACATCATGCATTCTAATTTTGATCTAATCTAATTAAAATAAATACCTTCAAAGACTTTCTACTCATTTTTGGACGACCAGAATGTTCTAAAGAGAGAGATCAATCATAATATTTTTTTTCCCTAGGACACCAAACTGCACTTATATTCTTCCAACTACTCAACTATTTAGTCTGAAAAGTTGTACTAAACATTGTCATCCATATAAACTAGAAACAAGAAATTAACGGACGAAACAAAAAATGCACCAACAATTTTATATACTAATATAACGTGTTAGCAAACTTTTAAAATCATTTTATAGTTTTTTTCCATGAACATATTGCACTCTGAATACAGGGAAATAATACATGAAGTATTCTCTGCCTTTCCTTATAAAATTGTCCCTACCTTAATGCCCCATTTTATATCTTTAATTTAACGAAAATGAACATCCCTCATACATGTACGATGTTATAGTAAGTGATCCAGAGGTGCATGGATATCTCCCGATTAGTCAAGAAATTGAAGGTGTTATTGAAAGTTCATTATGATGAATGGTAAAGTAACCAATACTGACTAAAAAGTAAATAATCAACATAGCAATTTAAACTGGATGAATGTTGAAATAATGTTGACATGCGATTATTTTTATCATATTACGTACATGTAATTAATATCTTAGGTAAAAGGGACTGAGGAGCATTAGCTCTTGTTAGTACAACATGAGCTGTATATGAAAATAAAAAGTGATTCAAATGGTTAAAACATAAAATAGAATGAAAATAATAAATTGATTATATATATATATATTTTCCCCAGAATTACTTCCTTCTGAGGGGAATTCTTATTGAACTATCTCGATTGCATCAGTAATAATACAAAAAGATGTTATAACTACGTCGAATTTAATGAAGATATTTAGATTGTCTCATTTCATCCATTGCAAATATATTTACACATACCGGATTACTCTCCTCTATGAAGTCATAAAATGCATATGTTATGAATATTTTGATACTTTTGAATCGTATTGAAAATCTGAAAATCCCCATAAGATTGGAAAAAATGAAATTTCATATTTAACAAAAAATTTATCGTAAGTGTAGCATGAAAGCGTCAAGGATTACAAAAATTTAAAAGTCAAATTCGAAATCTGTTACATTCATACTGTTCAGCGCGGAACGCTGATAAAAAAAGCTATCTTTCGGGTAGGTAAAATTCACTGTTGACAACAACATGTTTTCCCCGTGGGACTTAATAAAATCTCCATCATTTTAAAATATCTCTTTTACGAGCTTCACCCCCAACAAAACGGGTTTTAATCTTGAACGGATCATATATTCATCTCTCCCCTATGTGAAGTAGTGTCGTTCATAATACGATAATTGCAGCGAGAAATCGGACAAAGCCTGCACATCCACGGACTTAATAAAAATAAATCCGATTTGAATATCACCCTTGTACCTTTGAAATTAATGTATTTAAACTAAACATATGGCAAAGCAATTTGAAATGCGAAAAGTGTGGGATTTCGATGTTTCTTCGGGGAGGAGCATTCGCCACCGAGCACATGTTTGTGTCAGAGAGGCATTCAGTGACAATGAGAGTCACGAATGAACGCGAACCTAGGTCGTAATTGTTGACCTCCTAAAATTAATTCCAGCCTCTTTGGTGGTCAAACGAGATTTCTTTTCCAAGAGGACATAGCACTGGTGTTGTTTTCTTGAATATGTTTATTCAAACATCTTATTGCCAAGAGGAGCTTTAATTTTGGGGAGTGATTATAGTTGTAAAATTTCATTTTCTCTAGAAACTGTTGAAAGATTTAAATTGTAATTATAAAGAAATAAATAGGACTTTTTAACCTTCAATACTGCGGTTGGTTTGATACTGGAAATATTTAATATGATAAACATTTGAATAACCATAACAGGAATAATGTAACAATGATAAAAATTACTTTTGAACTGGTAATTTGAAGTATTTTCATGCCGAATAAAATTATCTATTACAAACTATATATGTATGTATGTGTAAAACCACACGTTTTTTTTTTTTTTTTTTTTTTTTTTTTTTTTTTTTTTAGATTATTCAGTGTAAAGCTTATGCTCTTTTTCTTTTTAAAATCAAACGTTCATTACAACGTGAAAAGATGACCAGTTACTTAGATTTTGTTAAAACTACGTAGTTCAATAAAACGTAATTACAAAATTGCATGATTGAATGAAATTGAATCTGCCAATATAAAACATTAAATGTCGACACAAACCCGTTAGCTGCTACTGAAAATAATGTTCGTTTTATCGTTGTTGTGCGACTTCAGTCGCCATCTTAATCACATGATTTCATTTCTAATGAAGTTGATATTCCTATCATGGTGGCACGAGAATCGACCGTAACCCCGCCCATTCTGTCGTTATATATTTCATTGGGCACCTTCCATTTTTGTGATACGTTTTAGGCAATATTAAAATTCAAGAATTGCGAAGAAAAGGTAAAAGATAAAATACACGCCAGTCAAACTTTCCGACAATTTGAAGAAAAATACTAATCGTACCCGCACCATCAATCCGAATTAGTTTTGAATCATCGTTATGCATGAGAAGGGCTTCGTGGTCTGGACGTGCTAATCATCGTGTATATTTGATGCCCAGTTACACCCCATTTTCCTGCCTCATTGATTAGCTATCATACCTATATTGGACAGGAAGAAGACAGTAGGCTATTTGAGGACTTTAACGTTAAGGACGACGATGATTCACCCCTGTTTGTGAATTATTGCCTCCGCGAGTAAAACTCTCTAAATTGTTTACTTTGTGAACTTTTGAGGCTCAGATAAACTGGAATTTAAATTAGCTATGGAAGAAATAAGGCTAAAAAATTGATAGTAAGAAAACTGAAATTATGTCATCGCCTAGTTCTCCAGACAAACCCAAAGACTCCGACAACATTGTTGTTGATAAATATGATTCAGAGGAAGAACCAGAGGAAAAATTAGACGAAGAAAACAGTGACGGAGCTGAAGAAGAAACAAACCGCTTCCAGCCAACATTTCCCATTGTGCAAAGATCTATCCCCACCACCCCAAAACGTTCATTCCTGATTACAGACATTCTCTCAGAAGACAAGTCGTCCGTAGAACCGTGTTCAGCCTTTAGACCACTGCGGATACCCCCCTCGTTAATGAGTACTGACAGATTCAGTAGTATCAGTGCTGCTCAACATTGTTTGAACTTTTCCTCTTTAAAAAGTCATTCAGAAAACGAGAAGGCGGGTGAACATAAAACATATGATGATGATGACGACGACGATATTGACGAAGAAGATGATGAAGATGACGATGATAAAAGTAGCGGTCAGTGGAATTATTTGTAAAACAAATTGCAGAATTTAATTCATTCTTTAAGATTCATAGATAATTTTATTAGATCCTTATTTGATTGCAAGATAAATAATCAACATTTGTAGTCTAAGAATGCCATGTTCCTGTCCGTGATTGAACTTTTTTTTCCTTCAAAACTTTTTGTTTTGTATCCATTATGTAGAGAAAGTAATTTTAGCTGTCAAAACACTGAAAGTGCGTTTTCTGTCAAGATCAACAGTTGAAAAACATTCACTTAAAACTTTTTTGTCGGAAATAAGATCAGCATTATGAATAGTCAACAACGGCGGTACGTTAGCATGTTCCTGAAATTAAGAATTCTCAACAATGGAAAACTGGGGACTAAGCAAAGAATATGTACGGCTGTACGTTACCGGAGGATTAAAATGATGGAGGAAATTTTATTGAGGATTTCGATTAAAAACAGTTTTTAAGAATCTTAGTAATTTTGTTCTGTAAAAAAAAAAACCACCCCATTTTTCTGTGTCTAAAACGTTTGTTTTGAATCGTGAATACAAAAATTCACTAAATGTAACATTCTCTCGGACTGATTTCTTCAAAGGACAAAACAAATAATTATTCAAAATTTAATACTTTACACTCGACTATGTTACAAAATTACCATGGTTCCATAGCAAGCAATTATCACAAAGAATAAATCTAATATTACTTTGAAATTTGTTGAATTTACGTTATTCATAATTAGCATGTTTATTTCATCATATGTAATTTTAAATACAAAAGTAGTTCTAGTAGTGACGTAAAATGTGAACGAATGGTCTGAAAATCAACGGCAGCTAAATTTCTTGATTAAAACATGCCCTATGTGTGTGGCCATTTTGGGTTTGCTTCCGTGTTAATATGAACAACTACTAATGCACATGTTTAGCTTTAATCAAATAAACTAATGCCTCAATTTTCAGCTCAGGTAACAACACCTTGTATATGAGAACACCAAAGAGGCAAAAATGTATGCTATGCATGTTGGGAACATTTGCCGCAGTGACCAGTAGCGGGGATCTTGTTCTTGTAACATAAATGCAAAATTGATTGGAACGAATCGGCTTATGCTTATAAAATCTCATGCTTCCTTATAAGTCACTTGTTTCATAGAGCTGCTTACGTGTATACATACATGAACATTAAATTGTTCTGATGCATGTCTCATTTTTATAAGGTGTTGAATTTGTAAAAATAAAAGTGAACCGATAGTGAAAGATAATTCCGTAACTGAAAAAAAAAACCCCAGTCGAAGTCATCCTTGATATATTTAGATAATTGATATTGAGTATGCAGTCGATATATATTAGCAATATTTTGCTGTTGAACAAAAAATAAGGAATTGCTAGTATTGAGAGCGACATTATCCTGTTATATATATATATATATCACTAAAATGACCAGCTACACATTATATTAGTTCTTTATATATAAAATTTCATATATATAACATTCACAAATTACTACAGAACAGTATTTAATGATTATATCATACCTCTTTTATGGAATACAATCACGCTTAGTTGTTGATATTCAGTGGGTTTTTTTATGTAGTCATAACAGTCATCGGATGAAAAATCTGAATGGGTAAAAAATCAGACCCTGTCTTAGACAACAACTAATCAGCGCCAAAGCTATCGAGGTTTAGATTTAGCAACCAGTATACACGCGCAAAAACAACAACCAAAAAACAGGAAAAAAAAAAAAAAAAAAAAAACAACAACAAAAAAACAACAACAAAAAACAACAACAACAAAAAACCCAGAAAAAAGTCAACAAAATACCCCAATCTAATTAAAATTAGATGTTAGATCCGCTCGCGTATGCGAATACGCGAGCAGATCTAACATCTAATTTTAATTAGATTGCTAAATACCCAAAAACAAAACCGAGAAAGTTTGGACTCGGAAGCAAGTATTAAAATTTACTAGTAACAGATAACTTTTCAATTTTTTTCTTAACTTAAAACTCCTACTAGTTCATCAATAGCATACTTTGTTTTCTTTACTCACAGAAACAAACCGGGGGTCCAGTGGATCATCTGATGACCCCTCAGGAGGGAGCCTGAAACTAAAGAAACCCAGAAAAGCCAGGACTGCGTTTACGGACCATCAGCTGAACAGTCTGGAGAAAAGCTTCGAACGGCAGAAGTACCTCAGTGTTCAGGATAGAATGGAACTGGCCTCGAAACTGAATCTGACCGACACTCAGGTCAAAACCTGGTATCAAAATAGAAGGTGAGTACAAATGTTGGTGTAGTAAATGAAATTTAGAATGCTATCACGTAATCAACCAACACAATCGACATTGTGGGGGTATTATTATCCGAGCTATATAGGACTAGAACCGATCATAAGTTTACTGACAGCATCACTGAAATATACCTTAAATTTTTATTGAAATAAATCTTTAGTCCTGAAGTACTAGAATAAATAAAAATAGTCAGGGTTGGTTGTTTTACAAAGATGAAGTTACATTGTCAGCAGAAAAGGATAATACCATTAGAAGAAGGTGGAAACACGAACAATAACACTGCTTCCTGAGACATTTTATATTTCCTTCTTTATCTGTGGCGTCTTTAATTAAATAAAGATATTTTTCATTGTGTATCATCCGATATTTTTTAACCAATTTTTGCATTTATTGGGCAAGAAAGTTGTATTATCAATATTCTCTTAATCGTATTCATAAACTCGCTTATGGTATGTTAAGACATGTATTGAAGGAAAGTTCGCAGGGTACAATGCTATAATTCTTCAATATTCCATGTGCTTGATTTATTAAGTTATTTTCTGTTTCATAAAGCAATATAATTTGGTTGCATTTTCTTCCCATACGTAAGAAAATTTGCGATAACGATCCAGTGGTCCGGCGCTCACAAGCTTTACATGGCTTTTATTGAATAGGTAATTAAATGAGCACGAATAAATTCATTCTCACAAAGATTTAATCATTGAAGAAAAATATTCAATATTGGACTATTGTTATAATAAAGATTAGAAAAATTGCGGGTTTCTGGGAGCGTTATTCTGTATATTATATTAATTTTGAAACTATAGACGAAAGCATAATTTGAAAAATAACACCGTTCTATTCTCTTTGTAAATGAAAGTAAAATATCTCAAGATATATTTGCCCCCTTTATATCATTTTATGTTTAAAAAAATTATGAAAGTTGTTTAAACCTACTGATATAAGAAAGAATTAGCTCAGGATATTATTCATTTTGCACTACAAACGGGAAACGAAAACTTAATTTTACCACTAGCTCTATTGTGATCTTCTTCTGAGATTAACCTAGTTACATGTATGTATACTTTACTTTGTTTGAATACTAATTGCGAGTAGTATTGAAAATGAATGTATGCAAGCTTATTTCCTAAGACCGCCCATCCCGAATGAATTTTGATGCAAATATATAAAATTGGCAATCATTGAATTCTACTCTTTCCTAGAATATACAATATTCGATAATAAACACTGTATCTGAAGTGAACTTGCGCACTATTTTATCAGAAAATTTAACGCCATAACTCCAAATAACCTAAGCATATGTGTACTTAGAATAGCTCCGATATAAAATACGTACTATTGTCGTAATTGTAATTGTCGTTAATAATGTTATTCATCGATTATGATTGAGCTAGTTCATTCGAATAATATATACATATTACAAAAAGAAATTGAAATTAAATCTTCAGAAAGTATTGAAACCCCATCAAAATTACTGGTCTCAGCATCTGTATGTGTGATAGATGTGATCATAGAAATATTGTTATCTTAAAATCTAAAACAAATCAAGGTTATTGTTGAAGTTTTTAAAACTCTGTATGTTCAATAAAACTGATAAATGATTTTTATTTGCAGAACGAAATGGAAACGTCAAACTGCTGTAGGTCTAGAACTGTTGGCGGAGGCTGGAAATTATGCGGCCGTTCATCGCCTTATACAGACAAACCCATACTGGTTTACTTATCATCCACAGGCTACCTCTATCATATCTAACATAGACGCCATGTACTACCGCCATAATGAAACGTCACTTCCCCAAAGACCAACACTCCCGCGCATGCTCATACATGGTATTCAGCAACATATTAATCACATGTCACCCACTAATTCATTGTTTTCAGAGAACAGAAATTGAGTGATGATTAAGTGATTTTCTTACCCTGGATTCAGTATGGCTGACAGATATTCGCCCCGAGCTACACGTTAAGTACGAACTCCGGAGTTGCTGACATTACCTGTGCTTTGTGCTGAAACTACATATAGTTTTGTAGGCTATATTTTTAGCTTATGTGTTTCAACTGATATGTTCGTATCACCTTTACATAGTGATTGTAATTTAATCAATATGTTTTACTTTTCATGCGAAAATAAATATTTATATGGCTTTGAAAAACGTTTGCATTTCTTGTGTGTTCTAGTTTTAGATGTTGGAAATGTTTGTTGAAACTCTAAGGATTTCTTATCTGAATTTTATTTTCTAAAATGAGTTTTATTCGAAAAGAAAGGTGTTCGAACTTTCCACTAATGTCATTTCTATCCTCTCTAAAGCCACAAAAATCACGTTTATAACTGTCCTCTGAAATAATATTTTAAAACTGCAGTAACTTTTCCTTACTTTTGAAATTTTTAATGATTTTTTAATGAAATTTATTACCCATCAGTAATTTTCTTACTTGCAAAAACGAATACACTCTGTACTACATCTTGTGAATATGGAAAAAATGGACTAAAAATGTGTAACTTATTAATGATTGCATCGTATTTCCATAATATGATACAGGAGGATTTTGCAATACCAAAAGAAGCTTTTAGTCAAGGAAACGGCTTACGCAGAGGGCCATTTAAAACGATACGAGAACATAAATTATTTTCAACAACATTATTGCAATACTTGGTTTTTTGTCTTTGCACAGATTTTACTTGTCAGTGATATGAAAAGAGTATTATATTTCATATCATCATTAAAATGCAGAGTCACGGGGATAAGGTTCTGTGTCTCTTTGCAAAGCGTGTCATTTCTGCCTTATATAAATCATATTCATTGTTGTGTAATTTGCACAAGAAGCCCTCAATGTCAATATAAAATATCAAATGCATTTTGAAGGAAAAGGGACAATTTATCATGAAATCAACCATGTAATTGTATTTAGATTTTCATCTTTTGCAAATTCATTGCAAATATTTTCAACTAGAAGAAAAAACTTTAACGGACATTGATGTAATCTTATGATAATATCAATATCCCGAAGCGATCCCAACTATTATTCTGTGAAGAAGAAAAAAAAAGGCATTGCTAATCGGAAATGGGGTCTGATTACAATTTCATATAAAGATCTATAGCTGTAAATTATTTTTCATAGATACCATTTAATTTAATACAAATATCAAATTAATCTCAGTCACTGGGTTAATGATAGAGATATTGATATGTTCTTTAACTTCCCATGGACATGATTGCCTGAAATGTGAACTGGCTCTTATCGGAAAGCTCCCGTCAGAACTACCGAGGGAGATGAATTTGTAGTCATTTAGTTCTTTGGGAGAGGTATAAGAGAGAGGTGATTATTTGTCCAATAATATGATTTATCGAGATTTATATGAATCTGACTAATAATATAGTCGGCTAACCTTCTTAAATCAACATCTTTACAATGAGACCCCTTTTTCTTTCAAAGTTGCAACTTGATAGCTGGTGTCGCCTTTCTTTAACCCTCAAATATTTGTCTGTTTGTCCATGAAGTGCACTTTTGTTGGTATTAAGGAAGAACATTAAGAAATAGACATTGCCGACCAAACTATGTGCTTTTGTGCTTTATTGTCTTCTCATTCGCGTTTAGAATCCTGACCAAAAACAAAATATTGAAAACATGTTAGAAACTATATTAGAAACTTGTTTCATCGTACAACAGTGCCTAATAACATTTATAGACGCAGTGGATGTTTGTTTGGATTTTTGTTTGTTTTGTTAATGTTCTTTTGAGCATTTTTCACTCATATCAAAACGCCACCATGGCCAATTGTAGGCGTAGAGCCACAAAATCTGACCTATACATAGCGTTCAGGGGCGAAGCAGCAAGGGTTCTTTATCGTACCAACGCCTACAAGGTCTAATCAGAAAGACCCGTGTCTGTATTCCACGCATTTGGCGAAGGGGCAGCCTCTACCTATATTTACGTCTTGTGTTTGGAGCGGTCATGGTACTTTACCAGCAGAACTCGAACTCACGACCTCCCAGCCATGAAACGAACGTTATAACCATTGGGCAACCGCGAGCGGCCCGCAATAAGGTAGTAATTGTGTAAACATGGAAAATTTCGCCAATTAATATTCGTCCCTTTGGTACTTATCCTTAAAGGGCGAAATTGCATTACTCCTAAGTTGCAATAAGCGGATTCGGGCGGGTTTAAATTTTAGAAATGGACGAAATCACATTTCCACTTCGTCTGGGGGCAATATTGTTAGATAAACATCGTTAAATTCACCATTGTTTTTAAATTTTGGATTGTAAATGTTTTCAGTTGTAAGACTCTACAGTGGATTTTCAAAGATCAAAATTACAGTTACATACAGTAGAGCCAAGAAATTTGAAGTTAAAGAAAAATATTGGATTTCGCAAATTCTATAGTCGTTATAACAATCTAGTTTGCCAATACAACCTATCATTGGGTCAAATGCTGTCTGACGTGTTTCATATCGATTGGTAGGCCGTTCTTGGCACACTGATTTTAACTATGGAGAACTCCGTTTACCTGATCAAGATATAGGGCTAACGGCGGGTGTGACCGGTCGACAGGGATGCTTACTCCTCCTAAGCACCTGATCCCACCTCTGGTGTATCCAGGGGTCCGTGTTTACCCAACTCTCTATTTTGTATTACATATAGGAGTTATGAGATTGATCACTGTTCATTATCTTCACCTTTCATGTATGTACTTGGCATACCGTTGGAAAATTTATTTTGTTTTACGTCTCTTCGAGAATATTTCACCGATATTTAAACGTCACTAACTATTGGTGAAGTACCACATAGTGTTCAGAACCGTAGAAGATATGTTTCTTTAACGTGCCAACGCCTGTCATGACACGGGGCGGTTTTTAATGTCATATCCGAAAGACTTCTGAATGCCGACTGCTTGGCAAAGGAGCAATCACTACCTTCTTTCCTCAGACTTACATCAGTTTTGCTATTCAAAAACTAGATTAATAGCTTTATTTTTCATTCATTTTGCTGTTCGATATGACAAAGTAGAAGTCACATGTCGGAGTACTGTTTGCAGTCTTTATTCAAGCGGATCTACTGATTTACACGTTCAATGCAGTGTGTGTTTCAATCATGGAAGAGAACACACATTTATACATATCATTAATACTTCATATTAATCAACTATTAATCTACAGGTAACAATGAAACGAAAAATTCTGGCATTTTCCCAGTAACAGAATATTTATTATCACTTTATGAATCACTGCAATATAGGTGAAAGTGTCAAAAAATAAACACCTCTTTTGTGAGATCGATAAGATTTACTTGGTGAAGGATGAAGCGAATTAATACATTGATTATCAGCGTTGGCAGCTTTGATACCTATCTTTTTCAATTCATCAAGTCAACCCTCCATTAAACATTTACGACACTTTTTACCGAGAAGACGTATCACTTAAAAACTTGATATTTAAGGCCTTTGGACCAAAATGGTGTATTCTTCTTGCTGTGTGACACTAAAGAATCTGATAGCTATCAATACATCATACGTTGTTTAAATGATTTAGTGTAATCGTTTTGATAATAACAACCTTACATATATTACAAATGGGTGCGAATGCTTGTGAGCTATTTAGAGCCATTTAACTTAAATAGGGTATTTAAGATATTAAACACTGAGCAGATGAAGCGATAAAAAGACGCCTTGGACCAATTTAGGTATAGAATGACAGCTTGGGTGGAAACCGGGGAACGTATTATAAATCTCACAGTACTGTCAGGATATCTGTAAAGAAAAATGTTTTATGATTTGTTTTGTGTTTTAGCTCCTGTTTCAATCTTTGTTTAGCTCTTATTAATTCAAATCATTTTCCGTATTTCTTTTTTTTCCCCTGCAAGCGTGTAAACACAATTACTAGCATTGTTATCTTGCCTCAAATATAATAATCATAACATCATTTACAATATGATCATTTCAAAGTGCCTTTATTTAGATCCTGTAATCCGAGTGAAAATAGGATGTGTTTGTTAATACAATCTTGCTCACAGAGCATCCGTGTCCTAAATGGATTTTACTGTATAATCTATTCATTTTTGTTTTCATTGTTTGTAGTCGTAACTTAACAAAACCACTTTTAAAAAATCTCCAGTGACCAGTGAAATTAAGTATTTCCTCGCTTAAAAGCAATAGTAAATTTGAAGTTCAAAAAACAATTTGGAATTATTCTCGAAGTCGGTTGTAAACATAAAAGATTAGGCGCTCTTCAATTTTCTCTCGATAGATAAACACAAACATTTTCTTGGTTTTATTGTTTTCTATTGCGTTTAGAAATACATGTTATGTGATATATTTGCGACTGAAAACTAATCAATGTTAGAATTACACCACACAGAAATTAGATATCACTACTATTTACAATTGTTCCCTATTTTATTACATATTTGTAAGAAATATATATCATAAGAATGAATTATATTGGTTTTCACTTGATATATAGGAAATGTCTATGTAACGTAATCATTTACTATACATGATTTTCAGCCTCAAGTAATGTGCCTGAGCAATTTTTCATGTGTGATCAAGATAGAATATAAGTTCAGATTAAGATTCTTTATTTCCTTAAGCTATACAGCTCATCGGTTAAGTGTTTCCAAACCAGAATATACCTTAAATACAAAATGTATGGCTGTGAAAATGTTATAATATTTGAGGAAACTTTCTACGCCAATATATTTCTGAAAGCCCCCCCCCCCCCGGAAACAAATAAATCCTCAATAAATCATCGACATTTGTACTTACTAGCATTTATCGAAAGACTATGTACCCCCTTCAACTTAAAACTACTATAAAACCATATTTTAATATTTTTTTTATTTTTTTTTTTGAAAGATGACAAATTTATAGAGATCTATGTCTCAAATAAGTGTACAAATGTATACACATACATATACATACAACAAAGCAAGAGAGATATATAAAAAAGAGGAGTGGGGAGAGAGAAAGACTGGTGGAGAGAGACAGAGAGGGTGGAGAGAGAGAGAGAGAGAGAGAGAGAGAGAGAGTAATATAATAAGTAATATAATATCATTTGATACAAGTATGGTAAAATCAATCATAACTAGGTTGTGTTGATATAAAAGAACAAGATCAAAATATAAAGTAAAATATAGATAATGATAGGTGTATTTGCCAATCAGAGTCTGTCCAAGAGAAAAAAAACCATGTATTCCACTGATTTATAAATTCATCATATTTACAATGTTGAGTTACAGTATACTTAAGTGAAGTTATATGTGTTAAGATTAATCATATATTATAGGTTACAATAGTCAACTAGAATTTGCGACAGTATGAATTTTGAATCTTGAGTTCAAACTATAGTAAAACCTTTGATACTTTGAATATCACTTTGAAAAAAAGAGAAACAAAAACAAATACCCAAAATAAATAAATGATAATAATGATAATAAAAACTAACCCGAGATAAGTAAACAATTTCTGACAATCTCAATAATTTTGCTAATATATTTTCATAATTTATTTCAATAGATATTTAATCAAAATAACGTTAAAACATTACAATTTCTGTTTTAAAACTTTCATACTTTTATTACCATAGTAATTTCTTAGGTACTATATTTAGCTATAATGAAAACTTACTATGATATAGTATATTATTAATAGTATATGCACTACTACAGTTAACTATATTTTGTTAGGATTTTCTGAAATAGGTTGTAAGCCTACTATCTATTCTTTATTTATGTATCTTTTTATAAACAATGAATGAAACATTTATTTTCAAAAAGTACAGTAAATCATGACAAGTTCTCTAAGTATGACCTGGGTAACTTTATATTTGTAATGAAACTTCTAAGCCTTACTTATAACCGAGAGTCTAGGATAATCAAGCACAACACACGTGCTGCAGTAACATTGATGACCATTAAACAGATAACGGCACTTCAGGTAAACATGACTAAAAGAAATTCTAAATATTGCATGATAATTTGTGACTGTACCGATAGAATGAAAAAGTGAAATGAAGTATAGTTAGATTAGCATGCCTGTATTTTAGATAGCATATGTTATGCTGGAAAAAAGTATTCATGTCTAAATTGGTGTGTTGTATTTTACTTGGAAGCTTTGTCTAGAATTGTCATTTATACACGAAACATGGCAAATGATTGCCAAACTTTAATGTATTTTGATTGGTGATTAACTCTTTTTGTATGGATACTATGTAAGGTAAACAAAAGAAAATGGCCAACATACTTGCATCAATCAATATTTGTTTGATTTCTTTGTATAAATCAACTCAGATGAGCTGAGATTCTTTCAGCAATATTTGCGGTGATTGAGTCGAGCAATGTTCCCCTGATTGAAATCTATAAAATCAAAGATTAAAGACAGTTTAGACGAGTCTAGTGAATGGGAAAACTGTCACACAATAACCTCTGAAACAATGTGCAAAATCGGATGGAAAAAATAGTTTTCAATATTCTTATAGAACCAAGACTTTGGAATTAAAACCACAGCTTTTAAGGTCTTCTGAAACATAAGCAATACAAATACGGAAGAATACTGAAATACGTTTGATGTTTACTGATTATTATTAAACTATTATAAAACGTTGTTACTTTATATATTGAGTACTCTTATCATATCATATCATATATACAGATACAATCTGATAGAAAATGTACAATTTCTTAGAATTTTTTATCAATAAATATTGAATAAAGTAATATCAGTGAAATGACTCAGTCCCGTTTATCTTGCTTTACTCTTAGTATTTGTCGCTTGTTGACGGGTGCTACCCGCATCAATTTCTGTAGAATAAATTCATAAATTCACTTTTTTATCGACTGAAATATCGACCTTTTGCCCACAGGAATATTTCCATTAAATTAAGATATTAAATTGACACATCAAATTCATATTTAACTCATTACCATTGTGAACTTGACAGTCGGGGGCAGGGTATTAATGTAATTAGCTAGTTGACGATTCTCATAATATTTCATTGTCATTTCTCCACTGTTATCAATGATCATATCAACAGATTGTTGATCCCAATCGACAACATGTTTAATGTTTGTTTTCCAAAATTACTCTTTCAAAATTTTTGATTAAATGAATCTTTCTAAAAATGTGATTTAATTACATTTTTGATTAGCAATCAAGGCGAGTAAAATTTCTCCCCATGAGTTTATTTTCCCGTAGGAATATGTAAAAATCACAATGCTTCAGTGCATGTTTCCCTACCTTTATAAAATCCACATTCATTTGAATATGATGTTTTTTTTAATATACTTTGAATTAAGATGCTGTTTAAGCCACTTCTGAAAGTATTCAATGTATTATTGATGCAGGTGTTCTTGGCATCCAACGGGGATTTATAAAATCCCTGTGTATGGTTTGCTGTACAATACAAAAATTACCGTACAAGAGTTGTCGACCTAATATCTTCCATATTTAACGAGACAGCTGTAGAATCGTTTTAACTTGCCAAAATTGAAACATCTAATTGAAAATAAATTCACCATCATAATTATGTACATATAATTTAACAAGCTGAAAATCCATGCATCGACTAGGTTTATATGCGATGCCGTCAGCTTAAACAGATCATTTAAAATTGAAACTGCTATTGGGAAATGTTACAGATTTTATCAAAAAGTGAATTCGATGTATTATGAAAAGCGATATCCATACTGATCTAGATTTCTTTATGCTGAATTCTCTCTGATATTCCATCAATAAGATATTAAAAGCTCATTGCACACGGAAGTTTTCTAAATAGCTGTAAATATTACAATGAAAATGTGTTCTATACGCATCACTTGTAAGAAAAATTTGTATTTCCTATACCAAACATCACCAAGCACAGTGTATTTCATAGTACTTCACTTTAAACATAGAATTGAACATCTACAAGGCACAGACTAAGTCCTATATTTATTTTGAGTTCTGGATAAGAGTTTCACAAAGCGGGACATCCCCTCGCAATGTTGACAATCAGAAAATGTTTTTTCTAGGAAGTCTTGTAGTGACCTTGACCTTTTGACCCCAAAATCAGCAGGATTCTTGAACATAAAATGTATCTATCTATCTATCAGAAAATACGGATTTATGAGTAAATGGTTCGTGACTATAATGGTTCTTGACTATATAAATAGTTTTTGAAGACATCATTGAGAACAGAACATGATCTTATGTCATTTTTTTGGTTTGATTGTTTTCTTTTTTTTATGTTTGTTTGTTTTTATTTATTTATTCATTTTTTTTTTTTGGTTTTAGGGTTTGTTGATTTGTTCTTGTTGTTGCAAGTTTGTATGTCTCGTAGATTTTGGACGATGCCTTTTATTTCGACTTTAACGTAGCATCTCTGAAATCTTTCAAGACTTTAAGGAGGAATTGCCCATGTTGAAGTTGTGACGATATGTTATTCCTCCTTAAGAAGACGATAATTTGTGACTTTTCGACAAATGAATTTACGAGAAAATTGTCACTATTACGGTAGACGCAATGAAAAAAGAAGAGAAGAATTCAATGATTTGGCTTTCACACAAAGTTGAGGTAAATACCATGATGAGGATTCCTCCAAATTGTCTTTGACGCAAAGCTAATGTACGATGAAAGGTGAAGATAAGGAACAGTGATCAATCTCATAACTCCTATAAGCAATACAAATTAGAAAGTTGGGCAAACATGGACCCCTGGACACACCAGAGGTGCCTTGTGATGAAGAGGTTTCAACAAGATAAAATGTTTTCAAAAAAGATTTATAAAAAGATAATAATTTTTTCTTTTAGAAATAAAATTAATTCAATAGCTATTCGAATCAGTGTGGAAATGTTGAATTCCAATCGTCACCTCACAAGGTAAATGTACACAATGGAAAAAATGCAAATTACGGTGGAAAAGAAGAGAAGAAAGGCTGAATATTATCTTGTTTATTTGTTATACTACATCTAATTAGCTATAAAACTGAAACTCATAATCATGATAACTATTTGTGTTTAATTCAATATGAAGTCGGAACACGTTCTCGGATAAACTGGCCAAATCCGAGTGGTATATGGGCGCCCACCATTTAATCATTTTTCAGGAAATTCAAGCATGCCATCTGATGATCTACAGATTTCAAAATCACATTCTCATCCGATAGGCCAAAAATTCAACTATGGAAAAAATCTGGGGAAAGTAAATTTTCTTATAGGATTTCAACAATTCGTTATGGGAATTATTAAAATCATATATTAATAGGAAATTTTGTATGCTACAGGTGAAAAGAAATCAAGTTGGAGATGAAAAAAATCCTCTGGGAAAAATCTTAATTCCTATGCTATTTTGTTAAAGTCTAAATGGAATCTTATTTCTCCCGCAGAATTTTTTTTTCTCATAAAAATTCATTTTCCTGTAAAGCACAACATTTCTGTATGAAAATTATTTTTCCGTAGGAATTTTCAATCGTCTATCAGATGGTGGAATGATGGGCGCTGATTGTCACTTGGGACTTTGCAGATTTATCCGAAAATGTGTTTCGGACCCTGGTAGAAAGTAACATAAAAAGCTAAATACTGAAAATACAATAAAAACTTAGTAACTAACTTTATTGCTAAACACAGGTCACGAACCGACAGTTTCAAATGAAAAACCAGTTCTGTTTTGGGACAATTAAAACATCAATCATTTGGTACGCTTCCACCATGTTCTTTCATTAAAGTTTAAGATTACTTGTGTGCTGCGAAAGAATTTCTCTAAATGATCAAACGGCTGAAAAAGGTGCTTCAAATACGCTTGTGCTATATTTGCTCATTAGGAAATCTTGAAATAATTAATCTTGTATAAATAATGGAGACGTCCAGAGAATTGGTATCATTATAATCATTGCATGTTCCACGCCAATCTTACATGAAACAGACGAAGCCTTTTGATTTGATGCTCATTCCCTTCCCCATAGCTAAGTAATTGACTTTATTGGTAGTCATTTGATTGTAATTAATACCAAACATCTAGATGAAATGTATTCCCAAACACATAAGTGTTCCCCTTTAGACCAATTTACTATTGGATGTGCACGCCAACTAGTCCTGATTGCCTGGAAATTCAGTGTGGGCTTTCGACAAGTAAGCATTAAATATTAACATTTCTTTTAATTAAATTGTAATTGAAGATTTCTCGTTATGAGCGCCGCCAAACAAACACGGCCTCATGAGTGAGTGATGAATTTGATGGACTGAAGATTTGCTATAAGTTTACGCATGCGCCAATCGCAACTGTGAGATTAGTTGTTCAGTTTATTAGATGAGAAACTTAAGAAGTCAAAAATTACTACACATCTTACATGTTTACTTAACAACTGGAATTGCTATTCATATCAGTTTCATCTAATGTTTATTATTCAATATCATATATCCTCCCTTAAAATGTTCACATTCAAAAATAATTTTGAATGAAGATTCTTTTACTCGATCCTTAAACAATTGGAGCTACTCTACATTGAATTCTATGGTTCAGCAAGCTTTAACCTTGACATTTCAGTTCACCAAGTGTGAGGTTACTATCGTGTACAGTTCACAAATTATGACCAAAATAAAAGTTGTGCGGAAAATCAGACAAACAGACAGAAGAAAAACAAAATGCTTTTGAAGTTCATTAAAGTTGTATGTTCCGAATTTCGACAATTTTTTCCACCTTGTAAAAATGCTGTTAAATCATTGCACGTACATGTACGTATTGATGCATCGTTGCAAACCACGGTCAATATGTACGATCCTCCCTAGGAGGGTAAATGCGAACTTCGGACCGTGGCTTCAGACGATGACATTGATGAGAACGTACAGCATGTCATACATTATCTCAACTGTTTTACCCAGAATTATTTGATTTTAAATCAGTGTTTATAAACAAATAACTGTCACTCAACCATTTCTACTGCACGAATCACGTGACAGTCACGTGTACAATTAAGATTTTCCAAGGTAAGACTATCTACGTTTAGCTATGTATTTTGTTTCTATATTTGTTGGACCGTTCTTGGCGTGCTTGCTTTGGCTGCGGATGGCTCCGTTTGCCTGATCAGGATGCGGGACTCACAGCAGGTGTGGCCGGTCGACGGGGATGCTTACTCCTCTTGGGCGCCTGGTCCCACCTCTGGCGTATCCAGGGATCCGTGTTTTCCCAGCTCTCTATTTTGTGTTGCTTATAGGGGTTATGGGGTTGTTAGCTGTTCGTTGTCTTCGCCTTTCATTTGTATGTACGGTACCGTGCCTTACATTTAAGTGAAATAAAAATATCAAATACCTTTTAGTAATTCATTGTTTTACACTCTCTAAAATATGAAGAAACGTAGAAAAAATTATTATTCGTCAATGATTTGAACTAGATGTGACAACAAAAGGATTGAGCACAAGTTCTTAAAACCTAGAATGCCCTCTCCTAAGAGAGAATCTTCTACTCGTCAATGTAATAATAAAACGATATAATGTTCTTAATAAGCATAGAAATTAGACACATGTATTATTATGATGGCAAGCTGCACAAAATGGACGCGCTTTGTGACATTATCTAAAGGAGACTCAAACGTGAGCTGTAACCCATCAATAGAAAAATACAAGCTGCTATCCTATAAAAAAGTACTGCAATACGTGGAGCATAAGCATGTGTTTCTAACAGAAACTTAATATTCTAGGTTGAAATAAAAATGTGTTTTAAAACAGATTGTTTTGATATTGAAACATGCAAATGTTTCATTATAAGTGTAGTATTGCTGGAGCTGTAATGATAAAAATATTTATGTTGCTTTGACCTATAGTCTCAGAATTAAGAGTCATCCTTGACCAATAAATCAAAATTCAGCAGGGGACACTCTAGTGTATGTAATAACGATTGGGTTTCATTCCTTATTCCAATGATATAAAGCTGGCAATACCTTCATTCATTTACATGTATATTTTGGAAACAAAATATTGATGCTCATAATTAAGCTTAAATGTCGGTTGCTCTATGCAACTTCACTAATGATGTCCATTTAAGACATTACATTACCCCTTTTGCTGAGCATGCGTAAATAGACTTTTCCCCATAGCATCCGGTTTCACCTTGTTCATACATTTTCTGTAAAAAATGAATTCACTAAGTGCAGAAATAGCCAAAAAATGCCCCGGAAAACTGTCAAAGCCCTTAATTGCTAAGTTCAAGATCCACAACTCTTTCAAAAATAGGTCAACAATGCCCAAACCCACACTATTTATCTATGTATTTTCATTGCAATAGCTGCAGGGATAAACGAAAAAGGAAATCGGAAAGCTGTCAAATCTCTGAAATTTACAAGATGTGTTTGTGAAACACAAATGCCCCCGATAATGGTCAATTCCAAAGGTGGCCAAGGTCACAAGGACAAATATCTTGGTACCAGTAGAAAGATCTTGTCACAAGAAATGCTCATGTTCAATATGAAAGCTCTGATATTTACCATTTAGAAGTTATGACCAATGTCAAATTTATTAAAAGTAGGTCAAATGTCAAGGTCAAAAGGTTTAGTACCCATGGAAAGGCCTTTTCACAAGGAATACTTATGTGAAATATCAAAGCGCTAGCCCTTGCTGTTCAAAAGTTGTTAGCAAGGTTAAGTTTTCAAAAAGTAGGTCAAACTCCAAGGTCAAGGTCACAGGGTAAAAACGTTTGGTACCCACGGAAAGGTCTTATCACAAGGAATTCTCATATGAAATATCAAAGCTCTAGCATTTACTGTTCAAAAGCTATTAGTAAGGTTAAAGTTTCAGACAGGATGACAGAATTACGGAATTACAGAATGACAGACAGGACAAAAACAATATGCCCCCCCCCCCCCCCCCGATCTTCGGAGCATAAAAATCAGGTTTGAAGTCCATAACTCAAATATAGTCCAAGAAAGCCCAAACTGTAACCCATTGATATAAGTTTAAGGACTTACGCACACACATTTAACTGACTATTATTTGGTAAATTTCCCTTCTGATATTACGATGTGAAGTTTTTAAAAACTTGAATATTAGTCACAGTCATTATGCTTGAACTCTTCCAGCATACATCGGTGTTGAAGTCTGAACGTCTCGTTTCGAGGGAAAAGACACCTTTTTTAATGTCGAAGTATGGAAAAACGTTATTTCATGAAAATATAGAACATTTAAAGCAATACCAATTTTGCTCAAATTAAAGTAAACACCAGAAGTTACCATCACGCTTAGCTCTTAGTTGCAGATGAAAAAATGGGGGTATACAAGAGATATAACAAAGATACATTGCTGGATCTAGTAAGTGCTCTACCAAGCCCCTATCTTTGCTCCTCACGAAAATGTTAACAGCTGTGAAGGAGAAACTTCAAACTTACTGTGCGACTACATATGCCAGAAGTGGTGTTAATCAAATGTGGATTCTAAAAAATTCTAAAGAACTTTTAGTAAACTTGAAATCACAGAATTTTTCCCAAATCAATAGCATTAAAACCTATGACTTTTCAACACTATACACGACCATTCCTCACGATAAATTAAAGACTAGACTTTTTGACATCATAGACAGTTGCTTCCTCAACAAAAACGGAAAACGGAAATATTCATATCTAGTGATCAGTCATTCAAAAACTTACTTTGTTAAACACCACTCTGATTCCACTCACAAGTACTCTGAAGTTGAAATAAAAAATATGCTAGAGTTCCTCATTGACAATATCTTCGTGGTCTTTGGTGATCAGGTCTTCCAACAGTCTGTTGGAATTCCCATGGGCACGAATTGTGCTCCTTTGTTAGCTGACCTGTTTTTATATTCATATGAAGCAGAATTTATTCAAAAACTTCTACGTGAGGAGAAAAAATCTCTCGCTGTGACCTTCAATTCGACTTTTAGATATATCGATGACGTTTTGTCTATTAACAATGATAGCTTTCATTCATATGTCGATTTGATATATCCCTGTGAGCTCGAAAGGACACCACAGAGTCGTCCACTTCTGCTTCATACTTAGATATTTTATTGAAAGTAGACATTAACGGCAAACTGACAACTCAACTGTATGACAAACGGGATGATTTCAGCTTCTCCATCGTCAACTTTCCACATTTATGTAGCAATTTTCCATTATCACCTGCATATGGTTTTTTTTTATATCTCAACTGATTCGATATGCAAGAGCTTGTTCTGGGTATAGTCAGTTTTTAAATCGAGGTAAGCTACTGACAAACAAGTTGATGGTACAGGGATTTCAACAGTCTCGATTGAAGTCAGCATTTCGCAAATTCTATGGTCGTTATAACGATCTAGTTCGTCAATACAACCTCGCATTGGGTCAAATGCTGTCTGACGTGTTTCATACCGATTGTTAAGCCGTTCTTGACACACTGATTTGACTGCGGATAACTCCGTTTACCTGATCAGGATATGGGGCTCACGGCGGGTGTGACCGGTCAACAGGGGATGCTTACTCCTCCTAGGCACCTGATCCCACCTCTGGTGTGTCCAGGGGTCCGTGTTTGTCCAACTATCTATTTTGTATTGCTTTTAGGAGTTATGAGATTGATCACTGTTCGTTATCTTCACCTTGCATCCAACCCTTATAAAAACCTTTGGTTTGTAGCGCAGCTTTTTCGAACCCCACATTCAATGTCCACATTATCTTCTTCTAAACAAAATGTTCATAATATTGTTGACGATAGATTGTTGTGAACGCAATGATGTGATTATATATACAAAAGATCTAGCGTTTCCTGATCTTTCTTTTATACCGCATGCAATGCAACCGGTTGAAGTAGTCTACTGGTTTGGGGTGTTCGCTTTGCAACCAGGAAGTACCGGGTTCAAATCTCGATCCAAGCGCCGCGTCGAACCTAAGACAATTAAAACCCTTTAAGCTGGTACGAGATTGCAAGATTGGTATGATCTCTCCACGATCGCCCAACCATCGCCATGATCTCACAGGGATTGCCACAATCTACGCTCACTGTTGACTGCCCAAAACAGTCTCCCAACGATTGCAAAGGTAAACCATCTCCCAGAGAGCACAGAAAGATCACCCAACGATCTATTAGATCTTCCAATGATCTCTCAGAGGTCTTTCAAGGAAGGCAAACATTTTTGAACACCATAGTGAACTTCTTTCTTTGTCACATCCGATCTCTCAGCAATTTCCATATATCTCTCCGTGATATCCAGTGATCGCAAAGCAGCACCTCAGCAAACTCTCAGAGGTCGCTGCAGAAAGTAAGGTACTCATCAGGTAAGGAACTTTCAGTTTGCGCTCCTTGATCGCTCAGCGATTTCGAAAGCTCACCACGAAATGTGACAATATCCTCAATTTTTCATCGCACTATAACCTCCCTTAACATTTTTCACTAAAACAGACTTTTCGAGGTTTTGAGAGGTCGCCGATAGATCGGGCAAGATTTTAGTCCCCTACCAACAAACGAAGGGGACTTTAGGTTTGCACTCCGTCCGTCAGCCTGCAAATAAGTTTTCCGCACATTTTCTCTGTTTTTGCAGATATTTATTTCATATTTGGTACATTGCTTTGCAATAACAAGTTACAGATCATGTTCGATTTTGGTGTCAGTCCGTTGATTTTTCACTAAGTTATGGCCCTTTTTTTCTTGTTTTTTTTTTTTTTTTTTTTTTTTTACAGATATTCTTTTGCTATTTGGTACATTGCTTTGTCATATTAAATTACTGATCAAGTTTGAATTTGGTTATGGTCTGTTGAATTCACTAAGTTATGGTCATTGGACTTATAAAAATAACATGAATTATCAGTTTCGGGACTTTTTTGTGCTTGCAGATATTCATTTGATATTTGGTACATTGCTTTGCCATAACAAGTTACAGATCCAGTTCGAATTTGATTTCGGTCCGTTGATTTTTCACTAAGTTATGGCCCTTGGACTCAGAAAAATAGCATGAATTGTCAGTTTTCCTAACTTTTTTCGTTGTGCTTACAGATATTCATTTGATATTTAGTACATCATGATAATTGCTTTGCCATAACAAGTTACAGATCAATTTTGAAGTTTTTCTGGTCTAGCCTTTGTACCTGAATAGTAGCTATTTAGTACACCATGATGATTGCTTTGCCATAACAATTTACAGATCAATTTTGAAGTTTTCCTGGTCTAGCCTTTGTACCTGAATAATAGTTGAATTTCAACCATTCCTATCCTGGTTTCCCAATTTTCCCTTTTACACTGTACCCTAACCTTAGTCTGATAATGAACTTCGAATATTGTTGCGGTTCAATAATTCCTGCCTCCTGTAGGGGACTATGTATTGCAATGCAATACTCTCAGAATGCTTGTTAAAATTGCTCTACGGTCCCTCAAGGATCATACTGTATGTTAAAAGGACTGTTTGTTTGCCAAGTGTCTCGTTTTAGAAACAAAAGTCACGGGTCTTTTGAATATGACCTAAAAATGAGGTCATGGTAGGCGTTGGCACGATAAAAAGTCCGCATTGCTACGGTCTTAAGCATCATGCATATGTCAAAATGTGTAGCATTTCACCTACAGCTGATGGACGTATCCATATGTCGATCATAATTTTTTCAACTGGGACTTGAAACCATATACCAACAAACAACAAAACAGCATGTACATAACTCCTGATTTATTATGTTTATAATATTTTAGCTATTATAGCCAAATACAAAACTGACACAGTCAGCAAGGGCCCCGCTTAGGGTTATTAGAGGAAAGTGACACCTGTATTAAAGTTTGATATAGCAATGTTTGGAGCTGGTATATATATGTTAGAATTAATAATATTCAAAGATACATTGGAATGAAAATTTGTGAAAAAGGAATCATGCAGCATATTTATGAGAGATTAATGTAAATGTAAATTTACTTCTGTTTGACACACACTCATCCACTCAAACACAACAGAGTGTAACTAAATCCCATTGTAAGGGGATTCAAAATGGATAACTGGTACAAAATGTGGTACATACTATTCGAAAAGGATTATGAATTTGACATATTAATGTCTAGGGAAAAGAAATTCTGACATCGTGGGTCCAAGCGTTTTCAAACACATTTGATAGAAGTGTTCTACATTTTTAAAAATAGAAATCTATAGAATATGTCTTTACATACATAGGTGAGGCAGTTTCCCTTATTCCTAGCAGAGACATACCATGTATGCGCAAAAAAACAACAACTTCATAAGCAAATATAAATATTAAAATACTCGCGTAGATAATGTGGACCTTACCGTCAACATGCAGTGAAACGCGCCTTTTCGAGATTTTCACCGACGAAAGTTCGGTAACAGTAATGAATAAGGTACACCCAGACTGACTCATTTTGTATCTATTTTGTAACTTTCTTTAGTAAAAGGGACAGTTCTGTTAAGGTGTAACGTGCAATTAGTATATATTTCAATGAAGCAGTTCCACTTTGCAACCGGATATCAGAAATTAAATTTCGTATTCCGATCCCGATCGAGAATTGTTGCCTGGGAATGACGTACATTTAATTCAATATACATGTAACATCAATCATTTTTATATAACATTTAAAAAAAATACACATACACAATGTTGTTTAGTTAATTTCTGTAAATTTTCTATATCAATACATCATAATTCAAATTGAATTATCTCCCTTAGACAGTGGTAAATAGATACAGTCATGATGACATACATACAGACAGACAAAGTGGCATGACCCCAAAATTTATAGGCGTCTTCCTCTTATTGTAAATTATTTCTGTATAAAATTTGAAAACTGTACAATAAAACCTATTTGAGTTATCATGTCACAAAGAAAGTGTTGACGGACAGACGAATCCCCAGACGGACAACGTGATTACTATAGGGCTCTCCGCATTTCATGCGGGACCCGAACAAGTGTCCTGCAATATGCTTGTCTGCGTACAGTGGAGGATCAAGAAATTTCTGAACGGGGGTGCAGTAAATGTTTATGGATCAGGATGGGTCTAGGACAAAGCCCTGCAGGTGGAAGTCTGAATTTTGACAAAAAAGACGTATATAATAAGTATTTTTGGGCATATATTTTTTTTAAATGAATGACATTTGTGGGGGTTGGGGGGTTGGGTTGGGTTGGTGTTGTCTTAAATCCGTCAGTATAGTTGTAAATATAGAAAAAGAATTTAGACATGTGGTAAACCTAAAAATTTTGAAAAAAAATATGTGTATGTAACAGTAGTCAGTTTCTCTGCTATTTTTCAGATAGCTTAGCTTATGCATGCAAACTAGTAACTCAACTTTATAACAAACGGGATGATTTCAGCTTTTCCATCGTCAACTTTCCATATTTATGTGGCAATATTCCATTATCACTTACATATGGTGTATATGACTCTCAATTGATTCGATACGCGAGAGCTTGTTCTGCGTATGATCAGTTTTTAAATCGAGGCAGGTCACTGACAAACAAGATGGTGTTACAGGGGTTTCAACAGTCTCGTTTAAAGTAAGCATTTCTCAAATTCTATGGTCTTTATAACGATCTAGTTTGCCAATACAATCTGTCATTGGGTCAAATGCTGTCTGACGTGTTTCTTACCTATTGTTGGGCCATTCTTTATACTCCGTTTACCTGATTAAGATATAGGGCTCACGGCGGGTGTGAACGGTCGACAGGAGATGCTTACTTCTCCTAGGCATCTGATACCACCTCTGGTATATCCAGGGGTCCGTGTTTGCCCAACCCTTTATTTGTATTCCTTATAGGAGTTATGAGATTGATCACTGTTCGTTATTTTAACCTTCATGGGAGTTACGAGATTTATCACTGTTCGTTATTTTAACCTTTATAGGAGTTATGAGATTAATCACTGTTCGTTATTTTCACCTTTATAGGAGTTATGAGATTGACCACTGTTCGTTATCTTCACCTTTATAGGAGTTATGAGATTGATCACTGTTCGTCATCTTCACCTTTACAGGAGTTATGAGATTGATCACTGTTCGTTATCTTCACCTTTATAGGAGTTATGAGATTGATCACTGTTCGTTATCTTCACCTTTATAGGAGTTATGATGATCACTGTTCGTTATTTTACCCTTTATACGAGTTACGAGATTGATCTGTTCGTTATTTTAACCTTCATGGGAGTTACGAGATTGATCACTGTTCGTTATTTTAACCTTTATAGGAGTTATGAGATTAATCTGTTCGTTATTTTAACCTTTATAGGAGTTATGAGATTGATCTGTTCGTTATTTTAACCTTTATAGGAGTTATGATTGATCACTGTTCGTTATTTTAACCTTCATGGGAGTTACGAGATTGATCACTGTTCGTTATTTTAACCTTTATAGGAGTTATGAGATTGATCACTCTTCGTTATTTTAACCTTTATAGGAGTTGTGAGATTGTGAGATTGATCACTGTTCGTTATCTTAACCTTTATAGGAATTATGAGATTGATCTGTTCATTATTTTAACCCTTTTCATAAGGTATGTTTTGATTTCTCGTGTACATTTCAGTAATTAGTTTCCTTCGTGACACTATGGCCAAATGTATGTAACATTATACTGGACATAAGTTTTTAAAAGGATAAAAAGTTTTGTGATAGATACATTTCCTTAGTTATTATGCACACATCCTGCAAGAAATGAATTTGTGTATGAGAGTTAAACAAAAATGAAATTGAAAAACACGTGTCAAAATACTGTATAATCTTCCAATTTAAAAAAAAACAAAAAACAACTGCATCGCTTTCCGATGCCTGTTTTCAGCCTCAAATGCATCGTCATCAGGAGTTCCCCGGCCTGTTTCTGAAGAGACACGCGCAAGTGGAAACGCATTAATCTAAAACAGTCAAAAACATTACCGATTACGCGGGATAAATGTCACTGAAACAAATCTGTTCGTCTTTTGAATTTCAAATATCTTAATGTCGTATGTTTAGTGTTAGTGGAATAAAACCTATCATGTAAACAAATGATGGCGACTTTCGAAAACTGTTTAGAATTTGCTGTTAGAGAAAGATATGAAACGCACATCATAGAAGCGACTGTCAAATACATATGAAGTTATAAAGTATCCCCTCTCTCTTTTCTCTATTTGTTTTTCAACGGCAGCTATAATTCGGTATAGATTTCTTTGCGGTCAGCCACAAAACGAGCAAACTCTTTTCTTTTTATCATGCGATGCATACCGAGATATTTGCTCGACTGACGAAAAAGGCCGAGTGATGTTCCGATTGGATAATTCAGCGGTCAGAGAAAAAGGCCGAGTGATGTTCCGATTGGATAATTCAGCGGTCAGAGAAAAAGGCCGAGTGATGTTCCGATTGAATAATTCAGCGGTCAGAGCGTTTGTTTCGTGACCGGAGGTCGTATGTTCGAGTCCCGCTCGTATACTTAAGTAATGGCTGCTCCTTCATCAAACGCTCAGCATTTACAAGTGAGAATTACGTGTGTATTTCAGTTGAGACCTTAAAAGGTCCTGTGTCATGACAGGTGCTGATACAACGGTACAGTTCAGAGTCTAAAAGTTTGGCTCTTCACCTACCATGTGCCTACAGCTGGTGACGTCTCAATGTGAGAGTAAAATCCCCAAAGGGGAATAAAACATGAACTGAACAAAACAAAACAACCCAAGCATTATGGGAAATCACTGGTGTATATAAAATTTAGCAATATTTTCTACAGCTACTGGCTGGGGTCTCAACTTCGTTTTGATATCTGAATCCATTAACGGGACATTAAATGTGCTGTGGGCGTTTATAGTCGATATCTATTCCTTCCCGAACCATGCTTACTCTTCCTCGGCAACTGATCCCACCTCTGCTATGCCCAGGGGTCCGTGTTTGTCTGATCCCACCTCTGCTATGCCCAGGGGTCCGTGTTTGTCTGATCCCACCTCTGCTATGCCCAGGGGTCCGTGTTTGTCTGATCCCACCTCTGCTATGCCCAGGGGTCCGTGTTTGTCTGATCCCACCTCTGCTATGCCCAGGGGTCCGTGTTTGTCTGATCCCACCTCTGCTATGCCCAGGGGTCCGTGTTTGTCTGATCCCACCTCTGCTGTGCCCAGGGGTCCGTGTTTGCCCTACTCTTGATTTCGTATTCTTTTATGAGTTATGAGATTGATCACTGTTCGTTATCTTCACCATTTTATCAAGGATCTACTTTTGACTTGATCAAGCCATTTTTTTTATGCCAAACAAATCTCTTGCTGTCATGCATGTAGAAGATGGAGATAAGTCTTCGGATAACACTGGGTGGCAACAGGGGTGCCTGTTGAAGTCATATTCTGCAGTGTTGCAGATCCAGGATGAATTGCACTGGAGATCGGCAAACCTATAATATTGCCTTGATGAAGTAATATTTGTACACAAATTTATCGACCCCTAAACTATAGCTCTTTTCAAGTTAATTCATTGCATTCTTTTAAAAGTCGTTCTCATACTGCATGGGTCAAATACCAGTTTTTACAGAATGCTGAATACGAATTGTGGTAATGTGGTGCTTAAAGCGCGCTCGCTTCACAACTGGGAGGCTCGTGCATTTCCACAACCCCCAGAGCCGCGTTTAGCATTAGTAGTGACTGTTCGAAATAAGTCTTGTAACACTTCACCTACAGCTGGTGACGTGAGTGAAGAATTCTCCAATGGGATGCAAAACAACCTATAAACGAAGAAAACCAATTTTTTCTTGTAATAATCTGTTTTCTCAATATTGAGACATTATTATACATTGTACTTTCACATTTATATCATTATGTAGGTTCCCATGGGGATTCGGGTTAGAATAGGTCCTCAGTACCCCCTTGCTTGTCGTAAGAGGCGAGTAAATGGGAGCGGTCCTTCGGATGAGATCGTAAAAACCGAGGTCCTGTGTCACAGCAGGTGTGGCACAATAAAGATCCCTCCCTTCTCTAAGGCCGTAATCTTGAGTTGAGCATAGGCCTAAATTTTGCAGCCCTTCACCGGCAATGGTGAGGTCTCCATATGAGTGAAATATTCTCGAGAGGGACGTTGAACAATATACAATCAATCATTATGTAGACATCGTGTCCGTAAAAGAAAATTTAGATAGGCTCAATTTGCTGTCTAATCCTAATTGCATTTTACATAATCAAATATTGTTTTAATATAAAAACCAATAAAACAGAGAGCTGAACACTGCAATAGTCGTAATCGTGGTTTTCCTTGAGATTTCTGTCTGATTACATCCAAAATTACCTTATGGAGAGGACGCTCCAGATGGTTTTTCCAGTGAGAGTGGTGATGGGAACCACAGGCGAGCATTGTAGAGCTGAACAAAGACACAAAACATAATGCTGTTTTTTGTTTTCCGGGATATTGTACATAATAATGACACACCTGTTTCGTGCTAATTTCAAGATGTTTGTTTCTTAAAGGGGGTACACGTAAGTGTTCGAACGTGGTAAAATTAAATTGTTATTAATGATGAATTTTCATAATGCACATAGTATCTAATAATCTATAAATGAATATATCAGAAAAGGTATATTTATGAATATTACAAAAAAATTTATCTCCAACTTTTTTTTCCGACTATGATTTTTTCTTACGCACCAATGAATTGGTTTGTGAGACTAAAAGAGTTGATATGACAATGCATGTTTTTACTCTGCTAGGTGAGACTTGAGAGGTGTATGCATACAAGATGAATTCTAATTCTATATGTGATATGGAAATCTTTATCTACAGAAGTCGAAAGTTTAACATAAACTGCATATAATGGTGATATATAAAGCGGAGTCTTGTTACCATTCGTTGAATGTGTATTAACTTCTCACCGTATTCTATTTCAGACTTGATGGTCTGCAGTTTATTGTTCAACGTTGTTTTCTTGTGAATGAGTTTTGTTCGTCCATCTTCTATAACGCTATCCACGAAAAACGAAACATACAAAGAAAATTTAAAGATTGTAAACACACGAGCGATGTAAGAAGTAACGGGTATGCAGGACATCTACCTTCACTCCTCCTGTAAGAGGAATCATCATTATAATTTTAATGATCAATTTGTATGCTAATGTGACATTTGTTTTCTAGTGAACACAATTATCCTCTCTATAGGTGTTTTGATCTCCGTCCCGATTGCACATTTTGCTAATTTTACAGCAGTGATTCCGCCTTTCATTGTTGTGAAATCATTGTATAACGTTGTTCGGAGGATACTAATTAGATTTAAAATATGTAAATTGTCGACTTAATTACTACCGTCTGTAATTGTCATTACTGTAATTAATATAGAGTTTCATATGACCTTCTCGCAACTCTGTGGAGTCGGTTCCCCCAGTCTTTATAAATTATTGTTTAAGCTCCAAAAGACGGAAACCGAAATAAAAATTTCACTTTCTTTCACCATATTGAAATTCTAAGATTCGTATCAATTTCATATCGCATTAAATATCCTATCTTTCTGTGATTAAGAATTCATATATAATCATGGCAAATTAAAATTGAATTAAATCACAATATTGATCGTAAAAGAACAATGTCGACCAACATTTAAATCACCATAGTTTCGCATTTCATAAGTAATTAAACAAGCACTGGTGTAGCATTGGTGAGACTCGTTAAAATCTTAAAATGCGAGAACACATAAAAAAGAAAGTAATCTGTCGACTTTTCTCACTATCTGTTAGAAATAAAACTTAATAACAGGCGATAAAGGACAGGTAGCTATAATTTTCATTAAATATCGCCTGCTCACCTAGATTGATTCATCCGGACATTTATCACAGCGCTAACGTTGGAAAACATCTGTCGATATCAGCGCTCCCTCTTCCCGTAAGTTCTTAGGCTTACCGGAGAGCGGCGAAAGGGCGCTTTGATAACGCTTTTATGAGAAAAAGACGACTTGGAAAAAAAAATATAAAAAAGGATACATTGATCATTATTTTCATGATTTTGCTCACCTGAATGAAAATTGTTATCTAAGATTAAGACCGTTCTCAAATTCATGTGACACGACGTCTCCTCCAGAACTGTCTTTGTAATTTTTTCTAGACACAAGTATCTTTTTTTATTTGGCCATAAAATTTCTAACTATTAGTTTATATAATGCAGATATTTATTTTATTTTGTTATCATTATGTTATTTTAAGAAATTAATAAAAAAAAAGAAAGAAGAAGGAATAAATAATGATATTAATAAAACCCAAAACAAATGAAAATAAAATAGCATATTTTGTTAGAATATGTTGGTATAAAGATCATGGGCGTTCAAGTTACATTTTATGTAAGAAGTACGTAGGAAGTGATTATTGATGAAAAGAACACATATTTTAAAAATTTATTTATTGTAATTTTGTTCCTAAGAGATAATCTACAAAATTGTATGTTTTAGCGGTATTCAATAAGGACAGATAAATCTGCATTCCACAATAAAATTATGCATACATTAAAAAACATCAGAAATTTTCTGTCAATCACCTTTTATGCAAAGGCAGTAGATAAAAAATATTAATAATTTTTATTATGTACACTTATAGCACTATAAAAATATAAAAGCAATTACACGGGATAAACCACTTATTTTCTAAATCACAGATCTCTTAGTGGGACTTTTACGTCGAATATATAATGAACAGTTTTTCTCGATTTTAATCATAATTGATGCATGACAATTTTATAATGTAAGCGAAGAAAGTTCGTTTCAGGTAGAATGCATGTAAAATACAACCGACAAGATTTCATTGAATTTTGAACTGCCCGTCAGATATACGAGGAAATTCTGACTATTATAGAATTGGAGTAGACCATGTGGTCATGTTGTGTGTTGGAGAGAGAGAGAGAGAGAGAGAGAGAGGAGAGAGAGAGAGGAGAGAGAGAGAGAGAGAGCTCCTAGCAGGTGTCCGAAGCTACGTGTTCGTTATCTTTATATACAAAATGTGTATTCGTTTCAAACAAATTGTCAGTAAAGTGAATTTTTATCGGAAAGTTTTCTTATAAAAAGTTACTAGCATTTTATTTTCCCGGTGTTTCTTTATTGTAAATAGACCCTAGTACTTATCTGTTGAACTCCTAAATCCTGTACGTGTATTTAGAGAGACCCTCAGCCAACGTCCCTAAGTTCAGGGAGGGTGTACTTAAGGCTATTCCAAATATGACGAAATTCATTAAGATATAAAGTTATCGAGATAATTTAGGTTATTTTGCAAACATTCTGAATTAGTAAGACACTTTTGTGAGGAGCTCAAACTAGAATGAAGGTATTTGAAGCAAAAATGATGACTGAAACTAACAAAATTTCAAATTAGCAATCTTATAATTATGAAAATAGATTTTCATTCATTGGGCTACGATCAACTTAAGAAATAAAAATGTTTATTAATATTTTTGAATATGTCCCCATAAAATCAAATTTACGGCGTGTTGTTTTTTCCAGAACGATGAATTGTCGGACAAAGAGCTTTATTAACCAAGGGGCGACAGAAGGTTAATTTCTTTAAGTGGTACAAAACAAAAACAATTGCCCATCTCCATTTTATCTTTTTCATTTCTGTTGTTTCTGTTTCCGTTACACGGTATTTCTGGATCCTTTACAAACTCTATTGCGCACAAAGCTTTGGCACGTGCTTTGTCGTCTGCAGCCTTCCAGCAAGCAACTCCAACTTGATGAACAACCTGAATCAAAGGTGACAGTTAATGACATAGTAATTGGATTTTGAAACGTAGGCATATGGTTGACCACTGATAAGGTCAAGACCAAGAGATACAATAAACAAAACAATTAATAGAGTTAATGCTACTTGACATGATATAATTGTTCTTGACAGTCTCCAAATGCTGAAAGACTTTTGTTTTGTTTTTGTTTTTGTTTCATAAGAAAATTGTCTAAAAACGTATTACGCATCAATTTTTCATCAGCGAATGATGCAATATGTTACTGTTTAATCCATTTTACTGTAAACATTATTGGGAGAGAAAGGGAAAATTGAATAGAAATTGTAGGAAACTTTATTAACAAATCTCTCGCATAGCCATCTTTTGTCTTTAATTACTCGTTCAATTTTCGCATGACAGACGACTCGACGTAGCAAAACATCAATTGCAAATGTCTAAGCCTTGGACGCCACTACGAGCTGACACAAATGTCTTCTGACATATTAGGTTCTAGAAAGATGGTAATGTGTTGTAAGAACAACTCATCAATTTCCAAAACGGCACAAAACTTGCATTAAATACAGCATTTTCACCATTTCCTGTAATTTCCATGGAAATTCGAGAGGACAACTTTTTCATTATTTTACGCACTATCGCGTTCTTGAAATGATTAGTCTTTCATTGCGTTTATATGGATTGACTTTCTTCGCCATCAGCTTTAGTTGAAGAGTTCCGTTCTTATAATGGAGTGCCGCATTGCATGAATACGAATTTATATAGCCTTCTATTCTCCCATTATATTGATTGAGAGATAATTGAGAGTAGAAGAATTTTGAAGAAAACTTACCCATTAAGGCATTATAAACGTATAAAAATGACGTGCTGCAGTTAGAAAATTAGAAAAATAAATCTAGGATTACATGGATTTGAATATAGTCCTTTTAACAGATATTTGGGATCTATTGATCTTGAAGAGTTGTAATCTATCAGTATTCGAACGCGAAAGTTTTATTCAATGTTGGATGTTATTTCGTCTCTGTTTTAGTGCGAATCCTCAACAATGAATTACAATTGTTTCCGGTCACGTCATAATTTTGAGCCTTTGCCACTGTAATAATTTGTGTACTTCAAACGAGAATATTGAAGAGCATTCTGAATTAATTCTACTTTTTACGTCAGGTCAATGTTTTTCAATCCAAGGAGGGAGAACAACAAAAAGAAACAAAAGAAACAAATAAAACCACTAAAGTAACAATTTAATCGAGCTGTAGTACTAAATTGCATTTTATTTGAAATAGTTAAACCTACGCGATGTACGTCCAAACGTAACATTTTGTTTTAGGACAGTTTACACAGACTGAGTATTTAAAAAAAAGAATATCAGTTGATGTAAATGATGCATGTAAATAAATTGTAGTCTTTCTGAATTTTTTTATTTTGGGAATTGTTCTGTATGGTTCACGATCCCAAAACTGTATATATCAGAAAAGCTGTAATTTACACTTATATCGTCTCCATATGTTAGGTCTGACTTGTGGTTAAATAACTAAATGTCATTTTCTATAGTTTATAATACAGAGAGTATGATTCACGATTGATCCAATGCAGACATGTTTCCCTTATAAAATAATGTATTGTTTTTAAAGCCCTAATAACTTAAGCCCCAGTCACATCTCACCGGATATCGCTAACGGACGTCCAACGGATAACGAGATTTTCAATTCGTTCGTCTCGATTCGCATCTTGTCCGTTTCTCATTTGATGACTGCATTTATTTTCTGGCGAAGTCCGTTCTATCCAGTGGGAAGTTTGAGCATGTTCAAAACTTGAGAACGGACACCAATGGAGTAAGATGTCCTCTTAATGAACTGTAACTTTGCATTTGAATATGCGTTTTGTTTGTAACGCATGCGCTTCTTTTCCACTACATGTCCACGTTGCTTCCGTTGATGTCCATTGTACCTAAACACATACACGCACGCACCCCCCCTCCCACACTTAAAGCATGGAATATATTACACTCTTGTGTGAATCTGTTAGAATTGGGTATAGATTTCTGCACAGCAGAGAAATTTCTGCTGTTAGTTTCATGCTCTAAATTTTTGTTATCCCAAAGTAAAATCCGCGTATTAATAATAGACAATTTGTGCGTTTGAAATATCATTTCTTGGATTTATAAATCATTTGCCTCCAAAAAAAAAAAAAATGTTCAAAATGTATCTTCATATTTCTATATTTCCACAAAGACAGTTGGGAGAATCAATATATTTTCTTCTGTATGAATCATAGTTCAGCAAGCAATTGTATGACTTATATCTATATAATTCTTCCCCAAAATGAAAATGATTTTATAACCTTTGTACGTATACTATCATTACTACAAATGCTTATGCGAAATTGAGAAATAGATTTTACTTTTTGTGGTTTACATCAGTCGTTAGAAGTTTCATTTACGAATGACAAGTGGAAGAAAGAATTATCTATATAATTCATGGTTAAATCTTGGAATGATATAAGTGTCTTCATATCGGGTACTTTAACGGGAAGTATTTTTACGAAAATGATCAACAATATCACTTAGATATTGCAGTTCCAGATTTGAGTGAATCTTATACATTGTAAATAATTTAACAATTTACCGTCTTTTACATAAAGATTCCTAAATGGTTTCAAGATACACATATAGAGTGATTCTTTGGATGCAAGGATTGGAAGTTCCGTTACAATTCCAGCTGTCTGTAGCTGCACTTTTTCTAACTCCTTGATTTCTGTCGAAGAACAGCCATTCATACAACAAAGGTGTATTCTGGTATTTGTCTAGTAAAATTTAGATAACATTGTGAGGATTTGTCTATACAGACAGTAAGTATAGGCTTCTTAAGTAATCCTAGTTGAGTCTCCTAAATGGAGGTTGGAGACAATGATTTTGTTCAGTTATTCCTCCGCTTCTTTCTTCCATCTAAAATGTCTACGAATATACTCCGTAACTGGTTGGTGAATATAATAGCTCAATATATCAAGTAGTGCAGGAATGTTTTTGCTTTCAGATATAAAGGTGTTAAGTACCTTTTCGGGGAAATAAACGGGGACGGGTTTAACATAGAATTGAATGGAGAAAATTTAATTCATTTCAACTTGAAAAATTTCATAAATGCAGTCTTAGAATTTTCAGCAATGAATGGGGATGATGGCGATTTCAAAATTTCTTGTATCAAGGCCAACAAACTCCAGTGAATTTGTCCTTGATCATATATGAACTTTTTAAAGTTCAGAACTTGGCCTGATAGAGACACGGGGAATTCTACTGATGAGACTTACAAAGGTCAAGTGACTCCAGTGACCTTTACTTATGACCTTTATCATAAAAACTAGAGTGCTAGAGGCATGGGATCTTCAACAATGATGATTGGATTGTGAGGCCTACAAAATCGCATCAAGGTCAAGTGATTTCCCGTGACCTTGATATTTCACCTTGATAATATACACGTATAACTTCAGAACCTTTGCTGATAGAGACATTTAATCTTCAACAATGGTGATTGGATAATAGAGCCTATAAACTAATATCAAGGTCAAGTGACTCCAATAACCTTAACCTATGACCTTAGTCATAAAAATCAGAACATGAACTGATTTGAAAAATCGTGTATTATAACAATAACACTAATAGAACCAGTGCATCCGTGGGAGACTTTATAATAGGAAGATCATAACGATTGTTTTATATGCATTGTTAACCCTATGAACATCGTTCTTTTTCATTCGTTGAACGTTCGTTTATGCATGCTATCTGGTAAGGTGTAATTGATTCATTAAGTTTGCAGGGTAAGACAAAGAGTTCGAGTATTTGTGAATCTAACTCAAATTTTATGGATCTCATCTATAGATGATAACGTTTAACCATAATTTTGAAAACGGAGAGAAACGACAGAAAGCAATAATTTTCATTCAAAACCTGATGCCCATTCCGAAAATTACTTTTACAAGAGGCAATGCATATTTGTTATGAAATACAGTTATTAAATCGAGGCAGGTTACTAACAAACAAGTTAATGGTGCAGGGGTTTCAACAGTCTCTTTTAAAGTCAGCATTTCGCAAATTCTATGGTCGTTATAACGATCTACTTTGCCAGTACAACCTATCATTGGGTCAAATGCTGTCTGACGTGTTTCATACCGATTGGTAGGCCGTTCTTGGCACACTGATTTTGACTATACGGATCACTCCGTTTACCTGATCAAGATATAGGGCTTACGGCGGGTGTAACCGAACGACATGGGGTGTTTACTTCTCCTTGGTACCTGATCCCACCTCTGGTATATGCAGGGGTCCGTGTTTGTCCAACTCTTTATTTGTATTGCTTATAGGAGTTATGAAATTGATCACTGTTCGTTATCTTCACCTTTCATTCTAACAGGTGTTTATAAAATGATAAGTTTGATATTATATTTGTAAATTATAGTCCAGAGCTTGGGACCTTATGCAATTATGAACTTTACTCTTCCTAGGCACTTGATCTCGCCTCTGGTATTTTCGGGGGTCCGTGTTTGTCCTCCTCACAATTTGTATTCTTTATAGGATTTATGAGATTGATCAATGTTATCTTCACTTTCTCAATTTTGAGGTCAATATCATGGTTTTAAATTAGTTACCTGTGGAGTGCAATATTGTGCTTCGATATACTATTGTATTAACCGAAATTTTCAAAAATATTTTTAGTATATGATTGAATAATCTAAAACATCGAACCTATCTACTAGAGCCTACGAAACGATACCTGGTCAAACATCATATTGTATACATGTAGACTGCAATATCTAGTCTATAGTGATTATATACGCGGAGTTTTTTTTAATTATATGACTAAATAATTCAAAACATCGAAACTGGCTGCTAGAACTTATCAAACGACACCTAATCGGTGGTTTTTAGATCGGGTTCGATGTTCTATAATTCAATTATTGTTTCAAAGTTCTAGCCTGGTTACTGTCCCTGGTATGCTATGCGTGTACTGGTCAGAGGACCAGGCTACACAAACCTCAATACTAACCTTTGGCCCTCTCACTAATATTAACTATATTAATTTTAGACAAATGACCGCCAACATTTCAAAGTTCATTCCAATAGCTAATAAAAAGCAAAAAAAAATTGTATAGGGGCCCGTTGCTTTTATACGTCATATCAACACATAACAATCTGCAGTAATTTACACCCTTCATTTCAAACACATCCCTACTATGGTAATCTCCTCAGTAATATTCTCGATTTTGTGCGACAATTTTTGTTTCTGATAATTGTTAAACTTCTTAATATTTCTTTCAATTCCAAATAATTTCACTCTTGTTGCCAATCACGAAACACCTAGACATTTAAACATCTGCTCAATCTTGGGGTAAACTGTGTCTGGGTTACGCATCCGAGGGTTTGGTACTCTATATTCCTATAAGGAATCACTCTTTCTGTACAATTATAGTGTAAGATAGTCAAAGTGAGCAGAGACGCGAGCTTTTATGGAGTGACCAAATATAATAACAAACCGTATCAATTTTGAAATTCCCAATTTAGTTGGAGAAATTAAATATCACATTCACCTCGCAGACACGAACAGTGAACATAACATTCTATTTTTCGTAGGTTGTTTAATCTCGGTTAATGGAGAAGCACCAGATTATTCGATCACATGATAAAATTTCACAATTGAAATCGGCACTTTACGAATCGTTAACTATGGCCTCAGATTGGAAGGTGTACATGTAGTTCCCAGTGGTAAGATCACATAAAACACAGAATATAAGTCGGACAGCATAGAATATAGCGAGGAGTGATCTGTTATATTTCAAAGTCCCAAAACTACAATTATTCATTAATTTGTGGAAAATATAATTTAGATATATCAAATGGTAAAATTGTATCTAATTAATTTTATGTGAACGTTAGATATACACCTAAATCTACTTTTAATAAGTTTAATTTGTTTTCATATTTTACAATGAAATTATTACATTTTACAATGAAATTATTACATTTTACAATGAAATTATTACATCCACGCTCTACAAATACTCCGATACAATTTTGCGATTTGTTCACTGCAACATAAACTAGACTTCAAATATATGTGTGTCAGCGATCTGCCATAAATCAGATTTATCAATGGGTAATTATGTTTCATTCAAATACCAACCTTGAATGTAGCATATGGTATGCCATTTACCATTACAAATTAAAGACTAGAACACGTAAAAGTGTGACTGTTCGTACGGGTGAATTACTGCCTCGTACAAGACATACTTAGCATAGCTTTAACATTGTAATATCAAATGTGTAGTTGCTTCTTACTTAACTTTAAAGCTTTACCAAGGTATTAGTATATTTACTATTTACAAGTGTTTTTAAAAGCAAGGATCTCTCTCTCTCTCTCTCTCTCTCTCTCTCTCTCTCTCTCTCCCTCTCTCTCTGTATTAAGATCAACATCTCACAATCATGACACATCATCTACCAGAGTCCACCATTCTTTAATCTATTGCATTCTAATTCATGAAATCAAAAAAGCAAATGTATTTTCTTTGCACGCAACATTTCAATAAAATGATGTTCAAATATTCATTAAATTCGATCACTTTACGCTTAGTGTAATTCCATCATCTTTCCGTGTTTAATTGCCCAAAATATGTCCATCTGCTGTTGTGGCGCTCAACACTAGAAATGCTTTTTAAGGGATGCTTTACAAAATTAATAAATCATTCTCACTAAATTCATTATTACTCAGATATGAAGTGAACAGGGAGGAGAAGACTATTGCAGAGTGTCGATAACTTCAGAGTGAAATATAGAAACATATATTGCTGAAACCATGTACATGAATGTAATATGTAATTAGGATTATAATTGCGTGAACCACGTGTCATTGAATGTCAGTGTAACTTCTGAAATGCAGCTCAAACAATAAATTAGTGTAACAATTTTTAAAGTGGAAACCCAGCGGACAATCATAGATATAGAAAATTATTGAATTATCATAAAAGGGACTGCATGTATTATTATATATTTTTATACATATAGTATCCTGATTTATGATTGTATATTATGAAAAGCATTACAAAAATTGCTGACAGAAATTCTATGATTATAAATACAGATTCGTATGCACTTCCTGCAATAGAAATACAAGATTATAGAATGTTGCATCGTTGGATTTGTGACACTTGAGTATTTGTGAACGAACATTCATCTAATATATCATATGTAGCAATTTCATCAATAAATCGCTTTCTTTATGATGTTTGCATTGTTTTACAAATGACTGCTACTTAAAAAAAAAAGAAAAAAAAAAAAAAAAAAAAAAGAAAAAAAAAAAAAGAAAGAAATTAAAAAAAGGAAATGAAAGGCGTTATTCGAATTTCTCTTTTCTTGTTAAATAATACCCACCAATTTCAATTTTCAATTTATTTATTTTCATATTGCACAAAACAACAAAGAGTAGATATACATATACACACAATGTTAAACAAAGAACTCAGTTGATGCAATGCATGAAAGTGTGTACAGTTTATATATTTTTTAACCTGGTACCATACCTAGGGTGTTAGTAGCGGCGTATTTAACAATGACTTTGATAGATTACAATTAAAGGACAATTGGCGCCAATTAGGCGCGAAGTTAAAAATGAAAGCTGTCTCTCTCTGTTTTGTTGAAACATGTGTAATGGTTCATCCGCTGTAAACGTCATCTTCCTGTGTAAACTGCAAAGAATTTTGACTAAAAAGAGGAGATGGGTTATACATATTTAATGGCTGTACCCCGTGATACCAGGGTTGCAGGCAGATAAAAACTAAAATGCCTGCTAAATGCTGGGTAAATGCATACCTGCGCGTGATAGTACGGATGCATTGATTAAATAAATGTGAGAATTTCCCTCAAATCCTGAATAATGCAAAATCGTAATTTGACAGGTTAACACTATATTTTTTTCACCTGTATAACAAATGTGTTAATCGCCCAATTTGGGACAATCTCACAGACCACTGAACCAAAGAGCTACAAACACATCAAATATTAGAGGATGAAAGTTTCACGATGTTTGCTTCTAAGAAAGAAAATTATCCATTACCAGCACACTAGAATATAGATACAGTAGGAGAAAGTGAACCCCTTTATTTTACATTTGTGTGTAAGGTCTATTTATCAGGTTTTGAAGGACACGATATTGAAAGACTAACTCGGTGCAAAGGGTGATGATTTGGGCGATGATATACAGAAATGGTCAAAGTGCGATAAGCTACATTCTTATATGTTGTTTAAACCCGACGGAAGTCAACGTCATAATTCACGAAGTGTAATTAAGTTGTAGTAAGTATCCAAGAAAAGTTAATCTCCTTTTCGTATATGATTTTTCAATGTTGTAAAACAACTTACTTTTGCGCTAGATGAATATCTGTAAAGTTGCACATATTTGTCATTATGCATATAACTATTTATTAAATAAAGAATGATAAAATCGAACGTATTTTCTTTCTACAAATCTTGCACATCCAGGGGTCCGGATCGGTATATGTATGAACTCGTACCCCGGAAGCATATTATTTTTCGTGTTGGTCTCGTTTGCTTGGCTATTTCGTGGATGCAGGTAAATGTTTTAGAATAACTAATTCGGAATTCACATCCCCACGAAAAGGAATAACTAGAGCATTAATATATTGAAGGTGCTACCATTGGAGCAAGTGAAGCTACATATCTATGCGCGGATCCAGACATTTTCCTAAGGGAAGTGGGCTCTTCCCTATGCAATTTCTAAAGGTTCAATCGAAACTTGAGACTAACAGTTAGTATTTTACAACTGGATGTGAATAAAAATTGGCAAATATATTTATTTTCTACCAAGTTCAGGGCTGGTGGGTTTGGACCCTAAATCCACTTCTTAAATGCGCGCCTGACATAACCTCCATCAATGGGATTTAAAAACAAATCTTCAAAACTCTTGATACATGTATAATAGCAAGGCGGTGATCCTAAAACCTCTATAACAATCCCCGTGTAGTGCTGACATTAGACCAATATAATATTGTGCACAAGGATTAAATATTTCAGCATTTGCAAAAAGAAAATAAGTTGCTACAGTCTCCCATGTTTGATCCCCTTTTTGTTGTTGCTAGGAGACCAGCCTAGAATTACATGTAACTGTATGATCACGATCATGCCAAGCTTACAATTACATATTTTCATAGACATAAGTACAAGAATGAATTTCTCTGTCATGGTAAGTGACATGGTTCATTTTCATATTATGCATGCTAAACTAACACTAAACCCATGTGGAGGGCTGTCACCGTGTTTTGCGTCTGTATGTTGAATTAAACAAACTCCTAATTTAGATCCGCCACTACTTTAGTTGAAACATAACCCGTCTATCGTCTTACCCCCGGTTACATGGTCGATATTAATATACATTTTGCTATTCATTAGGCCTAATGTGGCGCACTGGATTGTGTAAGGGAACACAAGACTAGGATACAATTTAGATATTCTACGTAAGTTCATAATTTCAGACCAACGAGATTGACTTTGCGAGATCTCCGCCATTTTTGAGGGACTTCTGGGATTGTCTAACAGAGATTTTCTAGATGAATGTATAGCTTCAGCTACATGTAGGACTTTTTCGTGCACTTTAGTAATTAGAACCGAATATTGAAGTCTGCGACAAAGAATTTAATTTAATCGTTTGTAAAAACAAAGTGACTCTATATAAATGGATGGTATTAATGCACTTGTTTTGTATAAAAAGGTATTAAGAAAAGGTGAGACAAATGGCTCGGTTGTGGAAATTTCAAATACTTTTTTTTCTTACACCATGGAATCTTAAAATATTCTGATTTACCGAATGGGGAAAATATAAAATTTACCATATTACAGTTGCATGAATAAATGTAAATTAGATTTTGATATGAATATTGTCTTCTTGATGATATTGGTTAAAAAAAATGTTTTGATCATTATTACGCCACGCATCAGTAATAATATAACGATAACTGCATAAATGCAAGTGAAATCACGTGTCTTTTCTTGGATTTAATTCAGCGCTTTTCATTTTTTTTATGTGACTGCACATAAAGTACCTGACCAAAGGGGGACAGGGTTAAAAATGATGTGTGATTGTTTGATCTGTAACAATGTGCAATTGCAGATTTTTTGAAATCGTATTTTTGATAATTTTTATAGCCTATCATTGTTCATCACTGATAAAAAGTTAACATGAAAATTCAATGGAGGAAAGATTTTAAAATCAAAGAGAAGAGGATGAAAGATGCTTTAAGAGGTAATACAATGACAATAAATAGCGCCTTTGTTTGTGCCTGAAGAAAAGAAATATTTTATGAACCATATGTTCACATTTGAAGCAAATAAAACAGATAGTACCTGAGAAATAACACAACCAATGCCTGAGAATATCTAGCAGACGTTAGATAAATGCGATAACGAAATTAGTTTGATTACAAACTTTAATGGACTAAACTCCATCATTGGTCCGATGTTATCTACGCCATTTATAACTTGCTAAATCTCCCAGAAGTTCCCTTTTTAGCAATGGAGGCACGAATAACTGAAAACAAAACCTTAAGCGATATTATTACATAACGATGAATAACTATGATGTATTGTAGCTAGTTTTGTTAACAATATTCCTCAGATTCTTATCAGGATAGAATCTTTTGATGAGTCCAAAGTGATAAAAATTATTCGTGTGTATGCTTGAGAAATTACCTGAGCAATCGACGAATGAGAGTCGTTTTGCCTCATTGCAACCTGTTTTCTGTCAATTTTTATTACCCACTCTTGAGGACTTAATTACTCGTGCCGTCAATAAATGTCTAAATATTCATTTGTATTGTCAAAACATCTGTCAACCATTTCCAATAGACAAAGTTTCTCAAAGTGAAATCTTTTATGAACATTAAGGAGAAAACCCCCACACAAAGTCGGGGTATAAGTATATTTATCGTTATATATTATATTTTGATATTTACCTTCCAAATCAAATGCTAAATGATCTTATACACGTTTAAGTGATTTGCTGAAATACATTCTCATCTAAGCTCGAATTTCTAATCACCCACCTCATCAGATAATAATGTTTATCTATGGTCGTAAATAACGGTACTGTTTCATCATCATGTTAGGTTTTTTGTAAAGCAAAACACATTGTAATTATCATTCAGTTTCTTAAAAGAAAAAAAGAGGACAATTTGTACACCTTGTTCAACTGTGATCTAGGGTATTGTAATGTAGGTATAATCCAACTATCTATGTCAAAGAACGCTTTCAACGTATGAGAGCGGGGTGACGGCAAACATCACTAATGTTATAGGACAAGGATTTCGTCACTTAAAACTGTGGATCTTTTATATTCCGTGTCCATTTTGTAGCTCGTTACGCGTGCATTTCATTTGAACACATTAAATTATGATTTAACCGTTATGGATTGTTACATTTCTGTTGAAATGGCGAGATCATTTAGGCTGAACAATCGCGTTTAGGTCACTACGGTCTCGATTATTACACTCAAAACACGAGAAAAGCTGAATGATAATGACTTCGTAATAAAAACAATATTCTAAAAAGCATCATTTTTCTTTTTTAAAAGATATGAGCATCAAAACGCAGTGAAAATGGACCATGTATGTACATGTAGCTTGCATGCTTCACTGCCGGCTTATGATGGACAATTAATCAGCAAACATTACAACCCATATTTCACGATACATCTAAAATATACGATGGAAAATCACAGGATATTATTCGAAGAATGTCGGCAAATCTTACGGAGGAATACTACACCTGAGAAATTTGATAAGGATGAAAAGAGGAGGATATGTACAACACTATTTTGAAATTGAAAACTTTCAAATTTACTATATTTAGTCAAAAAATGCAGTTTTAGTAAAAAATAATATGGGGAAAAAACCCCACCCAACAACAACAGATGAGTACGGTATTGCCATCATCAGGGTGTAAGTTTGACAAATGTTTCTTCCATAAATTACATTGTATGAATTCTGACGATTGTCCATGAACCAACCCGTCGCAAGACGAAATTACGTGTATTACGTCACTGTAATGAATAGGCACGTGCATGAATTTGTAGCATTTTTATTTGTTTGGAAGTGTACTTTTTATTTCTACATTGAAGGGAAATTATGAAAGAAAAACTAAAGTCATAGGGCTTATTATTTAACTACAGTGTGTTAAAATTGACCTTTTTGCACTTAAATATTTGCATAAACTCGATTCGTCTGATGGTGTCAATACATCATATTCAATAGAAATCAATCATTACATCAATTTTAAAAATACATACTCATGTCTTCTAAAATATAGATATAAAAACACCTTAAAGCTTGTAGAATGAAAATAAATAATGGCTTTTTTGCACGTAACATACGGTAAAATCCATCATATAGAATTTGAGAGCTCAGAGGACATAGTAGGAGTATTGCGAATTTTTAAAATTTCACAAACTTACAAAGTCTTGCTTAAAAATAAAAAAAGGTATGGAATTTCAAAAAGTGGGGGTTATTGATGAAAGTTTTGAATTAATTTGAAATACGAAATTTTCATACTAAATGTCGGGCTAATGAATTAGACATTTTTAAGAATTAGTGTTCTGTTTGGAAAACATATAAACGAAATTAATGGATTTACAACATTTGAATTAGTTCCAAGTCTCTACTACTTATTGTAAATTACAAATTTGAAATACACGTCTAGGACTCCAAGGTTATACATGTAAATATTGACGATATAATTGATTAAAAAAAAAAACGTCGCGCAGATTTGGAACGTTTTGATTACACAATCCGTCCGTCACAAAATGTAGTCCTGTTCGAACCCTTTTAAAATTTGAAATGGTATAATTTTTTTTTTAAATGGATAGGGTTAAGTAATAAATGTATCAAGTGACCAATGAAATAAGTACTGAAACAGTACCTACACAGTTATAGAAATGAAATAAGTACTGAAACAGTACCTACACAGTTATAGAAATGAAATAAGTACTGAAACAGTACCTACACAGTTACAGAAATGAAATAAGTACTGAAACAGTACCTACACAGTTATAGAAATGAAATAAGTACTGAAACAGTACCTACACAGTTATAGAAATGAAATAAGTACTGAAACAGTACCTACACAGTTATAGAACCCTGAGCAGGTGTGTGTAAAAGCTGAGGCGCCATCTTCCTTAAAATCAAATCTGTATGTTGTGCCTTTTACTGAAAACTGCTTCCATCTAGTGAAATCTGTTTCAAATAGAAATGTTTGTGGGAAAAAATGATATAAATTTCAGAATACCAACAAGATTTCTACTGTTTTGATTTGCAAACAATAGTAGCTGCGAAGCCGAAGTTCTTATTCTTAATATCTTCTTTTCTAATAATATTGTTGCACGAATTAATGCCACCCGTCAATCTTGACTTTTGCCATATAGAGATACAGTAAAGCGAATGAGCATGAAATGTCACACACGTGTATCATATGTTGAAAAGATATCCTATTACAATTTTGAAAAATAACACCCTTTTTCTCTAGCAACGCCAATGTTTTGCTTCAATTTTTTTGCAGCATAATCCTATTCATAATAAAGTGTTTTTTCTTCACTGGAATCATATATTAACAGACACGTGACGAGGATATCCTATTGAAAACCAATATAATAAAATAAAAATGATATTTCCTTTTTTGCGATTCGGTGACCTCTCAACGTCCACTGTTCAATTTTTGTTTAATGTGCATCAAATTATGATCGGTTTTCTTTGAAAAAAATAAAGGATTATCTTATTTGTGGCAAAACCCTTTCCTATAATGCAAGTTTATATCCTCTGATAATGAATATTGACAAGCGGGTGTCCCGATAACAACTGATATTAATCAGATTAAGTGTTCATAAGCAGCTCATATCCTTCCATTTCCGATCACATAAAGAGGAAATCAAAGTTCTTATTCATACCTGGCACCTCGTTAAAAACATTCCAATAACTTTGAAGTGAAGATATTGTGAAGAAACCGGTAATTACGATCTAAAACACTTCCATTAAAAATCTTTAAGTATTAACGATGAAATCCTTTACGCGGCATCAATTGATTTAACTTTCGTTTACGGGGATTACCTATGTTCCCCGTTTCCTGGTTTGGATTTTATGCATGCTCAATACACCGGAACAGCTCTTGCAAAATGGAGATAAGATTGGTACCAATCGAAAGTCTTCCGATATATAATCCGCTCTGCACAATGAGGACTGAGCAATTAATTAAACTTTATGATGAGTTCAATATCAAGAATTTCAAAAGGAAAAATATTGACTGTAGTCTTTATCACCGCCAAGTACACTATAAGACTGAAGAGATTGACCTCTTCCATTTATACTGTAATTGTAATATATGGGAAAAAGGTATAAGAATGTCGGGTATATCTAAGTGTATCCCAATTAAACTGAGTAAAAATGTAATTCTGAATTGATTATGCTTAAGTATTGCATGATAGTGAGAGTAACATTAGAAATTGTCAACCTAAGTGAAACCGATGTTGAAAATGATATTTCGATGGGTGACAATTTCCAGTGTTACCTTATATTGCATGTGATAGTGATAAAAACAAAAATATAATCACCCCCTGCATGATACACCCAGCGTGTTGGACCGCAGCACGGTCAACATTACTTAACAACAGATGATATTACAAAAACTGTTAACTGCATGCAAGGAATTCATGCGCATACGGTTCACTGTCGGAAACACACGGCGCTCATTTAAAGTTTGTCAACTGTAATAGTTTATATTTACATTCACTGAATCTGTTCTCTTATATTTCTTTTGAAATTGACATTGCTTTCATCTGCGACAATGAATGCATGTTTGTAATAAACTGTAATGGACTGAAAAATGAAAATCACAATGACACACCTCTACGTGGCATACAGTGTAGCCACGTAATATTACCGGAGCGGATCAAAGATCTGATTTTAATCAGGGGGTGTTAAACATGCAGTCGAAATAGAAAAAAAAGGCGAACTATTGGCAAGGCCCTATGTCCCTCCAGGGACGAAGAGATAGAAATAAAAGGTGAATTATTGTCAGGGCCCTATGTCCCTCCAGGGACAAAGAGGAAAAAGTTAACATATAAATAATTGTTGAAATCAAAATACTTTAAAATATCTTAGTTCAAGGTTTTTTTTCAAAATATATTTTTGGATCTATAAATCCCATCTATGTGCCTTTTTGAAACACACAATGGCCCCTTCGATTTCGACAGAAGGTTATGATTTGCTTGGTATATTGTTTACGTCCCATGATATGTGTATGTTAGAATTCAAGGTCTAGATCGCAGGGTACAAAAATGTTACAAGCGCCTTATAGGAAGTGCATGTCAAACATGAAAGTACTGCTACATGTACTACAAGACCGAATGAATGTTCTCATTAAAAAGAACGTGTAATATGATTTAAAGAAAATTAATTAAAAAACCCAACTTTTTAAACTCAAATCGAAGGTAAATATCACAAGGCCAAAGATTTTGATACCACGTGATAGCGCTCATTAGAGGGAAATTCTATGTAAATATTCTTAGTGGGCTAAGGAAGATCAATAGTTGACGAATGCAGTTAAGAGTTGCTATTTCCAACGGATTTTAAAGAATAATTACGTGTAACGACTTTTGTACTGCTGTACTGTCTTTATCAATCAATTTACTTCATAAATCGATTGTTAAACTAGTGAAGGCAGGATTAAATTAGATGCTGTCATAAGACAGTAATACCCAAACGCAAGTGTTTCCTTCAAATACCGTATACTCCCCGTCGTACTTGAGTATCTAGCAAAGATCTTAAAATTTACTGGAAAATATATGATCAGAATAAAATCTTTTAACAGTTTACTTGGAATTACCATGGGCATGAACTGTGCTCTTTATAGTTAGTTGACCTGTTTTTATATTCTTATGAGGCATATTTTATTTCAAGCTTCTACATGAAAAGAAGTAATCTCTTGCTGTGGCCTTCAACTCAACATTTAGATGTATCGACGACATTTTATCTATTAACAATGATAATTTTCATTCATGTGTCGATTCGATGTATCTCAGTGAACTCGAAATAAAAGACTCCAGTCTTCCACATTTGCTCGGTACTTAATTTTATTGAGCATAGATGTTAACACAAAGTAACAACTCAACTTCATGACAAACAGGATGACTTCAGCCTCTCCATCGTCAACTTTCCATATTTATGTTGCAATTGTATACATGTATAGTGTTTATGTCTCAACTGATTCGCTACGCAAGAGCCTGTTCTGTGTATGATCAGGTTTTGAATTGAGGCAGGCTACTTGACAAACAAGTTCATGTTAAAGACAGTCTGATTAAGATCAGATCCTTTGATCCGCTCACGTAGAGATCGGATTGATGTTACTGGGGTTTCAACAGTCTCGTTTGAAGTCTGCATTTCGTAAATTCTACGTTCGTTATAATGATCTAGTTTGCAAATACAACCTGTCATTGGGTCATATGCTGTCTGACGTGTTTCATACCAACTGTTAGGCCGTTCTTTGCGCACTGATTTTGTCTATGGGTTACACTTTTTACCTGATCAAGATACAGGGCTCACGACTGGTTTGACAGGGGATGCGTACTCTTCCTATGCACCTGATCCCACATCTGGTGTGTCCAGAGGTCCGTGTTTGCCCAACTCTTAATTTTGTATTTCTTATAGGAGTTATGAGATTGATCACTATTCGTTATCTTCACCTTTTTATGATCAAATTTGGCATAAAATGCTTAGGTGAGAATATGACCTCTGGGCCTCTAGGAGGAATACATTACCGCTACATTGCCAGAAATATATATTCAATACACATATCTAGACGTATTGATTATTCTGTTCGGTACTTGCCCCTACATTTTTGAAGGTCATTTCCACCCCTCATTCTATAATTGCTTAAATATCGTCAAAACAGATGAGATCTTCACCCTTATGCCATATTTATATATATTTGTCAAGATGCATTGAGCGTTCTGTTGGGCAAGTGGCCTGGGGGTCATCCCAAACCCTATTGAAATGTATTTAAAACAATTGAGGTCCTAATCCCTAAATCATATATATTTCAGCTGCATATATCAAGATGCATTGACTACAGGTTACTCTGTTTACCTGATCAAGATATAGGGCTTACAGCTGGTGTGACCAGTCGACAGGGGATGCTTACTCCTCCTAGACACCTGATCCCGCCTCTGGTGTGTCCAGGGGTCCGTGTCTGCCCAACTATCTATTATAGGATTGATCACTGTTCGTTATTTTCACCTTTCATTGAGTAATTCTTATGAGCAACTGCCCCGAGGTAATCCCAACCTCCATCATTTTTTTATTGTTCAAATATCTTTAAAATGGTTTAGATTCCAACCCTTCTGGCAAATGTATTCTTGTTGCACATGACACAATGCATTGAGCACCAGGTTTTTGTTCTTCATTTTCCTGGTGAGAAAGAAAATTCCGAAAACTTATTGCACTCCTAAAGGATATCACCAATCATTTCCCACAGGTTGATTTGACTACTGCATAAATGTGAGAGGAGTTCTGGGAACTAGATTTATTTTATAGAAAAAATTCGTTTTTCAACCCTCATTTGGCCCCCAGGGTGAAAATGAAAATTTTGAAACATTATTGCACATCTATAGGACAGCACCAATTGCCTTGCAAAAAATGATTTGGCTACTGCTTAAAACGTAAGAGGATTTCTGGGAACCAGGATTTTTTTTGTGTCGAAATAATGTCTCCCCCCCCCCCCCTTTAGCCCCTAAGATGAAAAAAAACCCCAACATTCTGAAAACTTGTTGCACACTTACAAGACAACACCAATCATCTCTTAAAACATAATTTGACTACTGCATACTTGTAAGAAGAGCTCTGTAAAAATCCCACCTAAACCTGTCGTTTTCGACTCCCATTTGACTCCAAAGATGAAAATGAAATTTCATAAATCTTATTGCACATCTACAGGACACCACCAATCATCTTCCGAAAGATGATTTGGCTATTGCGTAATATGTATGAGGAGTTCTGAGAACCAGGGTGGGTTTTTTTTGTTATAAAAAAAACATCGTTTTTTAAACTCCCATTGTGCCCCAAAGTAAAATTGAAATACCGAAACCTTATTGCACATCTGCAGAACACAACCTATCATCTTCCAAAGGATTAATTGGTTACTGCTTAAAATAAAATAGGAGTCTAAGGAAGAAGAAAGTGTGACAGACGGACGGGCCAGGATAACAATAATATACCAGAAAGGTAAGTCTGACTCTACAACAAGTGATAAAGTACCTCTTCCTCCGACCAAGTGTAGCTCTGAAGAGAGATCTCCCCAGGGAGGTTGTGCTCTAGCTAGAGTCAGCCTTTCCTGTTAGAAGTCTTACTCCAGAGCAAGACTTACGGGGGTGCGGGTGTGTGTGTCTTATTCTAGATCGAGTCTTCTATCATGGAAGAAGTCTCATTCTACAACACCGGTATCCTGAATCAACCTGGACTTCCGGTTGCGAAGCTACACTCTAATTATTTGGCTACCGCGACCGGTGCATGAAATGCGTACACTAATCAGGGATATACTAGTAGTTAACAGTGAAAAGGTCTAATTATCTAAATCCCTTTAATTCACTTGATCATTGCAAACATCAATGCACAAACACACTTATGGAAATCAAAACAAAGTGTTAAACTGTTATAACTGATTTTAATTACAGTCCTCACAGTAACTAATTACTTATTCTGTAACCAGTTGCACAAATAGACTCGGTTTCCAAATTGTGTGTCAAAAAGGAAACTCATTAAAGAAATTGAAAGGCAATGAAAACCATATACAAAGGCGCAAATCTCTAGGAAAAGAGCTTTATGAGCAAACCATATCAAATCGTTTCAATCGAACACGATGCCCAAAGACTCTGGTGAAAAGCTTTTAGTTTGTGCACCAATTTCCTTCTGAAAACTCCGAGTTCATTAATTCAGCACCACGGTTCCGCTTTGAAGACATGGCTAGTGTACAAATACGACAATTTCCGTACAATTACTGCGATAATTGAGCAATAAGAGATATCCCTCCACCGCGGATGAATACAAATTAATGGTATAGATTTTTCCCATTAAAAGGTATTAGTAGCACCCAGCGAATTCGTCAGCACAGAAAATGTGATAAACTCTCAATATAATGTCGACAGACTAACTTGATAATGTAAAAAGGATCTAAACTCCATTATCAAATCATTTGCTGATCTTGTAATCAATTTATTTTCAAATGAATGCGTTAATAAGAAGCTTGATCGCGGTTTTCTTTTCAGCCTACACAGTCCAGTTGACGATTTGCATTCATTACAAACGCATAAAAGACTCTGATGAATGCCATTTGTCCCCTATATCAATTTGATTACGAAGCTAGATTGAGCCAAAAAGATATCTGAATGCTTTAATGATTTATAAATTCACGAAATATTTGTAATATAAATCAAATCAAATGAATACCTTTTAGAATTTTACATTAGAATTATCTTTGCAAAAAACAATCTAGTCAAAAGCCCTTCACCGCTGTCATGCAATTCCATTCTTTTTCAAAATCAAAGTATATAACCATATTTGAAGTATTCCAGAGTACTCACGACAATTACTGCAAATTCCTATGTAGCATTCTCCCTTATTATTTATTAACTGAAAAGTCCAGCATATCTTTTATTTAATTCGAATTCATCAATTTCTACTTAAGTATTCTAATACATTGCCCAGGACATGTGTTTGAAAATCCGATGAAAAAATGTGAATAGTGGGCAGGCCTGGAATTGATGAATTTGGGTAATGCATTGAAGTGCAAATTTCAGTTCATCTAGTTCGTCCTGTGCCATTTGAAAGCTGCCTTTTGACACTTTGTTCGTTAAAATTACCTGCTTCATTTCTGCTTCCATGACAGTATAAAGGCCAAGATTTATGAATCATTAAGACATATTGGCTCCTAGGTAACATATGCGGACATGGCAAAACTAAATAATCGCAAACAATTTCACCTTTCAATATACAGTAAAGACGGGACTGTTTCTAAACAACCGCGGACATATACAGGTAATTTCTGTCAAATATTTCCCCTTTTCACATCACGTTTCTTTACAATTGATATTCAGGTCCGGTGTTCGTGTTTGTATACACTTTTGGACACAGATGCTACAATATTCTACATAATTAAAAAAAGCTACATTTCCAGTAGATGTAGCAAATACTAGTAGATGATTTATTAAACACAATATTATGTTATAGCAATGTACAGTCAGCTGATAATGAAAAAGAATTACCCTGAAAATATTATCCATTAACTTCAAAAGTTGACTTTGTTACCACATATTGACTTTATGCCAATTTGACAATACACACTTGGATATCAATCTCATTGTTTGGATTGATTAATTCAGATTTCGAAGTCGCTTTTATATTGAAAACAAAACAAAAGATCATTTTTATATAGCACAAGATATATATCAACAATAAGAACTGAAAGTAAAATTTGTGAAACAATGAAACAGTAATCCAGTGCCAGAAGAGGACAGCACCCTGAAGACAGAAATTTTACGCCCATGTCGTAATTATCCATCTACCTCTACACTCACAGATAACTCTGAGTAGTAAAACATTACCCGTGCCTTACTGTCAAAATCTAATTTGACATGCCGTAAGATCTTAGAATTCATGAACTCGCAGCATTTATAATAGGGGTTGTCCAATTAGGCTACAGCCCTAATGTAATGTTATGTAAACTACGAACACAAGGAAAACAATACAAGGTTTTTAAAAATTTAGATGTTAAAAGTATGTTAATGTCAAAATGGCATGATAAGGTGCTGTAAAACGACAAAGTTGTCATCTAAATGGGGGAAAAACTATAAACAAACATTTTTTTTTCTGCATACCGGGAAGAAACATCACCACTCCAATACATACATCAAGGTCAACCGTTTCTAAATGAAATTGTAAGTTATAAATAGAAACTAATCGACGGTAATTGGTGGGTTGCTTGTCATTAGTAGGTTGTTTATTTCAATCAGTTTGTACCAGAATAATAACTGAACTGTAACAAAAGATCACGAAGTTACACTCAATTTGTTAAAATTCACAACACAATGTAATTGATGACGTTTTTCAATTTTGCTTCCAGCAACAGGTGAAGTCTTTTCAACGATTCATATCAATTTTACTGCGAATGACCATCTATGGATGATTGACCGATTCTTTGTTTCTTATTTTACTCAGGCTTGGACAATTAGTAATCTACACTGGAATCATGGACTGTTCGGTTACTGATAAATATATGGTAAATATTGCTATAACCACAGTTATGGGCCTTTGTTTTACATGTAAATAATGAATCTGTATACGATAGGCAGCGACGATGAGTATAGAAACAAGGCTAAAGTTTAGTAATGTGTTTCCATACCACCACGCATGCATTCAGATACAGGAAATTAGTGGTAATGAAGATTTTAAAAAAAACCCAAACAAACCATAACCATTTAGATAATTGGGCCCAGTTTTTAAATAATTTTGATAAAGTTGAAAAAAAAAATGTATTCGATCGATTTGACAAGGTAATATATACTTAAAAGTACCACTATTAAAAATATATACATGTATTAGTCTCGACTGAGTATTTGGGATGACTCGTTCACCGAATCCCAGAGCAGTCCTTCATAATCTACTTTCAGCTTCTGCCGGTTCCAGCAATTAATGTGCACTTATAGGTGACGCTGCTGTTCGCTTCAAATAAGTGATTGGATTGTCAAACTAACTCTCTATCACTATTAATTTTGCATTTCTTACTGTTTATGTATAAAAATATCCCAAAATGAAAACAGGTCACAAAATCCGTTCAAATGATGACTTCCATGGCACAATATTTTATCTCCTGAAACTAAAGAGTTCCTAGAGTTTGTTTTATCAAATTATTGATATACAGTATCTCCACATACATGTACCTATTAGTAGATGTATATCGCTAATTTAAAAAACCAAACCTATAGGAACTCTTCAATTTCGGGAGATAAAACATTGCGCCATGGAATTTATATACTTACATGTAGACGGTAAATAATGCAGCATTAATTGTGATAAAGAGTCTGTTTCATAGTTAACTAACTTATTTGAAGCAAACAGTAGTGTCAACTAAGTGCACATTAATTGCTAGAATCGGCCGAAGCCGAAGCGAATCCAGACATGAATTATGAAGGACTGCTCCTTGATTCGGTGAAGGTGTCAGTCTAAATATTCAGCCAGTCAGAATCTCAGCCGAGATTAATACATGTACATGTATATGCACTTGCTGTTATGAAAATTATCACGTTTTACATTGTAGTTTATCACAAACCAGACAACGATTCCTTATATCTAATTTGGAAATGAAAATATGAAATCGACATACAGTGTATCGAAAATACTAACGAGACAGACATGTAGTCTCGCTTTCCCTAGACTCTCGCTCTCGAGACTTTGCACGAACGAGAGTACGTTTTCTCGTGATTTCAAACTTGTCGAGAAATCGGTATCATTTCTGATTGGCTGATGGAGACACACCTGCAAAACATGCCGGAACATAAGTTCAAGGAAGCTGTGCAAGTTTGTTTACAAAGGCAAAAAATGAAAGACTTTCAGTTATCCAAACTAAAAAAACATAACATACTTGTATACGAAGTAAATTCACTCAAGTTCGTTTATGCTGAGGTTTTGTGCCCTCTACTGGTTTCAAAATAGAATAGGAATCGTACCAGACCCGTGTAGTCGCGAGAGTCTGGGTGTTGCTAAAACGCGGAACGGAAAATGGAACGGAAGACGGAACGGAATTTAGGTATTCGAATGATAAATGTAGAAACGATAACACCAAAAATCGGGGAAAAAATGATTAATTTTGATTAAAATCAACAATTTGGAAATTGTTTACAAGCGATAAAACAACTTTATCTTAAAATGTCGCATCATAAATTGATTAAGGGAATTAAGTTAAACGTTTGTATAATAATTTAGAAAGCGTTTTACAAGAATTTTGAAATTTCGGAGGTGTTAGCGAGCAGTGACACCTATGGGTAGAGAATGAAAGAACACACGTGGTTAATACCCCCCCGAGGCAAAACATCATTAACGCACATGTACATGTATTTACACATAATACCGTGTATGTGGTTGTACAGGGAGTGCGAGATTTAGCATCTTGTGTTTGATTTATTATTTTTTAACTAACAGAGAATTAGTGACCGCAGCACTCCAATCCAAAATAGGGAGGACTTCTGGCAGTTCATTGTTAAACTAAATACTTGTATAGCTTAACATTTAGATTAATAATGAGATGACTTTTAATTCCATTCAAGCATAAATTTTGTGTTAGCCTTTTAGCTGTTTCATATATTATGAAATAAAGCTGTTAATTCCTCTTACCATGGGTCGTAAACTTCATCCTACCTTACTTTGGTTCTGTTTCAATCTTTCTTTCCCGCTGTATCTTTTCATTTCAACACCAATCCACAGGATATCGGTAAATGTACGAACTTTCACATAGATTCATCCCAAATGAGGCAGACCTTTTTTCCACACCGGACTCGTTCGTTTTGAAATTTGATGTGATATATAAATGTATATTGTACCAGGTGTAGAGCTAAATTCAAATTCAGTTATCTTAAACATATCTAGTTCAATTAAAAGCACCTTTGATTTAAATAGGCTATGTTTGGGGGAAATTGTTCAAAAACGTATTTGATCTTTTACAATGTTGTTTTCAATTATTCATTGGATAGGCTCATAAAATCTTTTCTTAAGGTAGCAGCCAGAATAAAGTAATAGAATTTGAAAGGGGTTTAATCATAATTTAAGTCTTTTTCAGTGTGTTTATCTTATTTGTCTTCTTCATTTGTGAAACAACATACCGTCACAATCGGGGGTAGGAGTGGTGGGTGTGACAAAGCCGGGGAAAAGGATGGTACCAACAGGCATTTGTTTAATCTCTTTAAAAACTTATTATGCAAAATATTAAGCAAGCGCCTGTTTGTACATTCATCCACAAAATCCATCGTTTTAAAATACATAATAATGCATTAGTATGAGGTATTACTATGAAATGGTGGATTCTGAGGAGGACTTCCTGTTCTCTCTGTAATTTCTGCTTCCCTTGTTCTTAATAAGCCTTTTGATTTTACAAAATACTGACCTCCTCATAACATTATTACATAAAATAGTTTCCGTTCCGTTCCGCGTTTTAGGAACACCCCCAGATTCTGGGGGAAGCGAGGCTAGAAATACACATTCTGTGTTAATTTCCTAAATCCCCGCCCACTGACGTCATGACAAGTTTGCTGATTTACATGTAGTGTATGGGTAAACTAACTTCCGTTTACACATTCAAGCTTCAAAGAGTTATTATATAGAAAACAGTTGGAAATGCAAATACAGAATCACATTCTAAGTTTTATGTATATTCACATGACGATTACGTCCCGTCGAAAATTTTTCACTTATATTGAGACGTTCCCAGCTGAACATGTAGGTGAAGTACCATAGACATACGATTAGCGCTCAAGGCCGTAGCAGTGAGGGTTCATTAACGTGCCAAAGCCTGACGCGACACAAGACCTCTGTTTTTAAGGTTGTATCCGAAAGACCCATGTTTCTCACTTCTAAATGCCAGCATTTGGTCTACCACTGAGCTACCACGACTGGTTATTCACATAACAACAATATTTAATGCATTATACGTGGACGAATCCACAATATTTTCGAAGGATGAGTTGGGTTGTATAATGTTTAACGTCCCCCTCGAGAATTTTTCACTCGTATGGAAACGTCACCATTGCTAGTGAAGGGCTGCAAAATTTAGGCCTATGCTCGGTGCTTACAACCTTTGAGCAGGGGGGATTTTTATCGTTCCACACCTGTTGTGAACCCCATGGAAGGCAGGAGCGTAGCTTCGTTAGGCTCGAGTAGGCACGTGGTTACACAATTTTTTCCTCCAATTATCAAAACACATTTTTGTCCATAAATGTTTGCAAACTATAAGATGTTCATATATATTTCTAGTTTTTAAAATCGGATATAAAATTATCATTCCGTCATACCTTTTCTTTTTATAATGTATGCTACATAATAGTTATATATTTTTTCTAGACTTTGGTGATCACAATGACTCGCTCTCGGACTTAACAGTTTAATTTTTTTCTTCTTCAAAAGTTGTACAGTATCTAATGTATATTGCAATCAAAATGATGCTCAGGGTAGTGCAAATGAGTCCTAATATTTCAAAATTTTCTCCGGGGTAACCCCGACATCCCCCCTCAGCGGGAAAGGGCGAACCGCTTCCGCACCTACTCCCTCGGCGCTTCGCGCCTCGGTGAAACCTTAAGTTTCATCTTTCGGGCTTACACATTGTACCCCCTTACTTGTCGTAGGAGGCGACTAAATGGGGCGGTCCTTCGGATGAGACCGCGAAAACCGAGGTCCCGTTTTACAGCAGGTGTGGCACGATAAAGATCCCTCCCTGCTCAATGGCCATAAGCGCCGAGCATAGGCCTAAATTTTGCAGCCCTTCACCGGCAGTTGTGACGTCTCCATATGGGTGAAATATTCTCGAGAGGGACGTTAACCAATATTTAATCAATCAATCACATTGAAATAGTCCTAGCAACGCCCCTGGAAGGAGCAACCACCTTAGATGGTATTTTCCGGCTCTAATAGGGGGATGTAGCCCTCTAAACGGTATAAAAGAATATTCCAAGAGCAAGAGATTTCAGCGCCTTTAATCCACAAGTGGATCCGACATTGCCTGCATATTCATCAAATAACGAAATATGGTTTGCAGATAGATTAAAGTTGCTTAAACTCACTCTCAGTGCAATCTCTATATTGTATTCTTTAAAGGAGTTATGAGTTGATCACTGTTTATATCTTCGCCTTTCATGGATAGAACGGATTCTGAAGTTGATATGATGACAGTTGGATAGAACGGACTTTGTAGTTGATATGATGAGGACAGTTGGATAGAACGGACTCTAGTTGACATAAGTGCAGATGAAGAGAACGGACTCTGTTGTTGATATAATAAGTACAGATCGATAGAACGGACTCTGTAGTTGATATAATAAGTGCAGATGAATAGAACGGACTCTGTAGTTGATATGCTGAGGACAGATAGATAGAACGGACAATGTAGTTGATATGATGAGAACAGATGAATAGAACGGACTGTGTAGTTGATACGATGAGGACATATCGATAGAACGGACTCTGTAATTGATATGATGAGGACAGATCGATAGAACGGACTCTGTAGTTGATATAATCAGTACAGATCGATAGAACGGACTCTGTAGTTGATATAATAAGTACAGTTGGATAGAACAGACTCTAGTTGATATGATGAGGACAGATAGATAGAACGGACTCTGTATTTGATATGATGAGGACAGATAGATAGAACGGACTCTGTAGTTGATATGAGGATAGATGAATAGAACAGACTATGTGGCTCACGATTAGAGTCAAATCACTTTTGATTGATGTGACGTCAACGTATACGCTTTGAAAAATGTAATTAAGAATCGTACATAATGTTAGTGGTTGCTTTTTGACATATTTGAGTTTTTAGTTCAATTGGTCTGTTGGGAGTTTGCGATTCTTTTAACATCTTTGTTCGATTGTCACTTTCTTCTAATCTAAATAAATATTTCAATTACCATGGTAAACCAGAGACATAATGACAATGAAATTTCAAAAAGTTTCCGCACGCTAAAGGTAAGAGCGAAACATTTAAAAAATAACTTGCTAATATAGTGTGTAAAATTGCTTGTTCTACCAAGGAATTGTTTCTTATTGCAATTTGGTAATAAGTCAATTAAAAGGATTTATTTCAAGGACTGCGTTCAAGCTTGCTTGTCTTTTGGGAAACATTATGTTGTTTTTAGCGCAACCTAATGAGCAAAATTAATAATTTACCGTGCGGCTTTGTTAGAAAGGAACATAATTTCGAAACTAATAGGAAGCAAACTGGATTTAAGATCATTCTAAATGGTTACGGTACCGCACTATGTCGCCATTAAAAACTGGATAATCTGCATATACCTATTTGTAAACATTTTTTGCTGCCCTTAGAAATAATGATTATTATCAGAGGAAACTTAAGAACTGCTTGATCATAATTTACTTCAATTTCATTTTATATAATGCTGCAATCCTAACGATCATTGCTTGTGTTCCACATTAACTCAGATGTAGAAAGGAGACTGACTCTACTCCACATTAACCCAGATACCAGAGTTGATAAGAACACCGACTCTGCTCCACATGAACCCAGATACCGGAGTTGATAAGAACATTGACTGTGCTCCACATGAACTCAGATACCGGAGTTTATAAGAACACTGACTCTGCTCCACATGAACTCAGATACCGGAGTTTATAAGAACACTGACTCTGCTATACACATGAACTCAGATACCGGAGTTTATAAGAACACTGACTCTGCTCCACATGAACTCAGATACCGGAGTTTATAAGAACACTGACTGTGCTCCATTTTCTATAAGATACAGGAGTACATAAGAACAATGGCTGTCCTCCACGCTACATTAGATAAATACGGAAAGGAAAAAGAAACGCATATTTTAATATCTAAGTTGTTCAAATCAATAGTATACGCAAAATAAGCGGTATGTATCTGATGCTTAGTTTATCCATTATTTCAATAAATTCAACCAATAAAATTAGCACTATAAGTCCTATGATGGCGGTAAGGCTCGATTGAAATTTACATTGTCACAATATGAAAATGCAAAAGTTAATAGCGGGTTTGTAAATTGTTTTACCAGCAATGAGTGTGTTCGAACCCCAACCCCCCTTTTTCATGGGAACACAAAACAGGAACAAAGAATACGATACTAGGAAAGTTACGGATGGTTGAATTTTGTGGCCAGTATCAACACAGAGACTATTGTCAGCACACACCTTAATTTTATCAAGAATTAATTTGCATGATTTGGTTTTTAACTTTAAAATTATTGATATGTTTCTTTATGATGTACCGATACTGTGCTCTACATTACCTTAGATACAGAGGTGTCCCTAACAACACTAACTATGTTCCACGATACCTTACATACAGGTTTATCAAAGAACGCCGATTGTGCTTGGCATCATTCCCAACACCACTGTCTACACGCCGCATTATTTTAGATACGGAGTCCCTAAGAACATTGACGCCCATTACCAAAATAAAAACCTGACTGTGGTGCTCTTTTCCTTAGATCTGAGAAGCCTTAAGAACAAAGACTTACTTTATATTAGATGCTGGAGTCCCTTAGAATATTGTTTCACATTAACAAGGGGAGAGGACTCATCTGATGATCGAATTTTAAAATCTCTTATGAATTTTCTCTTCAATATGAAATGAAATTTCCCAGAGGAAATCCTTACTTAAATCCTGCTGGAATTTTATATATGTTATAGGAAATCTCCAAGAATCTTAAATTTGTTTTCGATTTTTCAGTGAATACCTCACTTGCCAGATGAGACACAAACACAAAGAAGTGCTTTTAAAAAAAATTACACTGAAATTCATGGAAAGTGAGTCCAAAAATATGACCCAGAATTTGACAGATTCTATTTATGTAGCAATATTCTATTATCACCTGCATATGGTGTTTATATATCTCAAATGATTCGATATGCAAGAGCTTGTTCTGCGTATAGTCAGTTTTTAAATCGAGGTAAGCTACTGACAAACAAGTTGATGGTACAGGGATTTCAACAGTCTCGATTGAAGTCAGCATTTCGCAAATTTTATGGTCGTTATAACGATCTAGTTCGTCAGTACAACCTCGCATTGGGTCAAATGCTGTCTGACATGTTTCATACCGATTGTTAAGCCGTTCTTGGCACACTGATTTTGACTGCGAATAACTCCGTTTACCTGACCAGGATATAGGGCTCACGGCGGGTGTGACCGGTCAGCAGGGGATGCTTACTCCTCCTAGGCACCTGATCCCACCTCTGGTGTGTCCAGGGGTCCGTGTTTGCCCAACTATCTATTTTGTATTCCTTATAGGAGTTATGAGATTGATCACTGTTCGTTATCTTCACTTTGCATTTATTTGAGTACGTGTGAATTATATAAAAGCACCGATGTTGACATTTCTTCATAATTTGGATTGACAAAAATATACATGCAACTCAGAAATCAGTGGATGATGCCGTTTTCTTAATAAAAGGTTTATGGTGTTGGGTTGTATTGGGTGTTTAAGAAATATACATTGATCTATAATATGAAACATGTGCAAAGACCTAGTTTTTTGCAGTTACTTACCTTACACCGGAAGCTGGGGGCGCGGTTGTCGTTGCTGTCCTAAGCTTAGTGTATAGTATAACTTACGCTATCAAATTTTTTATTATACTGAGTTTTAAAAGATTGTATTGTATCTATGATAAAACTATTATATCTTTGACGAAAACAAGGTTCAATGTTTTCGATTTTATGGAGACCCCCCCCCCCTTTTTTTTTTTAAAAATGTACATTTCTTCAAATTGTCGGGTTGGAGAAGGGTGGGGATGTTACATGTTTATTTTTGTCCAAATTATGATACTATTACCTGTAGTAAAAAAAAAACCCCACCAAATCCAAGGAAATAAAAATACAAAGAAAGCATGTGATAATATAAATATTGTCAGAGACATACCATCGTTTCTAAAAGTGTGAGTGGGGAAAGGGCAGCCGGAGAAGTTGACTTCACAATACCCCAATAAATCATGTCGCTACCTTGCCTGCGAAAAAAAATCACACAAGGGACTAAAATTATTGTAAAGTCAAATCATTTTTTCTGTCATTAAATTTAATTTTTAGTAAATTCCTTAAACGGTATTCAATTACATTTATATAACATTAAATTTTCTATTCATTCGCCATTAATTGAGGACCGCAACGTACTGTATGGACCCTGTATTCAGGGGGAAATAACTCGCGCTGCAATGTGAAAAATGTAGGCCAATAAGTTACAAACGGTTACTTGCATCGTTTAAAAAAATATTTTAATGTTGTTTTGTCTTTCTCTTTTTTTTTCGGGCCACTTTGTTCAGCTGCCTCGAGTGCATGATTAAGCTATTTAGAAAGCTTGGACATGGAGCCTTGTAAGTTCATGTTATGATTTCAACGGAGTATCAAGATAAAAAGAAAAGGTGAAGATAACGAACAGTGATCAATCTCATAACTCCCAAAGAACACAAAACCAAGAAAAGGGCAAACACGGACCCTTGGACATACCAGAAGTGTGATCAGATGCTTAGGAGTAAACATCCCTTGTCGACCGGTCAAAACCGCCATAAGACCTTGATCGCCTAAAAGGAGTAATCCATAATCAAAATCAGTGTGTAAAGAACGGCCTCCATTAGTATGAAACATGTCAGACAGCAGTTTACCCAATGACAGGTTGCATTACCCATGTGTATTACCCTTTGATCTAAATGTATATTTTTGCGTAACAATAAAATTCCTTCAATTATGCATGAGTTATGGATCAAAATAATATATTTTTGTTTATTTTAAAGAAAAAGAGAATCATTTAATTGCTATATTTGTTAAATATAAAGGAAATGGGTCATCGAACATTTCCTATTACTATCATACATTTACTTCTTTAAAAAACTGTATAAAAATTAATGATTTAGAGTCTTTGCAATACGTCATTAAGTTTGACAAAAAGTTAACAAGACTACATACATGTAAATAATTCAATTTTGTTTTGTTCTGTAACAACAGTGTGTCAATTGGCTGGTATACGAAATATTGATGAGGGTACGGAAGCAAATCTATAAAGGGATAAACATTATTCTCAGCAGGCATTTAGTTGGGGGAAATATTCATTACTTTTTAAACGGTTATTCCAGCGTTTAAGTTAAATTCATCGCTAAGAGTACAAAAACTCGTTTTTCCAATTGAAAATAATGCGGTTGAACTGTTGTAGAACTCATGGAATTTCACAGTAAGAAGTTTTGAATAGATTTTGATCGAGACGATTTTCAAAATTTACAAACTTTTACAATTAATTCTGACGAGGGAATTAAAATTACAAGGTACATGTAGTCCGATGAAAGAAAGAAAAATAAAGCGACCACTTTTTGGAGCAGTTGTTACATAATATTAATCAAGGTTATCAGTTCTGCTGCATTGTAACAATGAAAAAGTCGGTGTTAAATCAATGAGGTGAAGATAGTCCAGCTTGCAACCCAAATAAACAAAGGCATCCACAATATGATATAAATGCAGTCACAAGTGTTTCTCTTTTTTTATACGTATAAATAATAAGATACTAGTATACTTTCTAAGCGATCTGATCTGGGGATCTGGGTTAGAATAGGTCCTCAGTAGCCCTTGCTTGTCGTAAGAGGCGACTAAATGGGGCGTTCCTTCGGATGAGACCGAAAAAAATGAGGTCCCGTGTTACAGCAGGTGTGGCACGATAAAAATCCCTCCCTGCTCAATGGTCATAAGCGTTTAGCATAGGCCTAAATTTTGCAGCCCTTCACCGGCAATGGTGACGTCTCCTCATATGAGTGAAAAATGCCCTAGAGGGACGTTAAACAATTTACAATCTAAGCGATCTATTTGTGATCATACTAGATCAGTGGATTATGGGTATTAAAGTCTGAGTTTGTTTATGTACATGTATTTGTAATTTACTATTTCAATCAATGCTGATATTCTAATATATAGGTGATCGAGAACGGATTGGATATGGAATGAAAATCGTCCATATTACTTAGCCTGATAATCTATTTTATATAGTGCCACCCTATCTCTCTTGAAATGAAACAGATCAAGTCAGGTAAAATATTTATTTTCATAATAAATAATTTTTGAAATCATCTACATAAAATAAATAAATAATGTTCATAGTCATAATAGAATAATACAATCTATTTACAACATTTCATGGAAATTGATTTAATATACATGTATATATTTACAAAAGATTATAAACGTCGATGTGAAAATGAAAAATACTAATTCCGTTCCTCAGAAAGTGAAAACTATGAGGGAAGATTTCCAAGTGACGATTGCAGTCCAAACATTCTTGTCAAAAGTGGATTCTGTGCAGACGGAAGTGATGTGCTGGCTGAGCGGAAGTAATATGGATCAATTGTGGATAGAATTCTGGCCGTTTGTTGGTGATATGGAGACCAGTAGGTGCTAGACTGCATCATTCGTTGAAAGGCAGTATAATTTCCTGCTTCTGCGAGAAGTTCCAGCCCAACTGCTGTTTGCCGTTTCCATTTCGTCCTGAACAAAATTATATAAAGTTTAAATATTGAGTCCTTTTTGGTATGTATAACAAAAATTGTATATCGGATATGGATCTTTTATAGTATCAATAATATATAAATAATCACAGACTGTCCTCATATAAAAAGAGAACAACAAAAGGCGATAATCTCATTGTGTTTCACTTAACACATCAAACAATGGCTATGTGACAAGATTAGAATAAGTGGCAAACAGTTTTGCAAATTTCACAGTGCAAACGCTGCATGTCTGCCAAAGGGGAAAACCTGCCTGCGTGAAGACCATCTTTAATCCCCTAGTAATTTGCCATTGTCATTTCGATTGGGCGCCTTCCGTAACACGAGCGATGGTGCGTATGAAATGCACAATTAAGATGCGCCGATTCTCTTTCTGTCATTACCATGATTTCCGATTTATTTTAATACGGCTAATTTGTTAACACAAGCAAACTTCACATAACCCATTCAGCGTGCGGGTTAGAATAAATAGGATCGTGTCGAGAACCCTCTCCGATTTCTGATATGCTTCCCTAACATTTATTGTAAATCATTGGGTAAATCATCACATTTCAAATGAATACATGTGTAGTGAAACACAAAAACATATACAATGCTTTTAATATTTTGCCACAGAAATTTGCATTTTAAATCTGCAATATTGTAATAAGGATATGAATTCCCAGCAGATGAACTTAAAAAAATAATTGTTATAAGAATATAGGCAGACGACAACCAGAAGAAAAAGCAATAAAATCATGTAAATTATTTATTTTTTCCGAGTCGTTCTGACCCCCACTCAATAAAATCATGTAAATTCTTTATTTTTTCCAAGTCGTTCTGACCCCCCACTCAATAAAATCATGTAAATTCGTTATTTTTTCCAAGTCGTTCTGACCCCCCACTCAATAAAATCATGTAAATTATTTATTTTTTCGAGTCGTTCTGACCCCCACTCAATAAAATCATGTAAATTCTTTATTTTTTTCGAGTCGTTCTGACCCCCACTCAATAAAATCATGTAAATTCTTTATTTTTTTCGAGTCGTTCTGACCCCCACTCAATAAAATCATGTAAATTATTTATTTTTTTCGAGTCGTTCTGACCCCCACTCAATAAAATCATGTAAATTCTTTATTTTTTCTGAGTCGTTTTGACCCCCCACTCAATAAAATCATGTAAATTCTTTATTTTTGACCCCCCCACTCAATAAAATCATGTAAATTCTTTATTTTTTTTTCCGAGTCGTTTTGGTCCCCACTAGTTTAGTCTGTTAAATAACTTCGTCATTTTCAAAATGAATGACTTTTTTTCCCCAATTCACATCAATGTCCTGTTTACCCTGCCGTTATCAAGTAATAAACAAAAGCTACTTGGCAAGATCAAATTAAGCAAGGAACTTAAAAATTCTTCTTCACAGAGAGGGGTTTTCTTACCTTCTGTTTTGGTACCATGTCTTTACTTGTGTGTCAGTTAAGTTCAGTTTAGCCGCTAGTTCCATCCTATCCTGCACACTTAAATATTTCTGTCGCTCAAAACTTTTTTCTAAACAATTCAGCTGATGATCTGTGAAAGCTGTCCTTGCCTTTCTAGGTTTTTTGTGCTTCGAACAACCAGCAGTTGCGCTGTCTTCATCATCTAAATTTTCACATTCTGAAAATATTGTTTTGCAAAATATAATATCATACGAAAGAAAAAGACAATGACAGACGATAAAAATATTATTACTCTATTTCGAAAATATTTTCTTATTAAATTATCACAAATATATCTAAAATACACAATATAGCATTATCATATTTAATTAAAGTTTATATATCATACCAACTTGAAATCACTTTTAAACAATAGATAATGAGAATTTTTTGGAAATTATACTATATTATATCATTAAAACAATTCTGAAGAAAAAATAAAATATTTTGAAACATCAACATGTTTCATCTTTCCATAGAAATAATTAAATTTACGAAACAGGTCCACATCTACACCTGGAACACATTCTTAGATTTACTGGAACCTGCAAGTTAGCGTTAAAGTTACGGATGTCCCTCGGTATACCATCAGTAGAAAAGATGGTAAAATCAATTAACTGCCTACTTCATTTATAAGAATTGTTCTATCAAGGAACAAAGACTTTCATAATTCTGTCATGATTATGCATTTTATTATTAATTATTGTTAACGACGTCGCAGTGAAAGGTTCACATAACATGAGAATTTCAAAAGAACTATAAACTCCCTCTTATTTCAATGCAAGTGAAGCATGGAATTGGTTATAAAAATCTCGTATTTGACCCTTTAGGCTTAGAAGGCATCTTCTGAATAATTAAAATAAGACCTTTTAACGGGACAATTCGCTAACATACGATCCTCTTATCATATTTCCTTTATTTCGGTCATTAAGCGCGTTTAGCCTCTACAGAGCTCGTAAAGGTGTTAGTCGTCGTGTTTAAATATTCATCCCCACTAAATGCTGTCTAAACTACTAAAGAAAAACTGTTCTCCAAGGATTGTATACTGTATAATAATTTTCACAAATGAGCACTATGGTAATCTATCCCAATTCATTTATCTTCATCAATAATAGAAAATACAGATTTGTGTCGTATAGCGGCGGTAAGAGGAAATACAATATTTTCCGTAAGCTTACACTCGAAATTCATCATTTATTGAAAGAAAAAAAAAATCGCGAAGAAGTGCTGTATACAGTTTCAGAAAACGTTTTTCATCTGAAGGAAATTAAACGAGAAAATGAGATTTTTGAAGCACAGAAAACCAAGTGTTATTTTTATCTCCTACCTTTATGCATATTTCAAATTAAATATTTATTAAATCTAGATATCATTTAAATTCAATTTCATTCAAACATCAGATTTTAATTTTATATATTATGTTATCTATATATCTTCTTTCCTTTTCCATGTAACTTAACGCAGAAAAAAATAATATGTATTCACAATGTAAGATTTAAATCATATTCACAAGAAATAAAAACAGATGAAAGTAGAATTAAAAGTATTGTTGTATGAATTTATAATTTATATATAGAGCTGATTTACATAATTTCATGATTTTTCTGTATGTAAACTCATCAAATTCTTACGTTCGCTTTGAGAAGCTGGCGATGAGGGCTCGGACACCAAATCTGTATCATCGTAAGACCTTTTGATATCGTATTTTCGCTTGACAAGCTCATCAAAAGTCTCTGTGTTAAATGAAGTACGACCGACTCGGGAGTACATGTCTAGTCTTTGGTGTGCATTCTCGTCGCTGCGCACTACACTCTCCCCCCTTTCTGGTTGTACCCTTGTTCTTTCTGGTGAGAGGATATCTGTGATGAGGAAGGAAGCTTTAGCTCGGTTTGACACGGGAAAAGTCAGATTTTCACTCTTTACACAATTGTCATGTTTGATTGTATCTGTCTCAGCGTGGTTGTGATTTTTCTGAATATCCCCTTCCTCCATTCTATCACTACACGCCAGTCTTTTTTCTGATGCATCACAGTCTTCGTCTTTCGATGATTCAATTTTAACACATTTAGTAGATTCCTCCATATTCCTTTTGAGATTATTCCAATTTTAAAGATACCGATTGGGCATTGACAGGCATATATTAAACAGTTTCTATATTTTAAAGACACTTCATCATTTGGCAGGTTGATATGATAATATAATAACCGCAAGTTAATCTGTCAAATGATTTTCTAGGTGTGCAAATCGTCAACATATAATCACTTTTGAAAACAAATCCTTCTCAGCATGCTTGTAATATTCTAAGTATCCCTTTCGTGTCCAATAGAAGACGTGGGTGTTCCCATATGATGTGAAAGTGGGCGGGTCCTTGCGACAGCTTATTGTAGTATTGATTTTACCCTGGAACATCGATAAGGTCCATTAGTTCTGAGAATATGCATTTATTTCTACTGGTTACTATAAACATGTCAATGCATTAAATTTATACCTAGCTTATTCAAATTTTTAAGACGCCAGAATAGTTCGTAATTTTAAAATATAAATTTCATATGCGTCAATGGTATTAAATAATATGCACATTTCATTTAATAGAATTTCTAAGTGTTTCGAGTTTCTCTATTTTTGAAATTATCATGTAATTTTCAAAGTCTACCGAAAATAATATTTTTCGTAGACGAGTTTGTATACGATGATTTTTCCTTTTGAAAATCAAGCGTTCACACTTCATTACAAAAACTGGAATGATTTTGAAACGAAAACATGACAATGCGTGAATGAAAAGAAAGAACATTCTTTCTGAATCATACATATCAGAACAATTGGGAGGGTATTTATTTGAAGAATACGTCAGTAAGTATTGTAGTGAAATATTCAAACAGATCAATTTTGGGTAATTACTGGACAAAATGAATTTAAAGGAGAACATTTTCCCCTTTGTTTCGAAGTACTATCAATATTAACAAAACGAGAGATGACACATATATTCTTCTACTGTGCCGTTGTTTAATTTAAAGATTCTTATGTTTTACCAAGGCCAGTTTCGATAAAAAAGCACAGATAAGTGAAATTCTTCCCAATTAAAATATTTAACAGTATAATTATTTGTTCCTAGTTGAAAGACTTTAATGTTGATTTGCTTTCACTTTAACAAAAGAATTCAATAATAGTCTCCCGTTGGCATTATTTAACACCGCTCAGAAATACTATCCCAAAGAAAGAAAAGTGACAGTATCACTGTCTTCTGTGCCGAATGGGGAACAATTTAAGATGCATCCTCTTTAGAAGTCTATTGTAAACGGCATGAAAGAAAATAGTTGATAAAAATTATCTACAGAAAAAATGACCTTTAAAAGAAGTCCTTTTTTGAAAAACAATATTCGCCTGTCAAAAAAATACGTAGTTTTCTCAGGTACCACTTCACTGCGAGAATGACGAACTTTTTCCTCAAGGCAATGTCATTATTACTTTCAAAACTAAGAATATACTTTACGGCGTTTGTTTTTAATATTAGACAGGGTGTACGTGATGCTGTATTAGCAAACAGTTTCAGAGCGAACAAGTTACCCCTTGTTAGCCAAATTGCCCGACGGTGAATGTGAATAGGTATTATCTGTTGGACTTTAAAACCTTGAAGAACTAATTATCAAAAAATTAACAAACAAGACAAACTATTTTATGAATCATTTGCAAATTGGTGTGTTTCCAGAGTCTACTTTCTACCTTTTATGTCCTCTTTGTTAAAGCATTATAAAAAGAAAACGTTTCAGTGATCATTTTACTGTAAGTTTGTTTAGAAGATTAACCCCACGAAGCATTTGACGTGGCACAGGACAGCTGTTACTGTGTTGTTCTACAAACAGCGAGGACGAAAGTCGATCTTGCTAAAAAGTACAAGGTTAATTGTTATTGCAACAATTTCAGAAATTTTAAAAACAAAATGAAAAAAAAAATCCCGTAAAGATTACACAAAAACATATACATTTATATGCCCATTCTCTCGGCTATCTATTATATTTAGAATTGATCAGTGGATAAGACACTTTAAGGATATAATGAAACATTGCATACGGTATCTTTGTTGATCCTTTCAGTTTATGAATTAAATATTCTTACTGAAAAAATGCAGCAAGTTTCAAAATCAAAATTCAACAGAAAAGAAAAGTTTTCTGATATCAGTTCTGTGAATTTCATATTCCTTAAACCTCGATCGTTTTGTTTAACTATCATACATTATACATTTTTCAACAGAATCATAAAAGTCATTACCAGATCAATTTGAATTGATGCAAATAATTTCCTCTGGGTACATATCTACTTGTTTTCTTGATTTCAGTCAAAAGTCTTAGAAATATCAAATGCTTTAGAAACAACCCAGCATTTCTTTGCCGTCTTATCCCTGTCCACAGTCCCCCCTAAATCTTCACTGTTCCCCTTTGCCCAGATTGCTCTCACCGGATATTCATCAAGGTCGATGTACAAATAAAACTGTAATGTAAAAGCGGACTAATAAGATACGAACCATGTTCTGTATGGGGGGTAAATGAAAAAATAAACCGTTTACGCTCCGGCGGTGTATATTTATTGCATAAATAGTCTTTAATAGAACAATTTTACGCTCCATTTATAAAACGATATTATATTAAACTTTGTTTCTAAGAAGATTGAGGAAAGGTGCTCCAAACATGTTCATCAAAAAACAACTGTTTGTGAAATATTCTTGGCGCAGCAATTTGATTTGCATAAATGATGGACCAGTGTTGAAATCAAGCACAAAATCGTTTTTCTAGGACCTTTGTTACGTGAAGTGGGAAAACGTTTGATTTCTCCAACATGGAAGCAATAAAACATTCTTACTCCCAGTTGACAAGACTGACGCTCTGCGGTAGGGAATTGTTAGCTTGTTAACATGCTATGCGTATTAAATCTAAATAAAGTTTCTAATAAGAGTTTAATCAAGGAAAAGGGGGAAAGAATATGACAAATATTTAATTCATTGTAATTTCGCGAAATATATGCACTGCGATTATATGCATTTGTTGTATTGAATAATTACATTTTGAAAACAGTGCTATAATCACACAGAGGGTTTGTATATGTACTGTAATATAATGGAAATAATATACATAATAATTATAACATGCTCTAAACTATTACAGGGTCCACCAAAGGACTATATGCCGAGTATAGTTCAAGAAATCAAAACACGTCACCCCCTTTTCACCATTTATTAGACTTAAAAATATCAATTCGTGCATCTATTGTAACTAGTAAATTAAATCATGCATACAATGATTCATAAATTGCATAATGTTACATTTCTCTTTTCACTAAAGTGAATTATTGTATTAACATCCAATAAAATTACAATGATTGTTGTAAAACAGTCAATTACAGATTAATGTCTGTTTAACGAGTGATTATAACAGAAAATTGAGAATGAAAAATAACACCGACCTACACTGGTTTGATATTTGTTTGAAAAAATAGACTCAATGCATGTTTTATGTATTGTTTTCAGTATGAGATGAAGGCAATTCGCTCTGATTAGGTTCACATGTAACTGGGGAGTGTTATGGTGATTTTGTTGATGTTTTATTTCACTGCCTTTCAACTTTACTATCAGTAAAAGTGGAACAGGTGTTGGGGGGTAATGTCAGGTGTGTCACGTGATTCTACAGTCTTTTTAGACCATGACGTCTGTTATTGCGACACATACATTCACAATATATGACCTGCCGTTTACCTTCATCAATGCAGTAGCGGTCTTTCAAATGTTGAAATTCACAGTATATCCTACTCAATAGGCGTAAGGGGATTTGATTGCTTGTCAAATTGCTGCTTTTGTTGCATATGGCATTGGATTAACACAACCTTGACCTTATCATGGTCAGTGATCGAAACTGAAAACTGGTAAGATTGATCAAACTTGGGGTCCTTGCAGAGAAGTTTAGTTGAAGAGTGCTCAATATCCAATGGTGCAGTGCGGTATCTAGGAAACCTAGTAGTGGGTCACGACTATTGGACTTATTTTTCAAGTATCCGCTTAGAGATTTTAACACATTTTATCATTTTTCAGCATTTTGACTGGAGTGTCAAGGAAAGGAAGGATAGTAAACAAAGTCATACTGCTTGAGGAAATCAGCAGTCTTGGAAGGAATATTGCGTGCCATTATCGGACACGACCTTTGTGGGGATACAAAATTTCGCTAACAGACAAATGACCCGTTGTACCTTAGGTATCATGGAGCTGTACAACGTCAATGTAGCGACTGTAACAGTCAGTGACAATCAGGAAATAGTTCTTGTCCCATACGAACAAATCAGTGACCACAACTTATAATACGTAACTTCCGAAATATCAGCTCTTCTGTGATGGAGGTACGTTCAGTATTCTGTTGAGCGCTTGGGTGGGTACATCATCGGAAACCCACGACTGATTACGCTTCGTTCCTCTCTCCATCACTCGTGGGTCCATTCATTCCTACTCGTTCGTGAATAAATATCTAAAAATATCATCCAATCAAAGTAATCGTTATAGTAACGGAACTCTTCTGTTTTTAAAGGGAGCATCAATTTAACTTTGCTATCACAAGAATTGTATACCGAAATTGCGCTGAGAGCGTCTTGTTGATTGGGCAAATTCTCTCAGGGTATACGATGAGCGCCCAATCAAATTGCCTCATTAATTATTCATGAGAACGAGTGAGTAGGAATGAATGGACCCACGGGTGATGGAGAGAGGAACGAAGCGTAATCAGCCGTGGGTTTATGACGATGGGGTGGGTACAAGATGTATACTTATATTATAGACTAGCTATGTAAATAAGGATAAAAGTTATGAAAGCGTAAATTTTGCTTTTATCAGCCGTTGGTATACATTAAACTGACCATATGAAGAATAATATTTTGTTTGAATTAGGCCATAAAATTATATATGAAATTATTTTTTTTCCTCTTCTGCATGAGTGATACTTTAATCAAAGAGAGATGGTGATTATCGATTTTTGTTTGAGCTATTTCGTTATCAAATACTAATAAACGTACTATAATTGTATGTCCCAGCAGTTTGGGTGATTGCTTGGTGTCTGATAATCATTCTTTAGGCAATATACGAAGGCAGCGAAAAGCATTTGTACCCACCGCGTGTGGACGAAAGTATGTTTTGCGTCTCACTGTGCGTAAGAGTTCCACAAAGGAGAAGAACTATTGCGCAACTCGGAAATTGCGTATTGGGTGTGGCTTAAGTGGCATTTTGGTGTTAAAGTGTCTGTGTTTCTAACAGACAGCACTGATCGAGACTAAGCTGGTGATCTCAGAGGATATCTTGGGCCCAAATTCCAACGAACGTGCTCTTTGAAGGTATTATCGATGTCCATGTGCATTGATGGAGACTCTCACTCCAATATCTTTGACTTTAGGGTTTGAGGTATCAAGACCCTTTCACTCTTTAGTATGACGCCGTTAACAACAGACAGCGCGTCTCTGTGATTCCTGTATTCTAAGAGTACAGGGGGGTAATCCATACGACACTCGGATCAACCATTTAGGATACTGTATATAATTACATTGTAGTTAAAATTACTCACCAGCATCCGACTTTTTCTGTATTTCTTGTAGTTTCCTATCACTAATATGCAAGTTTACTGGATGTAAATGAGCTTCCAAGCCTGATATCTGGGAATGTTACAAAGTTTCAGAAAATAGGATTTATTTCCGGGTATATGGTTAACGTCTAAAGCCTAACCTGAGTGATTATCTTACTTGTCAGGAGACATTCACACCTGTTAAAGATGGAAGATGACGACCTATCAGATTTCACCTTTGGATTATTGTGGGCATGGTACTTTTTGATCAATGCTTTCAATTTGACATATGGATGCATCATCATAAGATGCGTCGTACAATTATGGCATGCGTATGACTTCAAGGCCATATTATTAATTTTGTACAAACGTTTCATCAAGAATATTTTACCCACCGACTAAACTTCATCTGGATTCAAAGCTTAAAGACGTATTAGAGAGTAGAATTTACTTTGCCAGTCCCCAGAAGTTTACGCAATGCGCATGCCACATGTCTTGGTTGCTAGGTAAATGTGAACACACTTCAACGCTATTTTGTTTTCGGTGAATTCGAAATGAATGTTAATTTACCATTGAAAAATGCTAATTTACCATTGCAAAACAATTTCATCACATATTTTTGGGTTTATAAATGTGTTCAATGATTGATTGTATATTGTTTAACGTCCCTCTCGAGAATCTTCCACTCATATGGAGACGTAACCAATATCGGTGAAGGGCTGCAAAATTTAGGCTTATGCTCCGCGCTTACGGCTATTGAGCAATGAGGGCTCTTTAGCGTGCCGCACCTAATGTGACACGGAGCCTCGGTTTTTTCGGTGTTATCCGAAGGACCACCCTATTTAGTCGCTAGTTACGACAAGCAAGGGATACTGAGGACCTATTCTAACCCGGATCCCCACGGGTCATAAATGTACTCAAAATTTTGTAATACATGAGTTGGAGAATTTCTCAAAAAAGTGTAATATATCATTATAATTTTGGACAAGATGTTTGTGAAATTTATTTGGAAAATTATGGGAGTAACATCATTGGAGGACCAGGAAAAATTATTGAGATTGATGAATCGAAATTGTCACAAAGGAAAATGCATAGGTGTGTGGACGACTTGGGAGGATTGCAAGAGGTTCCAAAAATTGTTTTTGTCAGTTTAGCAGAGGACTGCGAATACTCTTGTGACCATAATCAAGAGACACATCAGGCCAGGTACCACTATTACAAGGGATTGTTGGAGAGCGTATAGAAGGATTCCAATAACTGACTGTAAGTCACAGCGCCACATTTTTTGTTGAGCACTACACCTCCAAACGGCAATCAAAACACCCCAAAACCACAAGATTTACAAACAAAGTCACGGAGACTCGGAATTTGACCTACAGTCTACTCCGGATATAATGTTATCCTGGGGACCGACCTGAATTGTTCATTATATCCAAAGTTCAATATAACCAATGCTGAACTACACAAATAATACTACTAGGGGATTTATTTTAACTTCAATATAACAGATATTTCAATATAACCGACTTCAATATAAGTAGAGTGGACTGTATTTGTACTTGTATCAACCAATTAATTATGCTCTCCACACAATCACATATTTTTACGTGTTGAACCGTCGAAGTCGTAAATACACGCTTTGCGTAGAATCGGTATATGCAAAATTAAAAACGGATACCATATTTTCAGCACAGGGGAAAATTATGTATAGGATATTGTTTATTAATCATATCTTAAAATCAAGTTAAAAATTTTCTTTAAAACGAAGGTTTTAGATACTATTAGGACCTCGATGCAATTAACCTTGTGTGTGAAAACATTTCCTAGTATTTTCGTCATTTGTCCAATGTAAACATTAGTATTTTCGTCATTTGTCCAATTTGTATGATATCAAATATTCTATAATTGTCATATATGGGGAACTGCCGCGATGGTCTAGAGGTTAGAGCGTTCGCCCCGCAAGCGGAAGGCCAGGGTTCGAATCCCGGCAGCGACAGACGTGAGTCGTTATTTAAAACAGGTAGTGACAGTTCCATCGCCAAAACGCTCGGCATCAGGTTTGAATGTCACGAGTCCTCGGAGATGACCTTAAAAACGGATGCCCAGTATCACAGTAGGTGCGGCACGCTAAAGGATCCTCATTGCTCAATGGCGGTAAACGCCGAGGAAAGGCCTAAATTTGAAACCCTTCACCGGTCTTGGTGACGTTTCCATATGAGTGAAAAATTCTCGAGAGACGTTAAACAAGATACAATCAAGCAATCAATCATATATGAGGGGGAAAATGCTTTTGTAATTTACTTCTAAATAGAAGTATATACTGTTTGAGTCAAATTGCATCGCTTGTTTTCACACTTTCAAAATATGAAAAATACCGACGCATCAATGTCGTGAAACAAAGTATTCTTTGGCACTCTGTTTTTCCTTTTAGCTCTTGCAAGTTTATTGTTATTTCGGATTTCCAAAACGGCTTGATCATCAATGAAGAGACATTATTTCTCGAAATGAGTATCTGGTGCATCAAAATTGGTACCGTATAAGTTTTATCATTAAAATAAAAAAGAATATCAAAACACAAATACATGTGCTTAAAACATTTTGAATACAATATAATTGATGACATACCAAAAACTGTATTTTCGATATGCTCTCTGTCTTCGCCACACGGATGACGTCATATTAACTATATCGCGTCCGGTCATGCAGGTCATGTATTCACTGATCCACAGCCAATCGGATCTCCTCGAATGTCTCGTGCATTTCCGTAACCGCAAATGAACCTCGTATGTGGATCAACACCATCAGAGTCTGTTGCCATGTGTACACATATGAAACTGTGATGTCACAGTCGTACGTTGCAATATGAAACGCGAACTTTCAAATGTATCCAAGATATCATACATATCCAAGATATTCTACCACTATCATTTTCCACTTATATGTTTATGTGGTGAATGGGACTTACTTTTCAGCGCATTTCATTGGTCAAAATGATATTTTGACGGTGCTCCCGTTTGAGCGAGCGCAGCTACATGTATTTTGTAATGTTCATGCTTTGATCGGGTTCAATTCAAACAGTATCTATTAGCCAAATACTCAGTACATGAATGAAATTAGGCAGCAGAAATAGTCTATTTTAGTTTTCTCCCAAGGATTTAAATATTAAATCATGGAAACATAATGAATGTGATTGAAATATTTTTATACTATATAATTTTTTTCTGCTGCCTCCGCTGTGACTTGCTTAGAACTGTATATGCTCTCGACTGCATGCCTCTATTTTACTTATTTCTGCCCTCAATCTTTCCAAGTCACTAATTGTGTGCTAAAAATGGCCATGTATTGTAGCAAACCTTTCAAGTTTGTAAAACTGTGTGAACAGCACTGCCTTTGAACATAAAATGCATTTCAATATTTAAAGGGAAAGACAATCCTAACCACATAGTTGCTTTTATGAATAAAGTATCACTTACTGATACCGTAATTGACAGTCTTTAACAACAAAAATCCTTACTTAACAATTAAATCAATATTAATCTACCATGTATTTTAAATTACCCGCCACTAAGAGAGTGGCCATTGAAGGTTAATTTATGACGTCATACCGTCTATTCCAGTTTATTTCATCAGTAGCACTGTAAACATGACAAGTCACGAATAGTAAAGTTTGGAGCCGTATAGTTTGGAGCCCGTCCTTTCGCAAGAAGAAATTGAAAAAGAAGACGTTCAGTTGAGTCGCAGACAAGGCAGACGGTAAATGTTTGTCATACAATTGTCTTGAACCTCAACTTGTCATTACGCAAATGATGGATCCACAGTTTACGTAGTCTTTTCTTTTCAAATGACTTGGGTGAGTCGGGAATTTCGGGGAAAAAACACAAACTTTTTTCCACATCTGCCCTCCGCATTAGTGTAATTAACTGCTTGCCAGGAAGGCATCAACCTATTTATTTGTAAGATCTACCACATGCACATCTTTGATGATCTCACAGGTGCTTAGGTTCAGGACCCCCCCCCCCCCCCTCCGAATAAGCTACATGAGTTGATTTAATTAATTTTTTTGTTGAAAATATTTCTAATGCATGTCAACGTCTTGCATACCCTTAAAGTCCAAAATACATGTAATTCAAAATAAGCCTTTAAAAAAAATATATCCTCACTGGTTATTATAAGTTCTGTTATAATAACCAGTGAGGGTATTTTTTTTAAAGGGCTTATTTTGAACTTTATAGGTATGCAAGACGTTGTTGACATGCATTAGAAATATTTTCAAGAAAAAAAATAATTAAATCAATTCATGTAGCTTATTCGGAAGGGGACCCAAGCAATTATCTTAGAATCTCGTCAAAACCGGAACAGACGGTGTGACGTCAAAATTACTGATTTTTGTGGTCTTGAATACAAAAGAGTTACACATCATGGCAGCCTCTATAGATCGCGGGAATTTCGATTTTTGACGTTTTCAAATTAGTACTGAAGCTTATCTAGGCCACATATCAACAGCATTGTATGACAAATCTTTATCATATGATTAATCCTATCATTTATCATGTAAAAATCTTTTGGGTTGCCTTTCCCTTTAATGATAACTAAATTTTAAATAAATCGATAAATTCAACACTATTGCACATACATGCGCAGATTCCGCCCCACCCTATGCGTACATATCTAATTAAAAAAAAAAATGAAATTCATATAACAATCCCCTTTTAGCAATGGCATGTTTCAGAAGAGAAAATTATAACAATATTTATGATATTGTACATAATCCTAGTTGTAACACCATGATGAAATATTTCAGCATTCGCATATTATTGAATAAATTGCAACGTATTTGAGCCCCTCTCCACTGTTGCAGTAAGGGTACATTAAAATTTATTCACAAAACTAGAATTAATCAATGATTTTCAGTCGTTGATAGCAAATGGCATGGTTGGTTATCAGGGGTGGGGGATGGGTGGGGTATCGTGGTTTGCATTACCTGACGTGCCAAGGAAATAGATTCAAGCAGTTCTTATTTTTAGACGCTGAAAAAAAAACCCCAAACATTTAAAAGAAATGTTTCGATCCGGCCGAATTCCGTTTATTTATTTTTGTTGTTGTAATTTTTCAAATAGCTTAATTTCACATAATTCAACAAGTTAGTCTTTTTTTCTTGTTAGAATAATCAATTCCTTTTGAGACTATAGTATTTTAATCAGATCAGTAGTTTGCAGTCGATTAAACACAGTTTGTATTCGATGTCATATTACGTATGCCTAATGTTTACGTATACATGTTTTCTCCCGGTAGCATGACTTTTACAAATGGAAATAACAAGTATTTAGATCCGCCACTATCAGTCTTATTATGACGTACGCCAAAACGTAGACATGACATTACACATCATCTTACCCTGTCTTTCATAAACATTACACTTTGTTAAACATTACGCCTAATGGTTCACTGAATTTTCGAGCTATAGGAGACCACAAGATTAGGATGATAATCCACGTAAGTTCACAATCATAGTCCAAGACATGACTTGGGGATATCTCAGCCATTTTTGACAAGGGACTTCTGGGATTGGCGTCAAAAAATTTCTTGTTAAAGGTTTAGATTTAGCTCGGATTATTTCCCGCGTTCTAGTCATTAGAGCTCGCAGTACAAGCCAGCGCTTCGCGTTGGCCCGCTGCGCTCGCTATAAGGTCACGAACTTCAGTGGATCGGTGTATTACGTATCCGTAACACCCTTTGTTTGATTTTCAAGTTTTCCTTGAAGATGTGTTCTTGATTTTTAAAACAATTATAAACTCTACGGATGAAAAGTGGATTAACCAACAGTGATCAATCTAAAAAATCCCATAAAGAATACAAGATTAAGAGCAGAGAAACACGTAACCCTGGACACCCCAGAGGTGTGATCAGGTGTCTAGGAGGAGTAAGCATTCCATGTCAACCGGTCACACCCGCCGTGAACGGAGTATTCCGTAGTCAAAATCAGTATTTAAAGAACGGCCTAACAATTGATATGAAACGCGACAGAAAGCACAGGTTGTATTTGCAAATTAGATCATTATAACGACCATAAAATTTGCGAAATGCATACTTCAATCGATACTGTTGAAACCCCTGCAATATTAACTTATTTTATGTAGGATTCATCAATTGAAGAATTGATCATACACAGAGCATGCTTTCGCGTATCGAATTAGTTGAGAGCCATAAAACACCATATGAACGTGGTAATGGAATACTATATAAATATGAGAAACTGACGACGAAGAAGCTGACGTTTTCCCGTTAGTCATAAAGTTGAGTTGTCAGTTTGCCGTTAACATCTATGTTCAATAAAATATCCAAATATGAAGAAGATATGGAAGACTCTGTGGTTGTCTTTTATTGCGAGTTCAATTGGATATATCGAATCAACAGGTGGATGAAAATGAACACTGTTGATAAGGACATATTTCGGTATCTATTGTGCAATATTAACACGGATTTGTGTGTAAAAGGATTGATCAGCCGGCCTTATGATACATTGTCTGCTTACGATGTTGGCTACTCGGCTTTGGGACACAACCCTAGTATGCATGCACAAGTTCAATTCTCACTCTATCGCCCTAAATATATTACATATTTATTACTTAAACCAATATTGTCGAAACTTTTATGTCAATTCGTTATAGAGGGTTTGGAGAACACTACATTTTGTAGCGAAAGGATTCTTTTATTAAATTACTCTTTAACTGCATGATTTTACCATTTCTATTTCGTCTAAGATAATTTCTATGTTTATACATCTAGACATTCATTTAAGTTTTGTATTTTATTATACAAATACTAAAGATTTGGAACGAATTCCAATGTTGTATATTCATTAATTTGAATGATGTATTTCCTCAAACAGAAGACCGATTCTTAATAAAGTCTGTATAAGTTAAGCCGAAATTTTGTATGAAGTTTAGTTTCTTGGACAATAATTCATACATTTGATATAGAACTCCTAGTTTGTATGTTCCATCTTAAATCTTAAATTTGAGGCAAGGCATCGGAGAGCCCTTTAGTGAGAAGCCCGCTAAATATCTACTGGCACGCAACTTCCAATTTTCGATATTATTTTTATTATTTCATTGAAATCTATCATTGAATTTTTACAACGAATAGAAGACACGCGCATCCTCTCTATTGGGTAACGCAGTGATTTGCAAAAAATGTCAAGGTTGAAGAAGTGGTAGTCAATGAAACATATTCTGACGTGTGTCATATCGATTGTTAGGCCATTCTTAACACACTGATTTTGACTATGGATTAGTCCGTTTACCTGATCAAGACATAAGGGCTCACGGCGGGTGTGCCTGGGAATACTTACTAATCCTAGACACCTGATCTAACCTCTGATAAGTCCAGGGCTCCGTGTTAGGAGTTATGAGATTGAACACTGCTCGTTATCTTCACCTTTCATATTTGAACGGTGTCGTAGCAACCACTGGAGTCTGACGTCACGTGGATGACTATTTTAAAAGGACATTCCCACTGCAACAAGAAGCGTTTTAATGCCATAGGAGCGGAGACGCCTCTGTACAGTACCTCAGCTTATTCTTGGATTATGTGTCCCCCATTATGTGTCCCTGATGTCTCATTTGCAGTTTCTTTTTGTGCAGGTTCTAAACCCGTGGCAAGAGGTATTGCTTTTGAGGACATCAGGGCATTTTGCCACAACGTTTTTGGGGTATTTCCAGCCAACAGTAATTGCACTGCACTGTTGCATGCATCATAAAGTAGACCAGGTATCCTTAACGCAATGTGAGAAAAGGACTACTCTTACCAGATACCTGATGGGTAACAAACAGGTCTGAGACGCATGAAATGCTGTCGTGTGTATCCGTGCACGTGCTAATCAGGGAAAGTATCGATGTCTCGTGGACATAAGAACGCGTAATGTGACCGAGTTCATTCTACCACGAACTGCTTGGGAATGTGTATATCATGTAAATCAAAATGGCTAAAAATAAATTATTAATATTAAAAATCATTGGCGATAAATTTGGATTGCGTTTCATTTGCGTGTCGGTATATAAATTGTTTACACCGATTTGCTCCGACAATCAAACTGCATATTTCCGATTTGCAATAAAAATACGACAGATATGAGAAGTCTTAACGATAGCATACAAGTCATTATATGGCACATCGGTTGTATCGAACTCTATTAAACGTTATGAATAAGTTAACAATTTGTAGCGAGATTTGTATTTCCCTCTCTCACATATTCATTACCTAGTTATGAATACAAATGTGTTTTGTTTTGAATCTTTTGATCTCGTAATGAAAAAAGTGTTATGTCACACACCCATTCAGATGACACACTCGTCCTTTGATTCCATGCCATTGAACCAATTTTCTTATTCAGCAAAATTAAATTGTTAATGTGCAATATATTTCAAGGTGTGAATTTGTCTCCGACTTTAGAAAATATATGAATTCAAGCAAAACATTGGTTATCGACTTCTGAACCTTATGTTGTAAAATCTTAATGACCATTTGTTCTATTCGCTTTCGAGTAAAAAAAATAAACATTAGCTCTAATAACTTTTTATGGGAATGCTAACTATTGCATTAATATTTAATTCGCTTTTCGAGACGTTATTTTCAATTTTTACGTCTCATTTCTTTATAAAATTATCTCATAACGTTCACAGTATGCTATGAAAAACTTTTTATCACTAAAGCAGTCATGCGATTAAATATTCCTGATTGTATAATGCATTTTTAATAAATTGATATTAATAGCTTCTCGTAAATGTTGCCTTGTTCAGATTCAGCGGCATTCACACATACCTGCGTCACATCCTGCGGCAAGAAGCTTTGATTAGTGGGGTTACTCGGGTACATGATTACAAATTTGTAATGTATTCCTCATGGCATTGTAAGAATAGTTCAATTTCAGTCAATTTGACGACATTAAAACATGATATTAATACGTTGGGATACACAATGTAGATAGATTAATAGACATATAGATAGATATAGATTCCTGCAATCGGCGTGGATAGCTCCCGTCATAAAATCTTCGTCCATGAAACCAAGCCAAGAAGTAGATAGATAGATATACAGCATAAGGGGATTTTAGCGAGACACAACATTGGTGACCAATCCATAAATTATGGGTATAGATATTTAGCGAGAGCTAATTTCAGCGACTTTATTATTTCAGGAAAGAAAACTAAAACACTTACCTCCGAAGTGGAAAGAATTGTTAGCGATATTCAATTTTAGCGATCTCATCACTGTCGCTAATAAAGCCAAAATTAAATCCTCACTTTTAATATATATATATATATATATATATATATATCAATATATATATATATATATATATATATATATATATATATATATATATATATATACACACACACAGATAGAAGATAGATAGATAGATATGACATATGAAATTCGTTGCCGGGTTTAAAGGCTCGGGAAATATTAATACCGGCAACTCTTTCATATGCCATAAGCACTCGTTCAAGATCCTCTATATATATCGCGAATGAAAGGACAAAGTTTCTTTAAGATAGCCTTTATTACACAAGATGATTTTTAATTTAAGGATATTGGGTTTGGTAATATAGCGAGAATGGATGTATTTGATTTTTTTTCTCCTTTTAAAGCTTCACAAATTATGATATAGTGATACTCTTTGCCAATATCCCAGGTTTGTATAAAATACATTTTCGTTCAAATCTCTCAATGTTTTGCTACCTTCCAATTTGAACAGGGTGACGGTGGTTAATTGTTTGAAATCTACGGTAGTATAATTTAGAAGTCTTTATCGTTTAAGATATTGATATTTTCAAATTTAAAAGAGACTTTAAATTAATCCATGGTTAATTATTCTTGACATGCAGGTAATGGATTATCTCATTTGAATATCCGAAGTTGAAGTAACTTTGATCAATATATGGTTTTGTCTCATGATAAATATAAACATTCACCTGATATCAAATGTAATATACACGTTTGAGCAATCTTACGTAATTGTGTATTCGTGTTTTAAATAACTTTTAAACAAATAAATAAGTTTTTCAAACCAACCAACGTCTAACGCCTATGCAACATTTGCACTTAAATGGTCTGGTACGTTTTAAAGAGAACATTTATCATTAATTAAGGAAATATATATTCACGCCAAAAAAAAGTTCAAAGGTATGGGAGTTTTAAATTTTTGATATACTCTGAACAGAACCCGTTCATGTCCATTGCTTCAATTTATTGCAATATGAACAACAAAAGACGAAATATATATATATATATATATATATATATATATATATATATATATATATATATATATATATAAATAATATATTATGAGTCTTCGACTGCTGAAGAATGGAAGATTATATGAAGCATCATTCAAAAGACTTTACATGAGAAGAAAACGAAGAGCTTGTTGTAACCTTCAACTCGACATTTAGATATATGGACGACGTTTCATCTACATGTATTAACAATACTCATTTTCATTCATACATGTATGTCGATTCGATATATCCTGACGTCTCCATATGAGTGAAATATTCTCGAGAGGGACGTTAAACAATTAAATTCAATCAATCGATATATCCTAGTGAACTCGATATAAAGCACCAGAGTCTTCCATATCTGCTTCATATTTGGATATTTTATTGAACATATACATCAACGGCAAACCTACAATACAGCTTATTGACAAACGATATGACTTCAGCTTCTCCATCGTCAGCTTCCAATATTTGCGTAGCAATATTTCATTATTACCTGCATATAGTGTTTATGTCTCTCAGTTGATTCGATGCGTGAGAACATGTTATGCGTATGATCAATTTTTAAATTGAGGCAGGCTACTGACAAATAAGTTGATATTATAGGGGGTTTAAACAGTGTTGTTTAAATTCAGTATTTTGGAAATTCTATGGTCGTTATAATGATCTGATTTGCAAATACAAGCTATCATGTCAATAAAATGGCATTAATGTTTCCTTTCACCAATTATCAATGCAGTCATTTAACTTTCATGTAATGCAGAAGTGATCAGTATGTAAGATCTTTGTTAGTTTTATATAAATAATGAAAGTGTAATACTCTTAGAGTTTTCCCTAAACATTTAGGCATATCAATATAATTTAAAGGCATAGGGTCTATCTTTTACCTCAAAAATGACAACACAATATTTTGCAAGAAGAACTCCAAAAAAACAAATTTGTAGTATTGATTATGAGTTATCTATAGCTGCAGCGATTTTTAATTGAAGTCATTTTGACGTTTTAGCCCTTCATAAAATTTTTGTCTGGTAGACAATATATTAAACTGGAACCCCACTGATTGGTGGCTACACACAAACATAAGAGATGCGAAGTCAACAGGATACCAGTTTAGGCAAATGAGAACAGGGAATTATTTTGTAATTACTATCGTGTAATGTGTTTGTAAACATTCTGAAGAGCTTTTTGTGAGCTTCTATTTATGATTTAAATTTCGCCACCTTTTTGGAACATGCAAAATTTCACCAATATCTTAGACCCTTTGTCTTTAAGAGTTGCAAAACTTTAGTTGTATAAACCCTGACACGTACCATATATAGTATTAAAAAGATACTTTGTAATACATACACACTGAATATATGTCTCTGGCCACCAAACTTTTAAATGCTACTGAAAAATAATCAGGATGTTGTCTACTTTCACATATTTTGGTACCATAGTCTAGCGTGTTCAGTTAAGACCGGAGTACTGGCTGAAGTGTGTTTAAACTAGTGTCCTGTTTCCACATACACATTCAATACTTTGGGTACAATGACAAACAGTATCACGCAACTTTTTGAAGTTCCTTGATTTTTAAATATTCAGATCATTCAAATGAAAGGTCTTCCATACTCGAACACAAGCTATGTTCGGGTACTAAAGAAACAGCAACTCCCCATTGTTGTAAATATTGAATAGTCACGTCTATCAACAATAATAAGTTTCATTCATATGTCGATATTTTATTGAAAATAGAGATTAACGGCAAACTAACAACTCAACTTTATGAAAAACGGGATGATTCCAGCTTCTCCATCGTCAACTTCCCAAATTTATGTAGCAATATTCAATTATCATCTGCATATGGTGTTTATATACCTCAATCTATTCTGTATACAAGAGCTTGTTCAGCGTATAATCAGTTTTTAAATATAGGCAGACTACTGACAAATAAGTTGAAGGTGCAAGGGTTTCAACAGTCTCGTTTAAAATCAGCATTTCGCAAGTTGTACGGTCGTTATAACGATCTAGTTTGCCAATACAACCTATCATTGGGTGAAATGCTGTATTACGTGTTTCATACCGATTGTTAGGCCGTTCTTGGCACACTGATTTTGACTACAGATAACTCCGTTTACCTGATCAAGATATAGGGCTCATGGCGGGTGTGACCGGTCGACAGGGGATACTTACTCCTCCAAGGCACCTGATCCCACTTCTTGTATGTCCAGAGGTCCGGGTTTGCCCAACTATCTATTTTGCATTGCTTATAGGAGTTATGAGATTGATCACAGTTCGTTATCTTCACCTTTCAAGTGATCCTGATCACTGAATGAAGACCTTAATCACAAGCATTAGGTAAAATTTACATTTCCGATGTATTTGCCTTTGATATTATTACAAATTGTAATGATCGTCTTTTCCTTATGCACGCACTGCAGTTGTAAACAATGCGATTATGAATCTTGATAACTATTTCAACGGCTGGGAATGTCGACAGAAATGAAAGCACAATGTAGATGTAAGAATTTAAAATACATGAGGGTATGAACTGCAACTCTTCACGTCGGCATGCCTTCTCATAATGCGATATTGATTTGTCGGTCTAATACCTTATCAAGTTTTCATTGTTTTGTGTATTTTTCATCATTTTCAATAAATGACATTTTTCATCTTTAAATTGGTATTCATTTAATTGATACCTACTCTTAATTATCCACACATGCAAACCGGAAGAAAAACATTAAGAGATACATGCACGAAATGCAAATGTACATATTAAGTTTTCAATACAATATAATGATGAGCTGTGCACATGTACTTATATATAGCACAAATTAGGCATTTTAATTCAGAGCTCTACATTCATGTTTTGTTTAAAAACCTCCCTAATTTTGATAGACTATATAAGGTCTGAAATTAAACTGCTAAAACATATACTGCAAATGGAAAGCACCCTCACCATCCCCATAGAGGCTCCTGTGTAGTAGATGTTAAAGCATTGTCTGGTTACAGAATAAAAGAAAACCATTCTTCTCTGTATAGCGCCGTCATTATAATCTGCAGGTTAGATTTTATGTACCTTAGCTACCCACTTTTGTTGAAATAATAACTAATGAAAAGTAACAAATCAGATTATATTCGACCCTTAGTATTATTATTTGATTAATTAGAGAAATCATAGTAATGATGCAAGAATTGTACCAACTGATCTTCAAAAAGCATCGCTCCACAATTGAATTGGCATTTTATTTGGAACTTGTATAAAATCTTGTCTTAGAGTGGGATTTGGTTTACTTTAACGTTGGAGGGAAGTTTAATGGTAAACTTTAATGTTTGCATCATTTTTGTCCTCTCCGTGAGTCAGGTCTATTACTGGCGCCGTGTCCGGTTCTGACATCTATCTGTATTTCCTTGGTAACGTAAGAGTTGGATGTTTTGGTGTTGTAATATTTTAATAATAAAAACTTTTCCCTGTAATGCCTTTATTCCAGTAAATCACACAGAACAGGAAACACTAACGACACAGGAATGCGATTTGATATTGTTTTAACAAACACTTTTATGAAATGCATAATAGCAAATTTATACTTGAATGGTTGCAAATGATCATCTTCGTCAGTTTTGTCACATATCCAATTCCGATTCAAAGAGGGACTTGATGAAAACGGAAATTTTACCGAACATTTAATACCAAATATCTTCAATTAGATGACCCCGAACGAAAGTCATCTTGAATTACATGTTGATGCTGACTGAAATTGTTGCATTTAGATGAGTTGTAGGGTCAGGGGTCGAGAGAATTACGGCAATCGAAGTGCAACCAATATATCTCACTTGAGTGCGTCTCAAAATCAAACAGTATTGAAATATAAAGAATAACGCATGCAAACATTGAAGTGATGTCCGTGTTTTACGTCACTCACAATTGAATAACTCCATACTGAATTCTTATGATCATATCAGAAATAAATCTTTAAGGATTCCCTATCAGAAATTTCAAAATCTATCAGTATGGCTGTGTATCTTTATTAAACGCCGTTTATGTTCGTTAAATTTATACATTTAATGAATATAGCAGGTTGGATAGCTAAACTTTAAGTTTGCTAAATATATTTGCAATGGGTGTGGGTCATATATAGTATAAACACTTATACTGTATATAGACTTATCTCCTAGCACAAAACAGTCTTGATTTGGAAACACGTACAATAAGTGATATCGGCTGTGTATGTCCTCTCTAATTTACAAAATCAAAAATGTATATATATATATATATATATATATATATATATATATATATATATCGAATTTAAACAAACTTGGAACAAACCATTCTTAGGCGACGGAAATCCCAGTGTTTTTTTTTAATTAGGCTACACCCCTCCCTCCCTCTAGGAGATGATTAAGAAATAATGTATATAAATTGAATGGGGGTCATTTAAATTCTGATTTTAAATACCTAATCTGTTAAAGTTCCAAGATTGTACTTTCACTTTTGATTAGCCCCCAGTTTATAAGTGAAATTTATTGCTGTTTCCTCTCAATCCATTGAAGATCAAGGTGTAATTTAAAATTTTAATATCTGCTTCTACAAATGATGCAATCTCTTCCAAATTCTATCAAGATGAACAGCAATTTGTCGAAAAATATGGAAGTATTCTGGTTCAGTTATAGACCACTGATTGGTGTACAGCTATGCATGTAATAAGGTTCCTTTGTCGTAGATATTTTATATCCGATTGTTTATTCAAGTGAAATTTTCCAGGTAATTATGAAACCTTTTCATGTTTTTCTTTAGCCTGTTAGATGTTTGTTTCTGCTAGAGAGAGTAATGTTGTGTGGGTTATCCCTGATTAAAACATGATCGTTTAGTAGTCAACAGTAATGACTGGGTGTGTATGTATATTTCATGAGAATGCGGAGTGTAACACGTAAATGATTCCATAATGACTAGATCTGTCGTTCTTCGGCGGTTTTTTTTTTTTTTTTTGAATGGGGTAGCAAATAAAATGATCTTGGTTTGGAGACAGAGTAAAACCGTCTACATGATTTTTTTTTCAAGATTACCAAAATATTTTCTATTCTGTGTTGTTTCCCTTTCCCTTTCAAGTTTGATCAGGCGGCGTATTTTTGTGCTTGGTAAGAGCGATAACTCTACGGAATATTTTGTGGCAAAAAATGGTTTGAAATGAATGTTACAACTGTTATCAAACTTAGTATTCTATTTTTTTTTTAAAAGTGTTCAAGTACGTATAAATTATTATATCATATCATTATGCAAACATTAAATGAACGATAAATAGTGATTCTATTAACGGCTCGTAACAACTATTTGACTGCGGGAGTGCTAACCCCCTTGATCCCGCGTTTTACTGATTTGTAATACTGAATATTAATAACCTTCTTCAAACTAGCAAACTGCATACATAAATGTCTAAATTCTTCGTTTTAAATGAAAACAAATATTACACAGTGATTGACATTATTGAGATTAATTCGATGGTTTTGATAGCTTAGTACAATATTCGGGCAGTAATTCGAAGTCGAAGGGAACTTAAAGTTTGCACTCCGTCCGTCTGTCTGTCTCTCTGTCTGCCCTTCTTAGTTTTCCGCACCTTTTCTCTGTTCTTGCATATACATATTTCATAATTGGCACATTGCATTGCCATAACAAGTTACATATCGAGTATGAATTTCGTCTTGGTCCGTTGATTTTTCAATAAATTATGGCCCTTGGACGGAGAAAAATAGCTTGAATTATCATTTTTCCGCATTTGTTTTACGAGCCGCCAAGAGGCGGGCCGTTATTTGATACACATTTAAAGCTGCATGGTCCGATGTTCATGTATTATTTTTGTACATAATTACTTTAAATCAGATTAATTAGTTTTCAAAGTTACATGTATTAACTTTCCTTAATTACATGCTTGAAAACATTTGCATGTAAAAGAAAACATTGAAAAGATTATTTTAAAAGTAAATAGTAGCGGGTACGCATACAATATACATTGTCTGTTAGGTGTCTATAAATAGCCCCACGCGGGTTTGGGGAATCTCAACTTGAGGTATATAAATCAAACGCAATTCCAACTGTCTAACTTTATGTCTGAAAGAGCGTAAAACAACAAATATACCAAGATGTATTAGATATTTTCATTTCTTATAAACTTATGGTACGGTGCTTTTGTACCAAATCCACAGCTTTACACAGATAAGATCACCGATGATCTGAAAGTCTGAACTGAGCACGTGACTTACTTGAAATGGCTGAGTGACGGTTGTTCGTAAACAGCGATTTAAAATGAAATAAATTTGGTTAAAATAGGTGAAATAATGTATGTCATGTCGTACAGCCTCATAAATACGTATTATTTCATCGTACTTTTCATCATTTCACAAAAAGAACATATATTTCTCATCACCACTCAAATGGAATAAGGTCAAAATTCACCATGAAACAAGATCAACAACTTTGTATATCCGATATCTTCTCTTTAGGCACCTGATCCTACATGTACCTCTGTTGTGTCCAGGGGTCCGTGTTTGTCATACTCATAACTTTGTATTATCTATAGGAGCTATGGGATTGATAACTGCTCGTTATCTACACATTTTCTTCATTTTGCTGTTAAGAGAAAATACGACAGGTTGAAATCCAACAGAAAATAATTCCTTGTTATATTTCGAATTTTGTAGAAGAAATGTAATGAATATCATCGCTGTATGTTGTGTCTTCTGAATATGATATATCATAATTTACCAAATGTAGGTAAAGTGTTGATAGTCATTTCATAATTTTTTCAATCGAATTTGATTGACAACGAATGCTATACGGTTTCTAAAATGTATCTAAAAATAATCATTTTAACGTAACATATAATGCGACGACGAAATGTATTATTAATTTCTCGATTAAAATTCTTTTTCATTTAGAATACATAGAAAGATTTGGCCTTATTGCTGTATATTGTCAATGATAGCACGCATGCTGAACATACGTGAATTTATGGTTAATATCTATTCTAACCTGACATGCTGGGGATGCGAGTTTTAACGGATCCTTGAGAGTTATCCTTCTTTGTTTACTAAAATTGTAGTACGTTTCCACTGACACCTGAAAACGTCACACTCGTGTTCTCATTATATTTACCTGCATACCTACAAAAAATCCAACTTCTCTGCTCATCAAAAATTGCCCTAACTACCAACAGCAAATAGCTAATGATTAAATTTACATAATATACCAAATCTTATAATTAAATCATCTTCTGTATTTACTCAAAATCTTTACTGTGTCTTTTTTTGTTTTGGAACTATTTCATGTGTACATTGTGATGATATAATTGACAATTTTTCTCTAATAATGTAATATCATATTTGAAGAAACAGGTTTCTATAGACTCACCCTGATGCCTAATTATCATGATTTATATTATAAAATGTTGTTTGAACTAACTACAAAATTTAATATCCCAGTCAATGGACGAATAAATATGAGTTGTTATACCTACAATGTATATTGCATTAACGCTTACTGAGATATATTGCTGGATCCAGTACATGACCTACCAAGCTCCTATACATGCTCCTCACGAAAATATTAACTGCTGTGAAGATGTATTGTACCACAACATACGTGAGAAATGGTGTAAATCAAGAGTAGTTTCTAAATAATTCCAAAGAAATCACAAAACTTTCCCAAATCAAAAGAAAAAAACCCCATTACCTTTCAACGCTTTACACGACCGTTCCTTACGATCAATTAAAGAATAGGCCTTTTGACATCATAGACAGCTGCTTCTTGAATAAAATTGGAACACGGAAAAATTCATACCTTGTGATCAGTCATCCACAGGCTTACTTTGTTAAACATCACTCTGTTTTTACACAAAAATACTCTGAAGTTGATATTAAAACGATACTGTAGATCGTCTTTGACAGTATCTACGCAGGCTCTGGTGAAAAGGTATCCAATAGTCCCTTAATCGACACGAATTGTGCTTTATCAGCTGACTTGTTTTTGTATACTTAAAAAGCATAATTTATTCTTTGGCTTCAATATGAAAAAATTACGATAACAAACATTGATTAATGTCATAACTTCTATAGCAATACAAAGTAAAGAGTTGGGCAAACACGACCCCCAAGATATACCAGAGGTGGATGAGGTGCTTAGTAGGAGTAAGCATCTCTTGTTGACCGGTCACAACCGCCGTGAGCCCTACATCTTGATCAGGAAAACGGGACATTCCGTAATCAAATTCAGCTTGTAAAGAACGACCTAACAATTGGTATGAAACACGTTAGACGACATTTAACCCAATGAAAGGCCACATCGGCAAACTAGATCGTTACAACGACCATAGAATTTGCGAAATGCTGACGTTAAACGAGATTGTTGAAACTCCTGCACCATCAACGTTTAAAAACTGATCACACGCAGAACAAGCTCTTGCATATCGAATCAGTTGAGAGATATAAACACCTTATGCAGGTGATAATGGAACATTGATACATAAACATGGGAAGTTGATGATGGAGAAACTGAAATCATCCTGTTTGTCATAAAGCTGATTTGCTAAGTTTGCCGTTAGTATCTACTTTCAATAAAATATCTAAGTATGAAGCAGAAGTGGACGACAGGGGATGCTTACCCCTCCTAGGAAACTGATTACATTCGGAAATAAGCGCCAAATATGAAATAAAGATCACTTACATACACACTGTACATGTAATATGAAATACAAGAGAGGATCACTATCCATAAACATTTTATGGTCATAAGTATGTTTTCTTAAAAACCTCATCTACACATGTTCATGCTGATTGCATGTCCCTTAAAAATGCAAAGGTGCTCTAACATACATGTAGATCTAAATGTAGATTGATTAGAAACGAAATTATACTATGACTTGATAGTAATAAACACGTACCTTCAGTGATATTTGTGATTCATACACATCACTAATTTCAGGGAAATATTAGTCATAAATATGTATACTAAAATATTAAGTGTATTAAATATTTTGGATTTATATATAAGTAAATCAAAATGTTGTATTCTCACGCATATAACTAATTCTTATCATGAATGATAATTTGAATCAAGCAATTTACTTTCATAAAGTTGTTCTTACTTTGGGGTTATACTGTTGCTCTGATAGTAAACTTTAGAATTTCATGAGCTAGATATACAGTACACCACGTTCATTTACCACGAACAATTATATGCACATTGTATAATAAAGCAACAGTCACACCTCACCGAATAACGCTAACGGACGTCCAATGGATAACAAAAGTGCCACTCCGTTTATCTCCGTTCCTTTTCGTTCCTCTTTCAGCCAACGTGTTCCCCAACGTGTTCCGTGTGTGGCGAATCCGGCGGAAAGTTTTGAGCATGTTCAAAACTTGAAACGACCACCACCGGACTATGGAGTCCGTTAGGGTATGGTACAGTGATATACATGTACATGTAGCTATGCGTTGTTATGAGTTTTAATCGGAACTCATGCGTTTCTTTTCCCGTACTTGTCCAGTTCGCATCCGTTAATGTCCGGTGGATAGGAGTCACGGCTGTACTACAACCGGACATGCAGCGGGTCAATCAAAAATGTAATGGACACCAACCGCATATTTACGGACAAGAAACGCATGAGACTGGCAACTAACGGTTTTCAAACGGAGGTCCATGGGACCGGTACAAATCCGTTCATCTGACACTGAAAAAACGTTATATCAGTTTCTCGTGCGCCCCACATATTTGTTCATAATTCAGACGATATTGTCCGTTACATGTAATAGAGCCTTCGGGAATCTCTCCAGATTGAGACAGGGTTTCTATCTGTGAATCTTGGGCGGTCTGCTCTTCCCCAGCATTGTCAATGACAGAGGGGGGAGAAGAAGGACTTGTAGCCTGACTTTACCCAACATTTGTAGACCTTCCTTTTGGAGATATCATGGAAATAAGTTAGCGAGGATGATAATTGTGAAGATATTTACACCCGTTTTATCAGTCATGTGACCTGTACAAGTCCGTTCGTCGAACGTTGAAAGAACGTTATATTAGTTTCTCATGTGTCCCACGTTCTTTTAACCCGGTACTTGTCCGTTATTCTGACAGTAATGTCCGTTAATTGCCCGGTACATGTCCAGTAATCGTGCGGTTCTTATGCGTTTTAAACACTGATCGCAGTCCTGAGCCGCGGCGGAAACGAATTTCATCAACGTATACCAACGGAAAGCATTATGTCACAATTAACTTCATCCATGCGACGTTCGTTTTACTTTATGCTATAAGGTGTGACTACTCCTTGGCGTGTTCTCAGAATTCAGAAACAAGTTTTTCAAACCTGTATTACTCTGTGTTCTAATAATTTATAAATCTAAATGTTTGGTCTTTACACAGTAGGAATACAAGTGATAGTATGCTATTTTAGGAGACACTTACAGAAATGGGGCACTATTAAGAACATGTAAAAAGAGCACTGAGGTGGACACCGGCTGACAAGAGGAAACCAGGAAGGCCAAAGGGTACATGGAGGAGGACGCTTGAAAGGGAGATGAAAGAGTTGGGATACAGTTGGGGTGAATTAGAAAGAAAGGCAAAGGACAGAGCTGGTTAGCGGACCCTGTTGGAAGCCTATGTGTTACCTAACACGCAGAGGATAATGTAATGTAAAATTAAGAACATAAATAGCTAAATAAACTGGATATACGTGATAACATTAAGAGGTTTTAAAAATTGCTGAATGCACATTGTACTTGCATGTAATAGCGAACAGAATTATGTTTTGTATAATGGTTAATCTATTATGTTTTACAGCCTTGGGTGACATTTTAGGAATTCAATATAACTTTATTCTCACAATGTGCCGAGAGGGAAAACTCGTTCATATTTTTCGCTAAGGCCTGCGCCCTGGAGAGATCACTACAGCTTCACTCTAGGTTCCTCCTTACCTGGTTCTACAAGCATTCCCCTGAGGGACTGCACTGTCAACACTGCTTTTTAACGCTATACTGACCATCAAACCGGTAACGCCTCTGCCTATCAAACATGTTTGTCTATCTACATGTAATTAATCCTCTTTTTAACACCAAAAAATGAGAATCTCTGTCATCCTATATTAAAAATACTGGTCCAAAGAACGGAGCCAAGAACGATATCAAGGTAATCTTGTCAGCAATAATTAGATATCAAAGAAAAAGGACAGTATAGGTCAAAGATAAAATAGCTCTAATAAACTGCCAAGGTCATCAACAGACGGTGCTAAATACCCCAAATTAGGGTTAAATACAGATTTCAGATCAATTGACACTCAATTAAATGAAGAAGAAAGAGCACATTGCTATTTATATAAATTCCCCAACAGAATATTTTTGATCTATATTTTGTCTCATGCAACACAATTCAATAACCATATAACCACCTATGCTATACCTTTATTTCTCCATGGACTCGTGATTTCAGTTAGAGACAATCTAGTGCCCAACAAAAGCAAATATAAAAGTCATATAACAATTTTCATACCTGCACTTACTAATTCTTTGAATAATACTGATAAAAAATTGCACATTGAATACATGTACTTTATTTTAAAAATTCTATTTACTACAGCAAGTCCCATGCTATAATTCATTTGACGTCAGAATGAATGATTCCCGAGGAGATCTGGGTTAGAATAGGTCCTCAGTACTCCTTGTGTGTCGTAGGAAGCGATTAAATGGGGCGGTCCTTCGGACGAGACCGCAGAAACCGAGGCCCCGTGTCACAGTAGATGTGGCACGATAAAGATCCCTCCCTGCCCAAAGGCCGTAAGCACCGAGCATAGGCCTAAATCTTGCAGCCCTTTACCGGTAACGTCTCCATAATCATGAGTGAAAAATTCCCAAGAGGGACGATGAACAATATACAATCAATCAATATTTATTTACTACCGCAAGCTCCATGCAATAACTCATTTGACGTCAGAATGAATAATTCACCCGCTTCTCTTTCTTTAATATTTTTCGACAGTGTCAAGAATGACGTACGGTCTGCAGGCATAACCATCTTTTATCGCAGTTTGGAGAACATATAAATATATGTAGAATGAGTAATCAGTAAATTGAGTAGCTGCAGAACTGTAGCTCTCTGAGAAAATATTGGGACAGATCAGAGATATTTTCTCAGAGAACTACAGTTCTGCAGCTATAAATTGGGAGGAAACCCCCCCCCTTTTTTAAATCAAAGGTTATGGGATGAACAAATTTAATATGAAAAACCTTTCAGATGCGCAAATCATGTTATGTCACTCATGATTACATTTATCCAACTCCTTCCCTCTGTCTTTTGTTTCGCAATTAATACCATACAGATGATAAATCGCACTCATTTTCAAGAAGCAGGTTGTTTTTTGTAAGTTCCTTTACGTCCCATCCGGGAATCTGTCACTTGTTTGGACTTGAGGTGCAAGATATTTTGACCCATGCATGAAAGCTCAAGGTCATAGCCAGTGAAGGTTCTTCGTCGTGTTAAAGGACTTCCGGTGTCAGTGACATAATGAGTGTGCTATTTCAATGTACACATTTGATTCTAACAGTCCAGCTTATACCATGGAAACTCTTTTTGTAAAAATGTTTTAGCAATTACTATAGAAACCACATAACAACTCCCATACCCGGACTTACTATAGAAACCACATAACAACTCCCATACCCGGACTTACTATAGAAACCACATAACAACTCCCATACCCGGACTTACTATAGAAACCACATAACAACTCCCATACCCGGACTTACTATAGAATCCACATAACAACTGCCATACCCGGACTTACTATAGAATCCATATAACAACTCCCATACCCGGACTTACTATAGAATCCACATAACAACTCCCATACCCGGACTTACTATAGAATCCACATAACAACTCCCATACCCGGACTTACTATAGAATCCACATAACAACTCCCATACCCGGACTTACTATAGAATCCATATAACAACTCCCATACCCGGACTTACTGGCCTAAATCTTTGAAAAATACTACTGAAAAACTTACAATAAGTCACCATTTCGCAACGTCTATGGTCGTTATGATGATCTAGTTTGCCAATACAACCTATAATTGGGTGAAATGCTGTCTGACTTGTTTCATACCGATTGTTAGGCAGTTCTTGGCACACTGATTTTGACTACGGATTACTCCATTTCCGTGACTCACAGCTGGTGACCGGTCGACAGGGGATGCTTACTTTTCCTAGGCACCTGATCTCACCTCGGGTATATTCAGGGGTCTGTGTTTGCCCAACTCTCTATTTTCTATTGAGTTATGAGAATGATCACTGTTCGTTATCTTCACCTTTTCGTAGGCAATCTGATAACTTACGATTTGCTATAGCCGAAATGATTTGATAAAGCACTCACACTCTGCGCTTGATTCGGTTTCTTGATAGTATCAGGAAAGGCTTCAAAAGGTTTAGAATATTGGAATGGTAAAATTGGATTACTCAAAATAATATGGCATCAATGATTTTGGAAATTTTATCTATGGCCATATATGTTTTTCAAATATTCTCTTTTGTAATAAAATATAATTGTAAATTCCATTCTTGAAAGATTTTTTTAAAGATTTAGATTCAGCTCTTTCCATTCTCTTATTATTGATCAACCCGATATTCTGAATCTAGGCAATATAAATGGAATGATGTAGGTGTTCGCCATATCTAACCTACATTATGTAATAGTGAGCCGAGTTTAAAGATCACAATTTAGAAATTGAAAAGCGCCTACAGATTTTTGAAATAATACGCGCATATATTCTTTTTTTGGGATGATGCATAATTGTTAACTGAGATATTTCGAGATTTGACCCCCCCCCCCCCCCCCCCGATCGTTTGATACGATCTTTTACACTGCTTTGACTTTGATCAATGTATACGGAGGGTAAACATACAAAATGTGTTATAGTTTTCTTTTCCATTGTCAACAAAATGGAATCACGATCTAGACTGCCGATAAGTTTTCAGAAGAAAAATAGAATATGTCAAAGCAGTAATTTTGTTTTTCACTTTTAAAATAACAAAATGAACATACAGTACTGTATTTATTGGGGTTTTGTTTTCACACGTTTTGAAATGCTATGAAATTTATTATGTTCCATTTTCTATATTACTTAGTAAATACCGAAAAGTATGGAAAAAAAGTAATTTGGACATTACATTACGGCAAACACAAAAAGCCATTTTGAATTAATTAACAGATTCTGACTTATAAAAAAACCCACCCCAAAACATCTTTAAATGACATTTTAAAACATGCAACCAACGTTTAACCATGTAAACCTCCATAATGGGAATAAATGTCTGTACTTTTTGCGGCATCAAGTCTAAAAGCAGTAACTGTGCATCTGTCATATACCATTGACACCAGTTTTGGAGAGAGAGAAAAAACTCAGGAGGCAGACCCCAGATGACCCCCGATACTGAGAGACTGTGGGAACAAAGTTGCAATAAATATACCTCCTCTGGTCCACTTTGTTTACAAACCACTTACAATGAAATGGTTTGCCCCAAGAAATCTTCTTAAGGATCATTTTGTAAACGTCGTTTAGAAGTTAAACTCGTCAATTTACATATTTTGTTCAGTCGTTTACGATAATTTGATTTCTTTGTCCTCCCGTACCCATACAGACACATTGATAGGACAATAAGACGTTCAGAAATGGTATTGAACATGCACTCTAGAATTTTAAACAATTTTCATGCTCAGTCAAAGCACATGCGGGGGTATAACACTTGTTTTTAAAAGATAAATTAAAGTTTCCAATAATTCATCCTCTGTCTAAATGGTATTAGTGCAACTGGAAACTGGGAGTTCGTTTTCGAGTTACTTTAACAAATTGATCAGTGATATTTATAAAAATACCATTTATCAAATTCATCTAAAAAGGTGGCTCTCAAAAATACAACAAAAATGAGAGAGAGAGAGAGAGAGAGAGAGAGAGAGAGAGAGAGAGGAATGCTTAACAAACTCGAAAAATAAGGAAGAAGAAAATACCAACCTACACAACAAGTAAACTAAATAGGATTCAGCCACGTAGAACCCGTGTTCTGGATGTCATGTATTTCCATTTTATCCCTGCATTTTCATACCGTCAGTGTTTTATCTAATCATTTTCTGAGGGAAAATCACAAATGTGATGTGTGGATGTAGCAAAAGTATTTTTTTGTTGTTGAAACATTTCTTAAACTTCGTAGAGTATTTAAGATATTGTTCACGAGGACGAAACTTAGTTCTTAGTTTTAATGATATTCAATTACTGTTACCCTTATCCTTAGAACTAATTTTGAATAGAGACTATAATCACAACCAAATTGTTGCAGTATTTAGAATTATGCATGATTCTATCTTGTCTTCAAAGAGATTTGATTGTCAATTTCATTTTATAACAACAAAACCAATATTTGTGTTTTTTATATTAATATTGATATTTATAACTGAACTATTTTTGTCAGACATACATTACAGTGTTAATCAATTTCAATAGCTGTTACCAGACATTTTATCTAATCTAAATAGGTCATGGAAAAGTGAAGATAACGAACAGTGATCAATCTCATAAAGCCTATAAAGAACATTAAATTAAGAGAAGGGCAGACACTGATCCCTGGATATATACAGAGGTGGGATCAGGTGCCTAGGAGGGGGTAATCATCCCATGTCGACCGGTCACACCCGCCGTGAGCCATGGATATACCAAAACTGAGATGTTAACGCATATGATGAACTTTACATTGGTGACGATTAGGTCCAATTGGTTGGGTGAAAATATATAGATCTTGAATTGGATGTACACTGTACATAGTGTATAATGTACATGTCAAAATAAACAATGTACTTACACTGAAGGGTATGAAATCTCCATAGGACCTACAAAATTCATTATGAGTGACATCATGATTGCAATGTACTGGTTAAGTGTATTTTATTTAAATTTTCATAATTCACTATAGCTGTTTAGGAATCAATCTGACCCCACACACGAGTAAACGCATAAAAAACTAAACGCCGTCATAAGACCGTGATAACTGCACAGGAAGTGTTTGCCTTTAAATATATTCTCCATCGTATTTGTGTAACGAGAGGCCACAAAAGTTATTTTATATATTACTTGAAAATACATGATCAAATTTAGCATAAAACACTCAAGTGGGAATACGGCCTCTGGGAAGATGAAATATTATTTTTCAAATAATATGTTTTATGTGATCATTTTTAACACTTGGCTAACTTGTCTACTCATGACTATATGCTGTGCATACACGTATCATGTTATGTAGTCTGTGTTATGTAATCATCTTGTTTGGTTTCTTGATCACAAGTGAAGGACATGTATCTATTTTATACGTTATGTCATCAGTAATCACTACCAATCATTTTAGCTGATTCAGAGATATATTTTTATCCACCCTCATCAGCAGCCAATGAAATAATGATTAAGTGTCCCGTGATCATGTCTTTGTAGCTGTCCAAGTGAAAGGAAGCATTAATTTTTATGTGATTATAGAGGAAAATTTTCCCTCCACCACCCCAATCTTGCCACCTTCATCAAAATGTAATGTGTGCCATTTCATCTTACTGTTTATCAGTTTTTATGGATTATTTTGTACCTGCTACTATATCTGTGTTGTGTGGCAAAATTTTTAAGGTGTCACCTTAATTTTCTATTTTATTATGTTTGTATTTGGCAAAATTTTTAAGGTGCCACCTTATTTTTCTATTTTATTATGTTTATATTTATCAAGATTTATAAAAATTAGGGAGATCCCAATGCCATTCTTGTTTAGGTTGTCTGAGTTGTAGTTTTGATACTCGGGGATCTTCCTATTATAGGGGTTGTAAATAAGTTGTCAACTTCTTCAATCGTCATTAATAAATGGCAATTTTTAACCAACAATATGTATTCTATTGTTAATTGCCAAGAAAAATAACAAAGCTGTGGGACATGAGAAAACCGGTTTCTTCGAATTATATTTTATATTCTTATAAAAATGAAGAGCATAAATAAATTTTCATCTCGATTTCAGATGGTATACTTTATACATGCACAGTGCGCTGGGTAACGGTAGCAATAATGTATATTATTTAGATGTGGTAATCAGCATGTGGCAGTAATTTTGAAAATATTGTGGTAATTTAATGCAGCTTGGCCTCTTATGTTAGAATTTCATATGATTAGTTCATAACTTAATGAAGAATAAATTCATTACTAAATGAATATTAATTCATGTTTAAAAAGGATTTGTGGAAGGACGATTCTGTTTTTTAAAAACGTTCATACTACATATACCACCACAAATATATTCTTGTTGTACAGGACACAATGCAATGAGCAAAATGTTTCCTTTGTCGTTTTCCCATTCCATTTGCCCCTCAAGGTGAAAAAGAAAATTCCGAAGAACTTATTGCACATCCAAAGTACCACCAATCATCTCCCAATAATGATGTAGCTACTGCATAAAATGTAAAGGGGGATTTTCTATGGAAAAATGTTGTTTTTCAACCAATTGTCCTCCATGGTAAAAGTGAAAATTCTGAAACCTTATCGCACATATATAGGACACCACCAATTACCTTCCGAATGATGCCAGATCATCATAGCGCTACTGCGTATAAAATGTAAAAAGAGTTCTGGGAACCAGGTTTTCTTTTTCTCGAAACGATGATCCCCGTTTGACCCCTGGGTGAAAATAGACATTCCGAAAACTTATTGCACATCTACAAGGCACCACCAATCATCATCCAAAAGAGGATTTGGCTACTAAGTAAATGGTAAGTAGAGTTCTGGGAAACAGGGCTTTTTTCTTGTAGAAAAAAACCCCGTCATTTTTCGACCCCCATTTGGGCCCTAGGGTGAATATGAAGATTGGCGGTGTCTTGAAGAATTCTAAAAGACGATTAGGCTATTACATAAAATAATGAGGAGTTTTGGAAAGCAAGGTTTTTAAAAAAGAAATTAATTTTCGAAAAATAAAACCATCTTTTTTACTCCCACTTTGCTCCAGGGTAAAATTAAAAATTCCGAAACCTTAATACACATCTACAGAATATCATCTGTCATATTTCAAAAGATCATTAGATCACTGCTTAACACAAAAGAGGAGTTTGAGGAAGAAGAAAGTGTGACAGACAGACGGACGGACGGACCAGGGTAACAACAATATACCCGAACTTTCTATAGAAAGTGCTAACATAATGAAATGCAACATAACCACTTAATTAAGTGCACATTAATCCTCTCGTCTATTGAAAATGAAAGATTTTGAGATGGTATATTGATAGATATTTTATTGTTTCAATATCTGGTTTGTACATGTATATATTACTCAAGGAATCATTATTTTCTATGAGATCGCCATGAAATTCTCTCTTATTCGTGCAATATCTGTCTGTATCGCATTGCTGTAACTATTACTCAGGGAATTATAATTATTATCAGATCGTCTGTAATATGAGATTTCAATTTATGATTAAGTAATTGTTATGCAACTCGAAAAATGATGTTTTAACGATGTCAAAACAATTTCTCACTTCGGAGAGAGAGAGAGAGAGAGAGAGAGAGAGAGAGAGAGAGACATTGTATTGTTGCAGTCTCGTTTATTTCTATGTCCTTGCATCAGACTTTTAATATCGTATTACCGGTAAGTCATATTCATGCTGGATCTCTGGGGACGCAGTGCGTACATTTTGTGGAATTTTTATGAATTGATTCAGATCAATGAAGACTAAGGAATGAAATTGTGCTTGGAAATTACAAGGGATATAGCGCTTCATCAAAAATTCTTCATGTGATAATCGTTTGTTGTTTTTTCCCCAGAATCTTTTACAGAAAATTTCAAGTAAAAACTGTTCCTTGATGCTGTTTACATTGCATTTCTATATTTCTTTGTTTTTCTACTTTAATGCAGAAAAATCTATAGATTGAAATGATACCACGTGTTGACTATGTAAATCAAAATAACATGTATGCCAGTATTTATCCTTGTAATATTCATTGTCAACATTAAAACATGTTCCTTTATATATAGTGGTAGTAGATGGTAAGAATTAATTTGTTTGGTATTACAGTCCCCCCCCCCCCCAAAAAAAATAATAAAGCAATTGTAGCTGGTTTATTTCAGTTCAAAAATGATAATAAAGCAATCTGCAGCACTATAATACACCGGCGGTTCCTCGTGACCCATCTTTGTTCATAGCTAGAGAACAAGTTGAAAGTGATTAAAGACACAGGTTTTCGTTAGGCGACCAAAAAATAATCAATCGAGGAATTCTCAATTCAATTTTGGTCCTATTTTGGAAAAATAAAAGATAATCATATAAGAAGGCACGTATAGAGGTGAATATACAGTAACCTTCATTTTTGTTCTAGTTGGATCTCAGGTAACCAGAATGCTCAGAATTATTCAATCATTTGATAAATACTATTATTTCACAAATATAAAAATAGTACCATATATACATCAATAATTTTTTAATTTTACAGCTAAGTTATGCGGTATTGTGACAAGCTATCGAATCTCAATCTCAATTTTTCGCGGTAATAATTATTCCGTGGATTTGTTTTTATAATTTAATGACCAATTCAACAATGAAAATTTTACCACGGACCATACCATTGTAAAATAAAATTAAACAAATTCAAATCAATGTGAGTCCCATTTATGTGCCTTTGATCAATTCCTTTAGTATTTTAAATTTGATTTTTTAAAAAGAAAAAACGCCTTGGAACTAATTTGCTTAATCAGATTGCATTTGATTATCTCAGGACCAGCGAATCGTTCGTGATCAATCTGGTATGGTGAAGGGAATAATCTTCGTAGATTTATACCAGGCACCAAAATAACCCCAATTAATAATATGAAATCTTCCATGATGATCTTGAACTCTATAAATTGTCCAAAAAGGGCGTAAAAAGGATTAAGAACCAGAAAATATACTTACAATACAGCCATTAAGTGTGAAAAAATCTGTTGACAGAGTTCAAACGGTATCGCCTACTATGATTTAGAGACAATTATCTTTGATCAAAATTTTACGAATCAAATCAAAATTAAATGACTCGTTGTAGCACGGTTTATTCATTCCAGTGATCGTCAATAGAGGGTATATTGTTTTCAATCAGTATAAAATCTATAAGATCTGCATTCACAAATTATCAGCTTTTTGATAAATCTACCTTTTTGATATCTCTGTATCACTGCAAATCTCAATCACCTTGATTATCCACACAAATGGTATTTACTGACTATTGGTGCATGCTAAGCATTAACTAGTGATATACAGCATTGTCTATGCATACAGCTAAACGACAATCATGGAAAGGAACGAAACAATGTATATAAAACGACCAGTAAATTAGTCTACACACTTACAAATAATGAACGCACACGTACCACAAGTTTAATTAGTTTTATCTTTATACGCAAGTAATTTAAAATCATAATAAAATGTGCAGAAGTGGTTGAAAAATTGATTCATGTATACGATAAGAATAAAACCAATTTTTTTTTCGAAAACTTTGTTACATGTGCTAAATTAATAGGAAGTATTATGGATCTATCATTTTCTTGATAATGTCCATGCATTGATGATATCAATAATAATGAAAATAGTGTCAATGAATTAAGAGAAAACGTGGAAGTTGATATAGAGCGTAATGACCTTCTGGAAAGGTTTAAGGTAACTGTATCTTCTAATTTGCTACTGGCTCATGACATTTTCAATGACATCACTCTGCTCTGGTGGTAAACCCCAAGTGCTTATCCCTGTGTAAACGAGATTTTAATGTCGTAATTATTCGGTAATTTGTACGTTTTAAGAATATTCATCGAAAGCCATATAGATAAGTGATATCAATGCGCCTTTTAATCAACAGAAATTTCTTGTCAACTTAATGCGCGAACATTTAACCCATTTAACTGGATTGTCGATTTCCTTTTTTGGTCAACAATGAGATCAACTCCCCGATAAGACTGACGTTTACCTAGATGACTATTTGATCACTGTTCAATTTAGCTTTTTAAAATCACGCGAAGAACATACTGCTTTCAAATTTTATTTGCCGATTATATGACAGGGGGTAATACGGTACAATTTCCAAATAAACATTTATGTCAGTGACTATTACAGTCTGCAATACGTATCAGTGACCACAACAACTTATTGGATATTTATTTATCTAGGACTGTACTTGTAGAAACTGATGCGAAATCAAAATTCAATGAAATTTGATGCATATGAATAAGCATATTTTTTGCATTTTTACTACTCATTTTTTATGTCCGAGATTCAAAGCACTAAAGAAAATATTAGCACACTCATAGTGTTAAAATCGTACATGAAGTTTGGCAATTGAATTTTTTACGCACACCTAAAGCAGAAGAATGACTGTGATTTGGTTCAATTATTGAACAAGTTTTCATACCACAATATAGTTTGTTATAAGGGTGGAATCATAGGATACTCATCAACATTCCTTTGGTCGTAACATTAAAGCCGACATATTTTGAAAGCAATACCGTACAAAATGCAGAGATGGCTGACCATGAATGATTTAGGCTATTTCTCGAATAATTAAACAAGTATGTCTCATCTATTACAGGGGGAGACTATCAAAGATTGCTTGTTTGGAGCGAAAATGACCTTTGTGTGTTAAAGAGCTTACACTTGATGGAATAATCAGATATGAAAATCACTGCTATTGACAGACGTTACCTGCTTGGTGGCAAAGAAAAACTCCAACACGAGCCAAGACGAACAATCTAGGTTTATCATCAGTTAGCAAGAACAAATTACCGCGATAAGAGAGAGACTGGAGTTTGACATATGTAGTGAAACGAAAGCCTTACAATACTTTCTCTTTTTCTTGATTGATTATTGGGAATCTGGTAAACACGCGTTAGATTGTTATCACATCTCGCGTCTATTTGGGCTCGATTCTGCAGGTGCTTTTAGGTGCTAGCGATATCCCTCTTGTTAATGTAGATAAGCAATAATACGAATGTGACCTAGAAATCATAAAAATAGATTTTGACATAATGACGACATTTCGTGACTTAAATTACGTTTTACACAACAATGTCAAATGTAATAATTCTATCTAAAAGTATGAGTTGTATATCAAAGATACCGTCAGATATAACTACACACATACACACACGCGCGCGCACACACAATAAATCACAAAGTTGATTGAGTAAAGTCGACTAGAGTGTTTACCCCTTCAGAAGTAAAGTAACTAGTTGGGTATACCCAATCTTATTTATGATACTTTTATTATACTACTATTTATGCATTTTTTCTCCATATGAGTGAAAGATTCTCAAGAGGGACGTTAAACAATATTCAATTAATCAATTAATTATAGTTTTGGCTGGTTGTATATTGTTTAACGTCCCACTCGAGAATATTTCACTCACATGGAGACGTCATCATTGCCGGTGAAGGACTGCAAAATTTAGGTCTATGCTCGGCGCTTACCAAATTACACGAACAATAAACAAGAGGCACAGGCTTTATCGTACACCCGATTACTAGTGAAAAAGTATCACTACTGCCAAGGGCCATGAAATCTAGAAAATAATTTCCTGTGTATCTAAGCTAAATTCTAATGCTCAGCAACAGAATAGAACAAGATGTGTTCTTGAACGTTCAATGCCCTCACAAGTGCATACACTGATGAGAAGCTTTACATAATATAATAGGTGTATTAACATTAAAAGATATGACTAATTTGGACCCATCCTAGAGTCAAAACCCTGGATTGTGAAATTCACCATTTTTTGTACATCCTTTTCTGCTATTCCTAAGTATGCATTTAGATTTTAAATAGCATCAGCAAACTTACACATAAACACTATATACTAAGTTTGACCCCACCCTGGGGTAAGAACCCCCACCCCAGGGATCATGAAATTAACAATTTTGGTAGAGGCCTTCCTGCTCTACATCATTAAGCATTTAGTTTTTTCTTACACATGTGCAGTTCTAAAGAGGAAGAGTTTTGTAAATTATTCAACGTTGGGCAGTTTTGTCCAGCCCCTAAGGCCCCAGGGGTGCAGGAGTTCTGAAATATACAATTTACCCCCCTCCCCCTTGTTCCAAAGATGCTTCATACCAAATTGGAAAAGAATGGGAATGATAATTATAAAGAAGTTAAAACTTTCTATTGTTCACAATGTAATACATGTAACTGACCATTTTGGCCCCACTCTGATACCAAAACCCATACCCCTTGGATCATCAAATTTACAACTTTAGTAAAGAACTACCTGCTCTTTCTAAATATCCATTTAGTTTCAATTTAGTATCAATAACACTAAAGAAGATGTTATTTAAGTGTTTTACACATAAACACTATATACTGAGTTATGTCTTAGATGTTTCCTACCAAATGAAAAGAATTGGAATGGTACATGTAGTTATGAAGAAGTTAAAAATATTCAATTGTTAACTCACGACGACGGACGACAGCCAATTGCAACAGTTTACTCAGGTGACCTAAAAATTGTCCAATTTTGTGAACAATCCTTCCCCTCCTCAGGATAAAGATTGATTGATTGAATGTATATTGTTAAACGTCTCTCTTGAGAATCTTTCATTCATATGGAGACGCCACCATTGTCGGTGAAGGGCTGCAAAATTTAGGCCTCTGCTCGACACTTACGGCCTTTGCGCAGAGAGGAATCTTTATCGTGACACACCTGCTGTGACACGGGGCCTTGGTTTTTGTGGTTTCATCCGAAGGACCGCCACATTTAGTCGCCTCTTACGACAAGCAAGGGGTACTGAGGACCTATTCCAACCCAGATTCCCAAGGGACAATAGGAGTTAATAAACTGATCATTGTTCGTTATCTACACCTTTTCATCATTCAACAATATTTTATTTAATACACTGTAAAGAAGGTTGTACATTATCTTATTCTATTCGAATTTGATCGGCACCATAGCGTTAATTTTTCAATTGATTCAGATCATAATTTTCTGGAAACAAATTACAAAGCATTTTAATCCTTTTGTTTCGGCGTCTCCAAACGTGACACTAATTTCTGTTTTAAAACCGAAATACCGTTTTATCGGTAAATCCAGCTGTCTCCCACCAATCGTTCACTGTCAGTTTGGAAGTCCAATGTCCTATCACCAGAAGGTGTGTCATCTACCTCAGACGAAAGGGAACCTAACGGCTTCGTGACCAGATCACTTACTGAACAGACCAACGGAATAGATTAAACCAACGGATTAAATAGATTATACCTTTAGAGCCTTGCTTCGCTCGGAATTAAATCAAATATGAAATTGTTTTTTATATTTCCTCTTCTGCACGAGCGATACTTTAATAAAAAAAAAAAAAAAAAGATGGTGATTATCGATTTTTGTTTGAGCTACAGTGTATACATTTGTATATTAATATGTTGTACAGTGTGACCGCTGAGACGAGCGAAACCCATTAACATCTTGCAGCACGACTTCAAGACATTTTATCCGCCTATTCATTTAACGCGGGAAATTTAACGCAGTGGATGTAAACAATTACATTGTGATGTCATATTAGCTGCAATTTTTTTCCCGTCTTTCAAACCAAGCCAAAACAAAACGTTTGAAGCTGTGAGAAAGCTTGTTGTTTATGGTACTTTCTAAATAATGTAATTATTTTAATTGCGGGATTGTCAATGAAGTATACCGCAGTGACGGCGACATATTTTCCAGAAGCATTACCGGTAATACTCATCTTTTTTTCAGCTGATGAAGAGCAAATCACGTGACTCATATGTGTAATCATTGGAGTGAGCTCGACGCGACAGGAGCTTTGCTCGCTATAAATTACTCATAAACTTACTAAACTTGTGTGTCCCAGCAGTTTGGGTGGTTGCATGATGTCTGATAATCATGCTTTAGGCAAAATATGAAGGCAGCGATTATCATGCATTTGTACCCACCACGTGTGAACGAAAGTATGTTTTGCGTCTCACTGTGCGTAAGAGTTCAACAAAGGGAAAGAACTATTGGGCAACTCGGAAATTGCGTATTCACATGCTCTATAATACAATCGGGTGCAAAATTTGCGTGTATGTAAAATTCGCACACCGTGTGTAGAACGGTGCTAAAGAAGAGTTACTATTTTGAGACGAATTAGTCTTTACAGATACAAGAAAGAATACATTATGGACTACATAGATCAATTTGCGCATTATTCGATAATCGGGTGGTGTTGATGACCTCTTTAATATCTTAAATCATTCTTTGAATTTATTATTCTAAATAAATTATGTACCCTCTCCAGAAAATGACCTTTTAAAAAAACCAACCAAAGGGGGCGGGGTTGTAATAGCGCTATAGATCCGTCACTGTTCTAATTCATTAATATATTGATTGATTGATTGTATAATGTTTAACGTCCCTCTCGAGAATCTTTCACTCACATGGAGACATCACCATTGCCGGTGAAGGGCTGCAAAATTTAGGCCTATGCTCGAAGCTTACGGCCTTTGAGCAGTGAGGGATCTTTTTCGTGCCACACCTGCTGTGACACGGGACCTCGGTTTTTGCGGTTTCATCCGAAGGGCCGCCCCATTTAGTCGCCTCTTACGACAAGCAAGGGGTACTGAGGATCTATCATAACCCGGATCCCACGGGATAATTCATTGATATAGGAATATTTATATTGTATTCACTTTACTACCTAGTTCATTGTTCCAAACAAACATATTGATTTAATTTGTACAAGTTCCTGTTAATATTTTCGTCAGTTTTTTTTTTATTATACCTTTATATATAGAACAATATATAGAAAAAATTCTTATAATTTTCAACCAATTTAAAAGAAAATGTTCTGGAGTCGGAGGAAATACCTTCCACAATAACGAGGACTATCATATAAATTCGAAAAATGAGCATAAGGCGTGTTTATGACTAAAACAATGAGTAAAACCGCGGGTACACGAAAAATTATAATGATCAGAGAAATGAGGCAGTGTTTAGTCCCACAGATACGATAGCTAGTCTCGCAAAAATGCCTAGACCCTCAGAGACGACATCTTCTCCCAAAGAGACAATATCTATTCCCACGGACAAGATTTCTAGTACAGCAGAGAAATGTTTACACCCATATGGAAGATATCTAGAACCGCAGAGAAGATGACTTTGTTCATTCTAGCATATGGTCTTAAATATGTATGACTGTATATAATACTGAAAAACGACTTTGGGCATCCACGGGTAATTGAAAAATGTAAGTCCTCTCTCTTTCGTTCTTAATTTTAAAATTTTATTTAAAAGTTTAGAATTTACTATGAACACATTCTCTTCTAACCTATGAAATAGACTTTTGTGGTAGCTCTGTAGTTGGAACGCTTGCTTCGTGACCGGGAGGTCGTGAGTTCGAGTCCCACTCCTGCTGTGACCGCATCAAACCTTAGAATAGGTATACAGTGATTGGTCCTTCACCAAACACTCGGTATTTGAAACGCAGGCGTTGGCAAGGTAAAAGACAAACCTCATTGCTACGGCCCTGAGCGCCAAGGGTAGGTCTACCTACAGCGTATACAGCTGGTGGCGTCTCAATATGAGTGAAAAAGTCTGGAAAAATAATCAAGCACACAAAAAGAAGTTCCCTTACACGAGCAGAACTGATAACATGTCTTGGACTCGAAAACGAAATGTAAAAATTACGAGTCCAAATGATGGCGTTAATTATTAGATGAGATGTTTCTGAAGCATATTTTCATACTTCTTATGCAATATTGAACTTCCAAGAGAAGAAATATAGTCTTGTTGTATAGTTCTCCTGTCGATGATACACTAGTCTAGAAAGTTTCGTCTGAAACCAAACACTCAACAGAAACTAGGAAATCAAACAGCAGAGTCAATTTCATTTCAGGAAACACAAACAGAAACGCGATCTGATTATTTTATCCACAGGATAATTACTTTTTCTCTTTATCTATGTGTGACAGTCATGTTCAAACTTAAGGTTACGTCTTTTCTCGTGTAACATGTTTTCAACACTCTAATAGCTCGGACGTCCTTGTGTTGAATAACATTCTTTTGTTCTGTTTCAATTATAGGAATTCTACAAAATATACATTTTAAAAAAAATAATCTAATGTTACCAATTGCGAACATTACACCGACTTTGTGGACTTTGTTTACTAAACGGACTAAATGGACGCCAAAGATGACGCCCTTCTGTTTCAGAAACCAAACATATTCACCGGACCATTAAAACGAAACTATTCCCAAAGAAGAGAATAAGTATCAAATAAAGTTCTGAACAAGATAGGATCTCACGAGACTAGGCTTTTATTTTGGAATCAATAGTTATGAAAAGTTGCAGAGCTTTTTGTTTTAAGCCATGATTATACATTGTTGGAGATACAAAGACAGGGTTTATACTACCCATTCGTCCACACGGCACGTCAAAACTGTTAAAGCTAACTATTGTATGATTTTTATTCCTTGTGTATCTTTATCTTAGTATTGCGGTTTTATCAAATCAACAGGATTGACTAATCTGCATTGATTATCCATCGCTGAACCTTAGAACAAAACTGCGCCAAAGCGACGATCTTGATGCAATCTTTTCTAAGGAAGACTGGAATAAAGAAACACGGCTATAGCATATCATTGATTTGAATGTACATATCTTGTCTGATACAAAGAAAATCTTTTTAAAAGTTAAATTCATATACAATGTCGAAATGTTCAATTTTGATTTTAGCGCCAGAAATGGAAAAACGCGCAATTTACGAACAAAACATTTCAAATTAAAATGACACAATGAAATTGTTCTCTTCTTTATATGATGCGAAAATGCAGTATTATTTGAATTTCTTTTACATTTGATATACTGATTATTGGAATAGGGGCATTAGCTGCATGTGCCAAAGTCAAGTCAAGTTTGCCAATTATCACAAAATAGACTAAACAGCTATACATTATATAAAAAAAATCATCACTGACGATCTAGAATTTACACATTGTATACCCTGGAACCACTTGTATTTTGGTATAATATTGCTTTTGTTTACATAAACACAATGGCAAAAAAATTATTGTAGAAGTAAATAATTCATTTTGGGGAAATTTCACACAAATTTTCACAAAATTATATATAAAATTGCATTTTGTTTCACTTTTCATCATTTTGAATATTTTCCAAAATTTTATCAATGGTTCTTTTATTTATTTTTACTCCACAGTTGACAACTTATGGTTCATTTACACAATAGATACATGTGTAGTTTATAGTTAGAAAACCACGAGTATTTTTTGAATTATGACAAATGCAGCATACGTTATATTGCACTTCTTTATATGTCATAAGAAAAAAAGTTTTTAGAACTTGGTATTTATATTTTAACACAATTTATCTTCATGCCATTGAATTTTCATTGATACATCAATCTATATCCTGATTTATTTCAGTGTTCATTCCCTCCCATAGACATTGATACTGATAATGGATTGTTGGAACTTCATTCGAAAAGTAATTGTTTAACACTGTAGTGAAATACCGCGGAATTAAAAATATTCCAATGCAGTAACGAAACACAACTTCTGGAAAACAAGAATTCCATGTAGAACAACTTCCATACCAGATTTGTTTTTATGTTATTGTGCTATTTCCTAACCGGACATTGATGGTCGTAATGAGAAATAAAGTTTTAATTATCCAATAAATGGTTTAATTTGGAAATGAGCGAACCCCATCTGACACACAAAGGATTTTTTGATACAATCTTTATAAAGGAAGCGGATTTTTTCATAGCTTGGCTGACTCCGAAAGACGGCGAGATCTCCATGGACAAAGATTTAATTGAAATTATACGATTAGGCTGTTATATCGCTGACAGCATATTTGTTCAGACTCAATGCAAACGTTTATTGGTAATGGCCCGGATAATGCGGTGTAAACATATCATTGAAATAACATTTTAGCCATTACTATTTTTATGAAATACTATCTAAAAACTTGAAGTATCTAATGATTGGTAATAAATGTGAACAATGGAAACATATCTCTCATCAGGAGAGTGTTCGGCATTACTTCGTGATAACATCTTGACACTGGACCCCGGATATCAATTAACTGTTTCCGCATATGATTTTTGTCTGCATAAGTGTCAAATGGCAAAAAGGGACTATCCATACAATGATTTAATTGCTGCTACGAGAAAACAATCCAGTGATACTCGGTACCATTAATAACAACTCTCTAAACGACAATCAATAAAAGTTCAAGCATTATAATTGAATGTTTGGACCAGGCAGTGCCAAGACGTATGATTGGAATAAAATCAAAACTAAATTTAGTTGCAGTCTGTTCATTTCCAACACACTAGGACAATAAAATCTTTATGTCCTGTTCTCGCCATACGCTGACTCTCTAAACGAAATATATCCATGTGTCAATCATACATTAATATACAAATTAATTCATTTTATCTGCATTTCGTTATGCAAAGTTTACATGGATGTACAATGGAGTCTCTTCAAATTCCATTTGAGAGCTCAACAAGAAGAATGCATAAAGCATGATAACGTGTACACCAAATATCACCATACCTTATGACTGATCAAGTCATGCCTATGATTACGATGTTGATGTTATCTGCAGAAATTACATAAGATACATTTACGGAAATACCATAAAATTTTATAGATAAACTTTCAATTGTGTAATTTTATTATTCGATAAATTCTCGAGGTCCATTCATCATTTCTGTTACAACAAGGAATAAGACAAGATGTTTGCTCTAACGAAGGTACCACTTCGTCCACATTGCAATGGACAGTCGGATCACACTCATCCTTTTCCGTGACCAGAAAGAAGACTCTGACGTGGATCCAATCGATGCAATTATTGCGCCTGATGGGCGCATGTGGATGAGGTTAAAAGGCTAGGACCGAATCTCTGTTTAATGTGTTATTTCTAAGATTAATTTTCAAACAGATTCACTTTAGGTATCATTAAAATAAATAAACATTTAAGTGGAAATTGATAGCGGTGGAAATTCTTAGCGATGTATGATGTCTTATCTGCATTTGTTTTAAGGTAGGTATTGATAACTAGCCCCTAAAACCACTCAATGAATGCTTCATATCGTAACATATCACGTGACATTATAGTCACATTTGTGTACATATAGGAACAAACTGTGATGACGTCGATCTATCTACGAGGTTTATTTGCGGTTACGGAAAAAGCTAAATAGTTACGATTGTGCAATGAATACAGACTTTTGTAAACCCGTGGTATTTTCACCTCATAAGTAAATGTTTTTGTAGCTCAGTTTTCTTGAAAATGAAAAAAGGAACTGCCATGTTTCGGAAGGTTTATTTATTTGTGAACCCAATGAACAGGATTGGTCGTAAGATAAAAAGCCAAGGTAAAACCAATACCATTCAGCAAAAAACTTTATCAACCAATAATGATAACAATATATATTGTATAATGTTAATGTAGTATATCAAAATCCGCCGTAAATTCACACGTGATGATAATTTGCCAAGGGTAATTTCACAAGTTGAATTGATAAATCATTTCTAAAGAAAAAAAATTGTTTGAAGTAGTACTTTTTGTATACCACAGACGTTAAAAAATGACACGACATAAGGCATTTTTGTTAACTTTACACCGTTGAAATGGAATAAAGGTAATTTTCCTCTCCATTTTCTTCAATATCTTTGCCTGTCAGTCTAAAATTAATAACATATTCTCTGATAATTTCTCATTGTTTAAAGACACAAGCTAGCATATGATATGAAAAAGCAGAATGCATTGCCAAAGGAATGTCAAAGAGCGGCTCTGGTTTTTAACATGAGACTTACTCAGACCTGCAATATATCTGGTGTAGTTCTTTTAAATAAATAGTTTCACAATGTAGAAGTTTCCACTGCTATCACATTTATAAAATGCTATATATGACATTTTACTTTTATTAGTAATAGAAATATCCAAAAGTATGACGATATAATGAATCAGTTGTCAACGGCAAACTAACTATACAACTTTGTGACAAACGAAATGGCTTCAGCTTCTCCATCGTCAACTTACCATATTTGTGTAGCAACATTCCATTATCATTTGCATATGGTGTTTATATCTCTCAACTGATTCGATAGGCAAGAGCATGTTCTGTTATGATCAATTTTTAAACCGAGGCAGGCTACTGAAAGATAAATTGATGTTACAGGGGTTCCAACAGTCTCGTTTAAGATCAGCACATCAAAATTCTATGGTAGTTACAATATAATTTGCAAAGATTGATTGCATATTCTTTAACGTCCCTCTCGAGAATATTTCACTCATATGGAGACGTCACCAATGCCGGTGAATCATTGCAAAATGTAGGCCTATGCTTGTCGCTTCTTTGAGCAAGTGGGAATCTTTATCCTGCCGCATCTGCTGTGACAGGGGACCTTGGTTTTTGCTGTCTCATTCGAAGGACCGCCCCATTTAGTCGCCTTTTTCAACAAGCAAGGGGTACTGAGGACCAATTCCAACCTGGATCCCCCACAGGAGAATTTGCAAAGACAAGCTATCACTGAGTCTAATGTTATCTGACTTGTTTCATACCAACTGTTAGACCGTTCTTTACATACTGAATTTGTACTAAGGATTATTCCGTTTGCCTGATCGAGATACCGGTCAGCAGGGTATGCTAATTCCTAAACACCTGGTCCCATCTCTGATATGTCCAGGGGTCCGTGTATGCCCTTCTCCTCATTTTGTACCTTTTATAGAATTTATGAGATTGATCACTGTTCATTGGAGAAAAAAGGGACAAGAAATATCAACTATGATTAAATCATGTGTTTAATATCAATTTTCAACATCAAAACACCTTTTCACTTGTTCGAACATTTTCATCTTAAAATATAAAACTTCAAGAAATACGAGGTCGGTCTTGAATGTGGATTCTATTGTCTCACACATTAAGTCCTGTCAATCAGAATCTGTTTATTGTAACTGGATCAAAGACTGAAATATGCAGTCAGCACCCACTAAGGAATTTAAGGAGGTATGCTACACCAGAGAAATTTGATATGGATGAAAAGTGGAGGATATGTACAAGAATATTTTGAAATTGAAAATTTTCAAATTTACTTTATTTATTAAAAAAAATACAGTTTTAGTTGAAAGCAATCTGAGAAAAATTTAAAACCCCTGCAGGACTTGACAACGCGATCTACAGTTCACCAGTGGACGTGCTAACCTACTGAGCTACTCAGCTAGGCGATAAATTTTTAAATGAATAGACAAATATTGCTGATATTTATATTTTCATCCATGTTTTAAAAAGAAGTCAGCCATTATGACGATGTAGAGTACTTCCTTAAGAATAAAACTGCCTTTATGGAATCTGTGAAAAAGTTTTACTTGATAAATGTATTCTAAACCAAAGTTGTGATTTCTTATATTACTATATATATATATATATATATATATATATATTAATTTGGCGCAATGTCTCAAGTCAAACTTTATTAATATATACATGTACATGTATTCCTCCTTAATTGATTGATTGAATGATTATATATTGCATTGCTTAATGCCCCTCTCGAAAATCTTTCACTCATATAGAGACGTGCACTCTGTGACATTTTTTTTTATAGTTCTCATATCATTTCATCATCATTTGTCCTCTTCGCTCCTTGTGGAGCATAGGGCTGCTACAGTCGTTCTCCACTTCACTCTGTTTTGGGCTGTTCTTTTTGCCTCATTTCAGGTCTTTCCAATATTCTCCAGCTTTTTCATTCTTGTTCTTTTCCAACTGTGCAGAAGTCGTCCTAATAGTTCTTATATGGTAAGGTTTATCTTTTGCCTGTCATTTCAGTATGTTTCCTGTGTCTACAGCACTACAACATCGTTATCATCATCATATATATATATATATATATATATATATATATATATATATATATATATTTACAATTCTATGAATTTATAATTGCTTAAAATGTCAGAAGGATCCCATGAAGAATAAGACTTGGGACGTTTATAGGCCATTCTGAAATACCAATGCCATACTATTATCTATTTTTTTTCAATTTAAAAGAATTTGATAAGTTACTGGATACCATGGAATTTCCATTTACTCAATGTCAATATTTTATTTATTGTGCCAATTATGTAAAAGTTTATTTCATGTCACGAATGCTTGTAAAATATATATATTTAATATTTTATACTGAATAAATCTATTTTATATTTCTCTGTTAATCAACATTTAAATGTCCTTCCTTATAATTGCAATGGTATACATCAACCACAGGTCAAATTTTCTGTGCATATACATTTTAGTTTTTTATATCTCTGACACTGCAAAAAAAGTTCTACCACACACCAGCACTATCAACCATTGAATGAACAAAGAAAATATGCTTTCAGTTGAGTAAGAATATTACACGGAAATATTAATTTCAAAAAACTTTAGTTCATGTTTCAATGACATGTGGTTCTTTATTGTATCTGTTGAACCATGTAAATTTGTCTTACTTAAATAAAAAACAATAGCTTGTCCGCTGCACATATGAACCTTTTTGACCTGTTTCAGTACTTCGGTATTGTATTCCATTGAACTTTTACAAATTTCGTGTTTTATTGTTTACAATAGAGTTGCACATCTGCCAGGTTTGCTTTAAGTCTCTCAGTTTATTAACCTCTATACAAGTGCACATGTTTTTATTTCCTTCTAAACTTCTGCGAAAAACGATCAAACTTCATTCTAGTAAATTATATAGATTGCAAGACATGGAAGAAGAAAAAACGTACACGATATTTCGTATCATAATGATGAAAAGACAGTTTTATCATGTCATGCTTAGTTATTAAAGTTAGAAAAAGAAATTTAGAAATTATTTCATATGTTACCTTTAATATTTTGATGAAATCCCAAAAGGTATCATACCGAATGAGGTTTCACCATTTGTTATGACTTCACTAAGATACTATGCCTATTAATGATTAAAAAACACACAAATCCCTGACATAATATGCAAGTCTGTATACACAGAGGTTTTATTAACGACCAATCATCAAGTAATTGTAATACAACATACTTTGTAAATCACCACACTGATTATACACACAAGTACTCTGGAGTTGATAGTAAAAAAATGCTGCAGTTCTTCAATGACAATGATGTCTACGTAGTCAATGGTGATCAGGTCTTTCAAACAGTCTGTTGGAATTGCTTTGGGCATGAATTGTGCTCCTTATCAGCTGAGATATTTTTGTATTCTTATGAAGCGGGGTTTATAGAAAACTTCTAAATGAGAAGAAATCATCTCTTGTTTCGTCTTCAACTCGACATTAAATACCTAGACGACATTTTATCTATAAACAATATTTGCTTCAATTCATATATCGACTCGATTTATCCCACTGAACTCGAAGTAAACGTCACCACAGTACTGCTTATCAGTATCATATTTGGATATCTTATCGAACATCGATGTTAACAGCACAGAAACAGGAGACTTTTCCATCGCCAATTCCCATACTTATGTAGCAATTTTCCATTATCATCTGCACATAACCTTTGTCTCTCAAATATTAGAATACCTCTATCGTCTGTTTATGAGAGATGACGATTGTTTCATGAAGTTGGTTTGATATGATTTCTTGTAGAAACCAGTTTTCCCTGATTTAACAATATTATCTTGCATACCAATCTTTGTGTTATCAATAGAAATGTCATTTATGAATATATATATATATATATATATATATATATATATATATATATATATATATATCTATCTATCTATCTATCTATCAATACAGGGTGTGGTTCCATAAAATCACTGTGGTTACATAAAATCAAGATTAAGTTTTCATTTGGATAGGTTAAACTGTTTTTCACCTGTGTTAGTTTTTTAAAACCCTAAATAAGCCTCATTTCGCAGTCTGAACCCGACAGACTGCCAATTTGCATTATCGAAAATTTCGTACCCTTCGTGCAATGTCATGTCATTAAGATACTGTTTTACTCTGTGACCATCAAATTACCTTTATAGATTATGTCATGAATCTAAAATGTTCCTAAAGTCGACATGAGACGAATTTTAATTTCTTGCAATTGAAGTAACTTTCTATGTTGAGTATTTTGGAACGCTAAACTTTTATAGCATGTCGAGAAAGGCATAAGGTACATGTACTAGGAAAAGTAAAGAAAATTTCAAATAAAGTATGCATGTACAAGTATCTCTTTAAAACCTGATTTCAATGAATTATATAAACAAAGGTACAATCATGTCGATTAACTTTATGTTACATTCTGAAATACAACAAAGTATTTTGAAACGTTACATGGGCCATGGTTAATTAATTTATATGAAGGTTCCCGTTGAAAATATACATACCCTCATTGAATACAGCAATGCCATTAAATATGGGCTCATATAGACTAAGCCTGCTGCACAATTCCATCACTATATTAAATAGATATTTCATAAATTAAAAATAAAATAAAATAGGAGCGGTACAAACGTCGTCATTCATGCAAATTAAAATATACAGTGTACTCCACTTACATTGAAGCCTCATATATTAAAGTATGAAAGGCAAAGATAACGAACAGTGATCAATCTAATAACTCCCACAAGCAATACAAAATAGATAGTTGGGCAAACACGGACCCCTGGACACACCAGAGGTGGGATCAGGTGCCTAGGAGGAGTAAGCATCCCCTGTCTAATGGTCACACCCGCCGTGAGCCCTATATCCTGATCAGGTAAACGGAGTTATCCGTAGTCAAATATCAGTGTGCCAAGAACAGCCTGACAATTTATATGAAACATTTGACCCAATGATAGGTTGTATTGACGAACTAGATCATTATAACGACCATAGAACTTGTGAAATGCTGAATTGAACGTGTTTGTCAGCAGTTTGCCTCGATTTAAAAACTGACCATACGCAAAAATATGTCGCACCCACTCATGGTAACGATTCCTTCACATGTAATTATCATGTACAAGGAGATAGGAAGCAACTTCAAAGCGGGTGAAGATAGACAAAACATATTCATAAGCTTGCTGGTTACCATATTTTCAGTTTCTGGTTGGTATCTTAATTTCTATCTTTTCGAAGTTTCTTTCCAAGTTTTTAAACAAATATTTTGAAGGGAAAATCACAATGTACTCGCATGTGCTTTTGAACGCGCATGCCTTTATACGTGTAGGAGGATTTTACTTTTTGGGTAAAAAACAAAATCCATTCTTTTGACTCGTGAATGTTTAGCATTCATATGGACTCCGCAAAGAAAACGAATGTCATTGTCCATATAAGCTCAACTTCTAAAATATAAATTTAGTATGGAGGGCCACCTTTGCGATTATCTTCGTCTGGCACCACCCGATTCTATGGTAAAACTGGTTTGGGAGTTTTTTCTCTCTGGAGAACTTTCAATTTACTTTCAATTGTTTCTGCAGATGACTCTAAATTAGTGAAAATAAATTCGGGTTAGTATGTGTGAAAAATCTATTTAGTCGAGGGTCAGTTGGCCGGGTGAGATCAAATAACGTTTTCAGTTTTTCATTGTGGAGGACGTTCCCAATTACAGATTTTAAAAGAAATTTATACGAGTTTTGTTTTATAAATGATGCATGCATTGCGTGCCGGAATCAGTTTTAAAACACAAGGAACTCAACATTATTCTCAAACTATGACACTGCATGAATTTATTTGCAATTCAAACCAATTATCCAACTACTTCATTTTCAAAATCTAAATTGGAGATCTTTTAACTTCTTTGTAATTTTAAAATTACATTCTGATGATGGTAAATGATTATTAAATTGTATTTTAATTGAATATTTTCAAAGGTATATAAGTAACAGGTAGTTTGTTTGAATGAAATATATCTTTTAAACATAATAAGTGTTATTTTCTTTGCCTCAAATTGCCTGATATGAATAGAAAGCGCTTTAAATATGTATTATTTTACCACAGCAATCAGAAATAGTTATCAAAATATTCACACTTGAATGTTATCGTTATTTTCACAAAGGCACCTATTGTTTGCCTTCATACCATTGTGCATTGCCTAAAGTGAGATTCGAGATTTTAATGACATTAATAAAGACATTATTCTTGAAAAGAACCCTAGATAAACGTTTGTGTTATATGTATTTACCCGAGGATTAACTGTATTAGTGACAGTTGAGTAGCGCGAACATATCATAATAATATTTACTCAATACTCTAAAAATGTTAATTATCTGGGAACCAAAGAAATGCTTTTTTCTAAACTGCACAATAACTATTAGTCACCACGAGAAAAAAATCCGTTCATTCTGAATATCTACTTTGTACCAATAATGTTCACGAAGAGTAAAAGTCTTGCACGCCTTTGCTTGGGCGTGTTTTATCAAGACTGACGTATTCCACAAGAAAGATAAGCTGTTGCAAGTTTCCGCACGTTGACATGACCTTTCCGCAAAAAGACATTAACGATTCTGCAATTTGTTTGACTCTTCCGCAAAAAAATGTATCCCTCCGCAATTTATGTAGATACTAAGCCATCATATTACAGTACCGTGCTGACGAAAATCAAATGATAAAAACAAAACGCGTTTGAGTGTAAACCTTAATCTACAAACTCTTTATAAACGGTATTAGTCATAAAGATGCAGTATATCTACAGATTTCTTCACTGAATAGAATATCCGCATGGAATGCCATGACCATGAATTCTGCAAAAAATAAGAAAATCGAGATTCTGCCTTCTAAAAAAAAATTCAATCGTATGCCTTCACATGGGCAATATCGTCACACATCCCTTTACTACAATAAGACTAGACTTTGTTGTATGCTACAAAACTACTTTGATTCAAGCATAACGACATATCATATCACATACAATAACCTATTAGGATATCATTTTAGATACATCCCAATATACATTTTGTCAGTGGTTGAACAAAATAAATTCGGTCGTAATATTCTTCAAGAAGAAAAGAGCGGCAGAGAGTTTGAAGAATTCCAGAAAATGTTTAAAACATACTTTACATATGTTGTGTTACAGAGGTTGAAGCATATCTTGCATAGTTAGTGGTTATAGAGTTTGAGGCACACTGTACATAGTTTGTAATGCAGGGTCTGAAGCATAACTTATAAAGTTTGTGTTACAAAATTTACAGCATATCATAAAAAATTGATGTAAGCCTTACAAAGTTGTGCTACAGACCTACACATACCTCTCGAAGTTTGTTTTATAGAGTTTGATGCATAGTTTGTGTTACAGAATTGGAAACATAGTTGGCATATTTGGAGTTTCATTGCTCTTCAAAAAGAAATTCACTTGTAAAGTGCATGTAAATTATGCATGTCATCTTAATGCCTCTAGATTTTCTGCCATTCTTTTTGTCGATAATTGTTATACTATTATCAATTATTCTGTCTTTCTATAAATCATATTATATTACTGCTCAATCTATCCCTCAGCAAAATCGAACAGCAATTTGTATAGTGCAGTTATTTTTTTTTTGTACAGTGACATAACACTTTTGAATAGTACATAAAAATTATGAATAAAGGAATGTTTTCAAAATGCATTATTTGACATTACATAGTGAAATATTTCCACTCGGCTTTTATAGCCACTGATGTAAGAATTTGCCTTTCTGGTCTTTCATTGCAAGGGGTGACTGGATGTGATATCAAAGACGCCGAGGGAGAGCTAGTAAACGAAAGTCATCACAAGGAAATGTTAAGTGGTTTTTAATTATTTGAACTGTAACACGTTAATCAATGCGAAATCAGTATTGATTAGATAAAGACAAAGTTAACACACTCACCGATTTCACGCCTGATAGTCTTAGGGCAAAATTAATTTTTGATAGACAGCCATTGTTTTAAGAATCAAGCAGAAACATTTACAAGGTTCATCTGAAGTAGAAGAATAGGAAAGCCATTGACAGTGACCCACTGAAAAATGTTGTTCAAATGGGAGCGTTCTTATCAAAGGTAACATGACTGCTTAAACGTCTCTTTTACTCCTGGGATCACAAAGACCGTATCATGCTTTGTTTAAATTTCTCTTTGTTTCAACGCACTTTCTATGCCTGACAGAGAAGAAGTTTGTGGGTGGTAAAGAATAGGGAATCCTTAATAATGACATAGCCCAATCTTTTGGTATATCCTGAGGCCGTGTTCGCCTTTAATATTCAATCTTTTGGTATGTCCTGAGGCCGTGTTCGCCTTTATTATTCTCGGTTTGGAATTCTTTATGGGATTTATTAGATTGATCACTGTTTGTCATTTTTACTTTTTCACGATACATGTTGAATGTTTTCGAAAGTCATCAAAATAATTGATGGAAAACTTTCAACATTTTGGTTGACCACGATTTCTTCCTAATTCATAAATTCTGAGTTTTAGTATCAGATGAAAACACTTATCAATACTTCAACTAATAGCAGCAATGAAGCAATTAAATGAAGATTATCTAAGTTTAGTTAATTATTTATTTAATTCTCGCTCGAAACTTGGATATTCCCATGACAAAAACACAAACAAAGACACTTGCAAGCGTTTTACATTATATTTGTAATATCTTTAACACAAATACAAATGTTTCAAAAATATATGGTTCAAAAAGCAAAACAACTACCTCATGTCCGGAAACTACTCGGGTTTAACACTTTAGATATAAGAACAATGCACAAGCCAACGCCAACATCTTTTGATACAAAATACACTGTACCAATCAATTGAAAAATGTAAACAGTATTTCATTTGTATGTTAAGACATTTTTTTAATTTTCAAACATGTATTGCGGATATGGTACTGCATTTCAAACGGTCATTTGAACAAAGGTAAATCTTCAAATATACATTAACAAATGAAGATAAAGAGCGGTGATCAATCGCATAAATCCTATAGAGAATATGAAATTAAGAGTAGGGAAAACAGGGACCCTTAGACACACTAGAGGTGGGATCAGATTTCTAGGAGGAATAAGCATCCCTTGTTGACCGGTCACATCCGCTATCAGCTCTATATTTTGTTCAAGTAAACGAAGTAATCCGTAGTCAAAATAAAAATGCATAGAACAGTCTAACAATTGGTATTTCTACTCATGCTACTATGCATCATCTGCATTTCGAAAAAGCATTTACATATATCCATAGTATTTAATGTGCAATTTTTGTGAACATTTTCGTTTTGTTTTTGAGACACAATTTCGATGTTGTCCCTTCACTGTGTATGGTTGACAAGTTTATCCCTTAACTTCATAGTTTTGCTCCCCTGTATGTCTGCTTCCATCAACATCAACGGACAGCGACTGAACCGTAGAAAATTCATCTACCTCGGCACCACCTTATCCAGAAATGTCGTTATCGATGACGAGGTCAATGTCAGACTTGCTAAAGCCAGTCTCGCATTCGGCAGAATCCACAAGAACGTGTGAAACTGGATATGTATCACTACAGAGACCAATTTCAAGGTGTACAGAGCCACTGTCATCATCACTCTGCTCTATGGATGTGAAACCTGGACAATATACTAACGTTATGCAAGAAAGCTGAACCTCTTTCACACGACAAGCCTTAACATAGAATGGCAAGACAGGATCCCTGACACAGAGGTGTTGACAAGAACTGACCTGTCAACCCGAATCAGTCACAGCTTCGCTAGGCAGGTCATGTGGCTGGTATGCCAGACCATCGGCTGCCTAAGAAACTCTGTTTGGCGAACTGCTACATAGAAAGTGCTCTTAATAAGGCCAAAGAAACGCTTTAAAGACATCCTAAAACAGTTCTGAGGGCCTTCCACATCAGCCACGCCACGTGGGAGCATACAGTCTAAGACAGAGACGTATGGCGGGCAGCTGTCCACAAAGGAGCAAAACACTGTGAAGCAGAATTTTTCATCAGCTGAGGAAAGCAGACAGGCGAGGAAGAACGGAGTCAAAAGGTCACCTGAAGCCGCCACCATTGCCTGTCCACACTGCCAGCTGTTTCGAGCGCGGATTGCCTTGATAATTCATTTACGTACCACCAACCCGACCACAGGATGACTAGTTAGGTCCTCGTCAAATAGACGGACAAACAAAGCTTCCTTTGAAATTTTTGCTGTATAAAGTAAATATACGCTCGCTCCACCATATCTAAAAGAAGAGAGCAAGGTGTTTGACTTTTAGGCTTCTCGTTGGTTGTTAAACTCAACTGTTGTTAAACTCACTTGAGTATGGTCAATGAATGGTATTGCAAGGTTTCGAATGAAATTGTCCCTATGGGGAGCGTTTGTTATATATCTTTAGCTGTTTAGAAAATCTTTGATATTCATCGGCAATCCCACCTTTTGTAATGACATCAAAACGGAGCACTGCAAATTTTGCGTCAATGTCCCTCAACATGTATTCTATTTATGTAGTGCTTGTGTATTTCAGATCAAGAGTTTTGATGAATACGCAATTTCCGAGATATCAACTCTTCTGAGATGGAGGTATTCTAGGTATCGCTTGGGTAGGTACAAGATGTATACATAAACCATAGACTAGTTACGGAGATAACGAGAGAAGTTATGAAAGCGCTTTTGTCTTTTCCAGCGGCGAGCCGTTGGTATACATTGGACTGACCATATCAAGAATACTTTATTTGAATTAGGACATTTAAATTAATTATGAAATTATCATTTATTTCCTCTTCGACACGAGTGATACTTTTATCAGAGAAAGATGATGACTATCGATTTTTGTTAGAGCTATTTTATCATTCAATACTCATAAACTCACTAAAGTTGTGTTTCCCTGAAGTTCAGGTAATGGGATAGCAGCTGGTTATCACCCTTTAGGAAATATATGAACACAGCAATATGCATTTGTACATATTGTACCCACCGCGTGTGCACGAAAACATATTTTGCGTCTCACCGTCCGTAGGAGTTCAACACAGGGGAACAGGTACTGGGTAACTAGGAAACAACGTATTGCTTTCATTGTGTGGAGTGTTTTGAAGATATAATACGATAAAATAATATTTAAAAAATATCTGATTCAATATTAGTATACTACAAATTATGACCCCTTTCTCCATTCTGGTTTATAAAACAAATGTTCCTGTCTACAAAACAGTGCAATGACTCCAAGCTAATAAGAAACATGGACCACATCGCTCACCTGAATCACCTTGGCCCATATCTGAAGATTTTCCATATATATTTGCATGTAAAACCTTAGTCCCTATTATGGCCCAAACTTACCCCTGGAGGTCATGATTTTTGCAAACTTAAATCTACATGATGTCAGAAAGCTTTCATGTGAATACCAACTTCTTTGGCCCAATGGTTCTTGAGAAGAAGATTTTTAAAGATATTCCCTATATTTGTATGTAAAACTTTGATCCCCCCTTGTGGCCCCATCCTACCCCCGGGGGCCATGATTTGAACAAACTTGAATCTGCACTATGCCAGAAAGCTTTCATGTAAAAATCAGCTTTTCTGGCTCAGTGGTTCTTGAGAAGAAGATTTTTAAAGATTTTCCCTATATATTTGTATGTTAAACTTTGACCCCCCCCCTTCTGTTCCCATCCTACCCCCAGGGGCCATGATTTGAACAAACTTGAATTTGCATGATGTCAGGAAGCTTTCAAGTAAATTTCAGCTTTTCTGGCTCAGTGGTTCTTGAGAAGATTTTTAAAGATTTTCCCTATATATTTGTATATAAAACTTTGATCCACTATTGTGGGCCATCCAACCTCCGGGGGCCATGATTTGAACAAACTTGAATCTGCACTATGTCAGAAAGCTTTCATGTAAAAATAAACTTTTCTGGCTCAGTGGTTGTTGAGAAGAAGATTTTTAAAGATTTTCCCTATATATTTGTATGTAAAACTTTGATCTCCCCTTGTCGCCCTATCCTACCCCCCGAGGACCATGATTTTAACAAACTTGAATGTGCATCATGTCAGGAAGCCTTCATGTAAATATCAGCTTTTCTGACTCAATGATTCTTGAGAAGAGTTTTAAAGATTTTTCCTATATATTTGTATGTAAAACTTTGATCCCCTATTGTGGCCCCATCCAACCCCCGGGGACCATGATTTGAACAAACTCGAATCTGCACTATGTTAGTAAGCTTTCATGTAAATGTCAGCTTTTCTGGCTCAGTGGTTCTTGAGAAGAAGATTTTTAAAGATTTTCCATATATATTTGCATATAAAACTTTGATCTTCTATTGTGACCCCATCCAACCCTCGGGGGCCATGATTTGACCAAACTTGAATCTGCACTATGTCAGGAAGTTTTCATGTAAATTTCAGCTTTTCTGGTTCAGTGGTTCTTGAGAAAAAGATTTGTAAATGACCCCACCCTATTTTTACATTTTTGTGATTATCTCTCCTTTGAAAAGGACATGGTCCTTCATTTGAACAAACTTGAAAGCCCTTCACCTAAGGATGCTTTTCGCCAAGTTTGGTTGGAATTGGCCCAGTGGTTCTGGAGAAGAAGTCGAAAATGTAAAAAGTTTACAAACAGACGGTCAACCGGCGATCAGAATAGCTCACTTGAGATTTCAGCTCAGGTGAGCTAAAAGGAAAAATAACGAGCAGTGATCAATCTCGTAAATCCAATAAGGAACATAACATTAAAAGTAGGGCAAACACGGCCCCCTGTACATACCAGAGGTGATATCAGGTTCCTAGAAAGAGTAAGCATCTCACACCCGATCAGGAAAAGGAAGTAATATGTAGTCAAAATCGGTATGTAAAGAACTACCTCACAATGCCCAGGAAACACGTCAAACAGCATTCGACCTATTGGCAGGTTGTATTTGCAAATTAGATCATTACAACGACCATAGACTTTGTGAAATGTTAACTCTAAACGATACTGTAGTATCAATTTATTTGTGAATAGTCGTCTGTCCCGATTCTTTATTAAAAAATGCTCATACGCAGAACATTCTCTAACGTATCGAATCAGTTGAAACATAAACACTATATGCACGTGATAATGGAATATTGCTACAGAAATAATGAAAGTTGACAATGGAGAAACTGAAGTTATCCCGTTTGTCATAAAGTATAGCTGGTTTTATGTTGTTAATGTCTATGTTCATTAAAACATCTAAATACGAAGCAGATATGGACTACCCTGTGGTGTCTTTAATTTCGAGTACAATGGGATATATTGTAGTACACTCCTACACTGACAAAAAAGGTGAAGATAATGAACAGTGATCAATCTCATAACTTGTATGAGGAATACAAAATAGAGAGTTGGCCAAACACGGACAGGCCTTGTTTGTACCCACGTTTGAGAGTGCGTATGTTACTAGAGATTTATTGTCTTCGTTGACGGCCTTGTCTTAAATCAAGAATACCATAAGGAAATGTACATACCGAGACGATTAGAATGTACAATTTGCAGAAAAGCCAATGCTCTCTCGGCAGATACCTAGATTTATATCCAGTTTTAGTATAATGGGTCAGAAAACGTTCAACATGAAATGAGGTTCAGTCTAATATAACACAAGTTGAAAGTAAAAAGTGAATAACGTAGCTACATGCATCTATGTAATTCCCTAAAAGTTTTCTAAAATATAATCATTGCCGCAGATTTAACAATTCCGAAAATATGTCTTTCGATATGAATGAGAGTTATGCCTTGATAGCATAAAATACTTTATGTTGCACATAAATCCAAAATAAGGTATGGCGACTACCTGTACTACGTGCATATGCAAAATTATTGGCAGCACGGATTATGTGTCGATTTGTAGAAGGAATATCTTAAATTCCTTTATGTAGTATAAATGGAAACGTACTGATTGAAGTATTTTCTTCAGTAAATTAATCTATGGCGTACACGGAAGTTCCATGTTTCAAACAATATTTTAGAATTGAATTTCATAAAGATTTGCGTACACTGTCCCAGACTATTCCGTTCTTGTTTTTCTTCTAAGCCAAATTTTATGTTAAATAAACCTAGCTCTCCATTATACGTATAGAGACAATAGTATACTATCATTTAAAAGCAATTAATTAAATAGTTTAGACAAGCGACAAACCGAGGAGCAAACTAAGCAGAAAATTACCCATATTCTCTTACACTTGTTAGGAAGTCAAACTTAAAGGAATACGCGGTTGATTGTTTACATGAGAAATATGATCGGGATATTTACACGAGTTCAGATGGGCGCAATAGTATAATGATCGCGTACCTAGTACACAGATTTATTACTATTTCTGCTTTCATTATTTAAAAGAATATCTTCATATGCATGCAAATATCGCATTATTTCGTTGTTATTTTTTTTTCGCGCATTAGACTCCTATTTAAAATTTTACACTAAAAGTAGTTATGAAAGAAATCATAACTCCAAGTAACCCTCACTGGGACACTTTTTATCAAACACTCAAATTTTAAAACTGCCAGTAAAGGTAGACTTAGAAAAATCATAAATATTACAATATGGCATTCTGCCTTTTACTTCAATTTCAAAAGGTAAATATTACTTGCTTCATGAAAGAAAAAATACCAATCTAGTAGTTTTGTCAAGCATATAAATGATCAAATGAGAGAATATAATGGCACACGAGCTATTCGAAAAATCTACAGTATCAATTTTACAATCATGCACAACCCATATAATCCAACGGTAGAAATGAAAGTGACTTATTGTCAAAGACGAATAGTTTTATGAATTTGTACTTTAAAGGTAGTTTGTCAACCGAAAATAGTCTAAAGTACAGGTCATATGAATGCAACAACCATTTTTAACAGTTGGATGAAGCTAATATTTAAAAAAAAAATGTAATTCCCAGAATTCATATCATGATACGTTTGGTAAACTCAAATTAATTTTTGACAAAACCTTATTTCTATGAACCCAAGAAGTGAAAGTGGAAATCACAATGGGAAAACCCCCAAGGTTAGGGTAATCGATATCTCTCTAGGGTTTTAGTCACTCATTTCACCGATTGGTCTACATCAGTATATTTTTGTTATCAATTGAACATATGCAACTTCTTGATGACTACCATTTCAATTCTTTTCAAATTCAGTGTGAAACATCATTGGGACATGTGGGATATAAATTGTAGAGTTCTGGATTCCTGCACTCCTGGGACCTCAGGGACAGGGCAAAAAACTAACAAAAATTAATTAAAGTTTCAAAAGTATTCTTCTCTACAACCACACATCTGTAAGAAAAAATTGATGCATAGTCATGTAGAGCAAGAAGACCTCTACTAAAATTGTAAATGTTATGATCCCTTGGGTAGAGGTTTTTAACTTCTTAACTACCCTTCCAGTTCTTTTCAAATTTAGTATGAAGTATCTTAAACTTAAATTTACTAACAAAGGAATAATTGCTATCAACATAAGCAACATTTTTCGTCATAAAAAGTCTTGTATTCCGCCATATTTCAAGTTTCCATCCTGTATTTCCCGCCCATAAACGTCGCGGTTGTTGAGTGCTATAGCGTTCGCTTCGTAACCAGGAGGTCGTGAGTTCAAGCCCCGCTCGTGCCATGGGCCACGTCAAACCTAAGACGTTAATATAGGACGTGATCGTTCCTCCGCTAAACGCTCGGCATTTAGAAGTGAGAAGCATGGGTCTTTCGGATATGATCTTAAAAACCGAGGTCCAATGTCACGACAGGTGTTGGTACGCTAAAGAACCCTCAATGCTACGGCCCTAAGAGCTAAGCATACATGAAGGTCCAAGTTTGTGGTACTTCACCTACAGCTCGTGACGTCACAATATGAGTGAAAAATTATCGACCGACGTAAAACAAACAATAAATCAATTCTACAAATATACTTCCATTATTGCATCCAAACATTTTAATTATAAAATAAATTTACAGTGATTTATATATATATAGACCATCTATGCATAATCCACCTATGTGGTCTTGTTCTTCTTTCAATTATAGTCCAGCTGGGCATGTCATTACCGATGCTGTGAAGTAGAAACTTCAAACATATAGTGCCACGACATATGCCAGAAGTGGTGTAATTCAAAAATTCTACATAACTTTTAGTAAATTTAAAACCACAAAACTTTTCTCAAATCAACATCAAAACGTATGGTTTTCAACACTTTACATGACCATTCCTCACGATGAATTAAAAACTAGACTTTTTGACTTCATAGAAAGTTGCTTCTTCAATGAAAATGAAAAAAGTTGAAATATGCATATCTTGTGATCGATCATTCAAAAAATAATTTGGTTAAACGTGGCATTCTACGCACAACTACTCTGAAGTTGATATTAAAATTGAAGATACTGGAGCTCCTCATCTCATTGACAATATCTTCATAGTCTTTGGTGATCAGATCTTCCAACAGCCTGATGGAATTCCAATGGACATGAATTGAGCTCCTCCTTTATTAACTGACCCAATGAAGTTTTGTCTATTAACATTGTTCATTTCATTCATATTTGGATTCAATATACCCCAGTGAACTCGAAATAAAACATACCCGAGTGTTCCATATCTACTTCATACAACTGTATATGTATTATATTTTATTGAACATAGATGTTAACGGCAAACTGACTAATCAATCTAATGACTTTTAGTATCTCCATCGTCAACTTCCCAAATTTATGTAGCAATATTCCATTATCACCTGTATATTGTGTTTATGTCTCTCAACTGATTTAATACGCGATAATATGTTCTGCGTATAATCATTTTTTCATTCGAGACTGGCTACTGACAAATAAGTTGATGTTACAGGGGTTTCAACAGTCTCGTTTGAAGATTTCACAAATTCTATGATCATTATAATGATATTATAAACAAACACAACTTTTCGTTAGGTCGAATGACGGCTGACGTGTTTCATAACAATTATTAGGTACTTTTTACATACTGATTTTAACTACATAGTACTCCGTTTACCTGATCAACATAGAGGACTCTCGGCGGGTGTGACTGGTCACAGGGGGCAATTTCTTCTCCAATCGAACTTCTGGTGTGTCCAGAGGTCTCTTAATATTGCATTCTTTATGGGATTGATCACTATTCGTTATATTCACTTTTCAGTTATACTATAAGTGATTTTTATTTTCTGATCCATGAGGTACTGAATTGTAACTATTCCAAACGAGTTTCAAATTTGTAACTTTAAGAATTTGAACTTTGGATTGTATTTCTACAAGGGCAATATGAATTGTAGATACCATAGAGAGGATTTATTTAGATAGGGTTTATGGAAACTCGTTAGTATTGCTAATTGAATTCTGCACTTGATAACCCCCTGATGTGTATAGATTTCTATGATAATCTTCATATTTTCCAGCTACAAAACTTCAGCATTTTTGCCTTTTGTTGTATATTAATTGCTATCAATAGTTAGACGATTATCGTGTACTCACAACCAACATCAGCAATTCTGACATTAAGTGGATGCTATTTGTTTCAATATTCGACATTCGTAGAGACAATGTTTTGTGTGGTGCTGATAATTACTATTTCAGGTTTAGATGTCAAGATACCATCAAGTGACCTGGCTGGTGCTGCATTGTACCTATTGTGCAGCTTATTTACAAATATCAGATAAGACAGCTTTCAACCTTTAGTTTTTCAATTAGAGAGCAATGCTAGTCTTCCTCGACTAATATAAACATAAAAGAGTTGTCAACGATATTATATGTATTTTCTACACTATACTATCAGCACAAAGTGCAGGATAAATGTTATTTACAAAAACTATCTTTATTTGCCAACTTTCCTGATATGCATGGTACATTAGGAACCATTGCAATTAGACTGATGATAAATGAATCCACCTTATAAACGATAGATCAAATGAGCAATATTTGTATGTGTTTTGGTAATGATTTGTAATTTTTTAAAATACATTTTGATATACTCAAAACAATTCAATTTTATATGCATGTAGTTAGCTTTTGTCAAAAGTATAACGAAACCCCATTTGCTTATGAATCTGGATGAAATCCTCCACGAAAAGCGGATATATACAGGATCTACATTCGGTGTTAATTTGGTACATGTAATGACGTCACAATATAAAGAAAAATTATAAAGAGCATCGTTGCAAGACGTACATGTACTTCCATGCGAGCTCAATCTATCGATTTTAGATGCATCTTTTTTTTTCGCCGAATGACACATCGAAAATTTGAGGAAGAACATATTTTTTCCTCATCAAGGACAAATATTGAACATGTTTACATGAAATTGAGAATCAACGAAACCGTTTTTCTTCCAGTAAGTAGTAGTTGACGACATTTTATATTCGGAGAAAATAATTTTTTGTCACAAGGAAGTCGAGGTCGTGTCAAATATCAATGATAGGTAAAACTTTCCAAGGATTCACATCATATTGCTATCAATGTATTCATTATGAGTGAATAACGTTTTTTTCTTGTTTTTTGCCCCTTTAAAGAATGTTTCACTTACACTGACTTTGTAGGGGTGTCAACAGCTTTAGGGAATCTCCCACAAATTTTTACCAATCCAAGCCAACGCCTTCCGTAACCTTCGTTGTTAAGGTTGCATATCTATATCGGAAAGCCTCGTAACTTTAACATCAATGCCGGGAGCTTGGCGAAACGAACAGTCACATGAAGCGACACCATGTGAAACACATAAATATATACATATCTATAATAAGGTATTTGTAAAAGAACATTTAAATTGGAGGTACCTAGCCATGAATTTTCAAAATGAAAAAGCCCCATTTCCTTAACATTTACATTGTTGCCATATCTGTGACATTCTATTCGCGGTGACGGTTCTTTTATTTAGCAATGTGAAGATAATATTTACCAGTCAACTAATCTTGGTTTTCTTTTGTTGATTTTGTACAATGCGAAATAATCTATCACTTGTATACCACAACAACGCAAAACAATAGTAAGTCTTTAAGATATTGACAACTAAACAAATAAACAACTTATCAACTATGAAGATGTTTATACGCTTGATAAAACACATTTGGCGGTCCCAGATGCCTTTAAACGCCTACTTTGAAATAATACGCATCCAACAAACCAACAACTTTACACCTTTTTAAAACCAGAACGTATACCCAATGTATCTGATTGCAGGTGATAGATGTTAATCTTTTTCAGCACTTTTGTTCCAGGTTAAATACTGATACTTTGTCGCCCTCTATAGAATCGCTTCATTTAGACGGTTCGGTGAATATTAGAAGTATCTGCAATCTTAAGGCACATCCTCACACAGACTGACGCCTTCTTCAGCAGACAAACTCTCTAGATATAGGATAGCATGAGTATCAATTTCTAACAGATTCACAGTAATTCATTGACATCAGGATGTTATTTTAGTACCTCAAACATTGTTTTCTTGTATGAAATTGATTTGTTCCTGTTACATGTACACGAGATTTAAAAAATAAAATAAAACATAAGTTCATCCACATTGATTTTTTTTTATTGTATATTGTTTAAGATCCCTCTCGAGAAGTTTTCACTCGTATGGAGACATCACTATTGCCGGTGAAAAATTTAGGTCTATGCTGGGCGCTTACGGTCTTTGAGTAGGGAAGGATATTTAACGTACCACACCTGCTGTGATACGGGGCTTCGGTTTTAGCGGTTTCATCCTCATTTAATCGCCTCTTACGACAAGCAAGATGTATTGAGGACCTATTCTAACCTGGATCCTCACGAACATTCAAGCAATAGTATGCCCTCAATAACTATGTCCTTATGCATACATAAAAATCAATAAAACTGCACAAAAATAATAAATGGTCAATAGTTTAATAGTATGCTTGAGATACAAACACCATGGTGCTAAGTAATATACATGTACATAACATCACGTATATCTTATTTTACATTTCAATAACTATACAAATGAGGAAGCGTAGGTCGTGGAATGATTAAGTTTGAGTTCTGTCTGTAGTAAAGTTCAGGTATATCTAAAGCAGGTTCTGAATAAGGATGTAAATAGGATCCCATTAGTCTCTGAGCATTGGCTAAACTCCCTGCTTCTGCCAGAAGTTCCAGGCTAACGGATGTTTGCCGCTTCCACTTTGTTCTGAAAGATATAGTATTAAATGAATATTATGGGAAGTGCATTTATGAATCTGATGATAAGACAACGTTGATGACGCTATGAAATTATCCTTTCAAACCAATTGCAGACATTTATTTCTTTATCTTAGAAAAACATTTTAACCTACCTCCGGTTCTGGTACCAGGTCTTGACCTGAGTGTCAGAGAGTCCTAGCTTTGTAGCCAGTTCCATTCTGTCCTGAACACTGAGGTACTTCTGTCGAACAAAGTGTTTTTCTAGGCTGTTAAGCTGTTGGTCCGTGAAAGCTGTCCGCGCCTTTCGGGGTTTCTTTAGCTTTGACGAACTTATTTTCCCATATGTGCTGTACAGTTGCCCCAAACCTTTCAAAGAGAAATAATTATTAAATATTTTGCAGATCAAAATATTTTACTAAATTTACCATGAATAAATGGTTCTGACACGGTGTCAAACATATTATTAGAATGTATAGTTTTAAATTCTGGAAACGTTCACCAATTCATAAATAAATCCCTTTTCACACAATTTTGAATTCACTCTTTTTTGTCAATTACATATAAATGTTATGGCTATGCTATACTCATAGCAATTTTGGTTTCACGATCATTGTGAAAACAACGAAAATAATGTTATATCAAAAAGATTATAGACAAAAAATACATACTTTGCTTTCATGTCAATATTGCATGCTTGTAGAAAATCGAGTTCCATTAAACATTCCTTACACGATACCATATATATATATATATATATATATATATATATATCTTATTACTTACTGGTATCAGGTGAACAGCTCCGATCTGAGTTTGGTGAATGTGAACTTCTGTCTCCATCTTCATTCAAGTTGGTTCCTGGGTATGAAGATCGGTTTTCGTTCTCTTCAGATAAAATATCACTGATCATGAAAGAGGACTTTTTAGACTTGGGTTTGTCATTTTCCTTTGAAGTGGATGTTGGTAAGTTGGTACATCTAGTATTTCTGCAGTGGTAGTCTCCTGTTCCATTGTACGCCTCTATATTTCTGTTCCATATTGCTCCACTATGTAATGGACTAACTAAACGTCCAGACAGCATTTCGTCGGTGTGATGCATTCTGTGAATTCAAATTATGATCTGTGTTCTAGTAGTCAAATTTACTCCACTTTACTCCTTGGATTTTTTTTTTATACCGATGTCAACAAAGATTGACTTTCGAGCCATATCGATTAACCAATGGGGTGTTTAGTCAGTGTGTTGTATTACAAATGGGGCGGGTCTTCAAGTTTATTGTTAAATGCTAAACCAATCCTGAAGCCCCCATCGACATCACTCGGTAGAAAATGAAATAGGATCTTTCATGCATTTTCAAAATCGTGATGAAATCAATGCACAATAGTTGCAACGGATCATTGTTAATGATATTATTTTCTTAAATCTTATTATTTTCATAATTTTCCATATATTATATCACTTAGAAATAGTCCGTATACATACGAATGAGCTCCGGATACGTGAATCAGTTTCAAATTGATGAATTGCAGATTAACTGATAACAATCAAACGCCTATTCAACGGTTTGTAAAATCTACAATGAGAATTTACGAACGTTTTATTTACCTTTCAAGTGTCAGTCTCAACACTTTTCCGGTACAACGACGACTTTCTTGAAATATAGAAAATCAACTTTCCTTTTACTCCCGACACGTGTTGATTTTAGTAGCAGGACTATGCATGATGGAATATTTTGTTCACCTTCAATAGATTTAAGTGTACAACTACCATTGGAGGAAATGCCAGTTAACTATGGAGAAACATGGCACGTTTTGTTTTTCCTTAAAGGAAAATAAACCATGCAATGTATATGGGTTTAGGATTGTTGGGTTGTAATCAGAAATCGTTCATGGACAATCACGAGAATTTTCCTGATATGTGCCGCAAATTCTGGGCGCATTACTTCATTTTGACAAATAGCATACATTGTATATACACTGTATTAGTCTCGAAATATCTCGTAAGCTCGCTGCTGCTAGATTTTGCTGAATTAGATAATAACATAAAATTGAACACTTTCTGAGATGAAATTGTCATTTATCATGAATTACATGGAAAAAATACAACTCCAATACAAAGAGAGCAGATGGAATACACACTGAATAGAGAGATTACATAACTAAATCATTAATTGTCTAATGCCGTAATACAAAGTATAAAAATATATATCAACGACGAGAAAAAAACATATGAAACGATGAAGCACATAGAAAGCACAACATAGTCTACATATGTAAAACGTATACGGTACCAATTTTAATGCACCAGATGCGCATTTCGACAAATAATGTATCTTCAGTGATGCTCAACCGAAATTTTTGAAATCCGAAATAACAATAAACTTGTAGGCCCTAAGTATAGGTTTCAGTAAACCCTGTAGAGCATCAGGTCCACAATGTACAATAAGAAGGCTTATAATTACTTAAATTATATTCTATGAGAGCGATATCTTCTAAGTATATACGTGTTTATTTTTTGCCCTTGTCTGTAGTCCGTTGAGCACTGACCTTAAATTTTTCCCATTTTCATTTCATTGAATGCAAGTTTTTCTTCCTAGAGTTTTTTAAAGAATAATTTGTACAGGACATGATTATCCAAAAGTTTTCAACTTTGACAAAAGAAAACATGCATGTAATATAGCAATTATATTGATTTATATCTATCCTTGTAATGACATATTAAAGATATTTCATAATACAGATAATGATTTGACTCTCTGTGCTATTTCATTAATTGATATTGGAATTTTAAAAAAAAAAAGTGAAAATATGCCTGTAAATGCTTCCTGTCCCCTGACATGTTCGTAACATCAAAAGTACCTAATGCCTGCTTATCTAACATCGTTTTAACGTAGCCGAACCTAAGTATAGGCATATCGTATTACTGTAAATTATGCATTTTACGTTAGTAATATAATTACATGTAAGCTATTTAGAAATTTCAGACAATAAATCTTTTAATACAAAGACCTCAGAGAACTTATTTTCGAATAAGTCAAATTATGCATAATGCGTGAGAGGAAGTTCAGCCAAGAAATTAGAAAACGTGAATGTTTTTTATATAAATATATATCACATGCGCATGAAAGATAGCTGATATATTTTTCTTCTAAAAAATATTTGAAATTTTGAAATCAATGTATTCTATATTCAAATGGAGAATTATCTGCCCTTTAATTATATAATAAACAGTATAAATTTTAGGAACATTACCGCATATGAACAAGGGGCATACTGTGCTACAAATTATATGCACATGAAAGTCGGACTAGTCGGGGTAGCTTAGTGATTAGGACACTCGCTTCGCAACGGGAGGTCAAGGTTCATGTTTTAAAAACCCCCAGAAAATGTATGGATTCAAAGCAATCTTCAGGTATATGTTGATGTAAAAAACAATATGATGACGTTAATATCATTTTCCTTTTACGATTTCATATCTAATATATGTATCCGACTCACTTTTTAATTCAATTGCTCGACAGTTGCTTCCTATCCCACATAGTAGTATGAATTGTTTATTATAAATTCTGTCGAGGATTATGCCAGACGATGGGCTAAATATAAAAAAGAACTTGTTACATTGTCAGAATGGATTAAAAGTATAAGAGGAATATAGAAATCCCGCATTAGACATATGAAAACAAAAGTGCGTACCATCTATCCTTCTGTGTTTAGTAAACACATTAATAATTAATAAAAGAATTAGATAGGTTACATGAGGAATATGTTTTGGTACCAGCTGACAAAGCTTATAACAACATAATCTTTGTTTTTTAAACGAACTTGGCATTAATTCCACTTTTGGTAAACGTACTTATACTCCAACTGCCCTTTCAAAAGATGAAATTCTTCAAAACCATGCTTCAGTTGTAGACACATTTAATATCCCAGTGAATAGGTCGGATGAATATTAGTTACCGTACCTATACTGGATTCCTACACTTCATAAAAACTCTTACAAAGATACATTGCTGGATCCAGTAAATGTTCTACCAAACCCTATCTTTGCTCCTCACGAAAATGTTAACAGCTGTGAAGGAGAAGCTTCAAACGTACTGTGCGATTGCATATGTCAGAAGTGGTGTAAATCAAATGTTGATTCTAAAAAATTCTATAGAACTATTGGTAAACTTGAAATCGCAAAACTTTTCTTAAATCAACATCAAAACGTATGACTTTTCAACACTTTACAAGACCATTCCTCAAGATAAATTAAAGAGTAGACTTTTTGACATCACAGACAGTTGCTTCTTCAACAAAAATGGAAAACACAAATATTCCTATCCAGTGATCAGTCATCCAATAAAATGCTTTGTTAAAAGCCACTCTGATTCCACGCACAAATACTCTGAAGTTGAAATAAAAAATATGCTGGAGTTCCTCATTGACAATATTTTCGTGGTCTTCGGTGATCAGGTATTCTAACAGTCTGTTGGAATCCCAATGGGCACGAATTGTGCTCCTTTGTTAGCTGACCTGTTTTTGTATTCCTATGAAGTAGAATTTATTCAAAAACTTCAACGTGAGAAGAATAAATCTCTTGCTGTGGCCTTCAATTCGGCATTTAGATATATCGACGACGTATTATCTATTAACAATAATAATTTTCATTTATATGTCGATTCGATATATCCCAGTGAACTCGAAATAAAAGACACCACAGAGTCGTCCACTTTTGCTTCATACTTAGATATTTTATTATTCCCTACCGACGAAGTCGAAGGGGACTTTAGGTTTGCGCTCCGTCCGTCTCTCCGTCAGTCCAGTTTTCCGCATTTTTTCTCTCTGTTCTTGCAGATATTTATTACATATTTGATATGTTGCTTTGCGACAATAAATTACAGATCAAGTTCGAATTTCGTCTCGGTCCGTTCATATTTCACTTAGTTATGGCCCTTGGACTTAGAAAAAATAGCATGATATGGATTATCAGTTTTGCGGACCTTTTTTGGTTGTGCTTGCGGATATTCATTTGATATTTGGTACATTGCTTTGCCATAAGAAGTTACAGATGAAGTTTGAATTTCGTCCCGGTCCGTTGATTTTCATTGAGTTATGGCCCTTGGACTTAGAAAAATAGCATGAATTGTTAGTTTACATCCAAGTTTCTTATCTCTGTAGATAAGAGTACTACACTCATTAAATCTTCTAGCATAGTAATACAACAATATACATGTAGATAAATTATTCATGATCACCTACATGTCAGAGTTTATTGACTTGGTTAAAGACCTAAACCTAATCATATTTTTTTCTTTTTTCCTGGTCTAGTCTCTACTCGAATTGTAGTTGATTTCCAACCATTCTTATCCTGGTTCCCCAATTTCCCTTTTTACCATAACCTACATAATGAACTTTGAATATTCTTGTGGTACAGTAAATTTTGCAACCGGTAGGGGACTATGTATTGCCATGCAATACTCTCAGAATGCTTGTTGAAAGTAGATATTAACGGCAAACTAACAACTCAACGTTATAACAAACGGGATGATTTCAACTTCTCTATCGTCAACTTCCCATATTTATGTAGCAATATTACATTATCACCTGCATATGGTGTTTATATCTCTCAACTGATTCGATACGCAAGAGTTTGTTCAACATATGGTCAGTTTTTAAATCGAAGCAGGCTACTGACAAAGAAGTTGATGGTGCAGGGGTTCCAATAGTCTCGTTTAAAGTCAGCATTTCGCAAATTCTATGGGTGTTATAACGATCTAGTTTGCCATTACAACCTATCATTGGGTCAAGTGCTGTCTGACGTGTTTCATGCCGATTGTTAGGCCGTTCTTGGCACACCTATTTTGACTACGGATAACTCCGTTTACCTGATCAGGATATAGGGCTCACGGCGGGTGTGAGCGATCGACAGGGGATGCTTACTCCTCCTAGACACCTGATCCCGCCTCTGGTATATCAAGGGGTCCGTGGTTGCCCAACTCTATTTTTCTATTGCTTACATGAGTTATGAGATTGATCACTGTGCGTTGTCTTCGTCTTTCATTTATCACTTTCACTTTCATTTAAGTTTTAAATTTACGCTAGTGGAATCCACTAGTTTAAAAGAAAACATACCCAATATCCTAATTGATAATTATATTTTTCGTGTTTCTGCTCTACTTTTCATCTAATGAATTCCGTATTTCATCATCAGTCAAAGAAGTGAACCTCGCCATTACGTAAACAAATTAGCAGACCAAGAATCACGTGACTTGCGTATAACAATGTTAAGAAGATTAAAGATAAAATAAGTAAACTTAATTTTATACAATTCTGTCTAGAAAATGATGAACAAATACTTTTTAATGTTATTCCTGTCTCTACTTTGAAAAGTTTTAAATTGAATTTCATCTTCTGTTGCAGCCGCAAAATGTGCATCCGCCATTTCTATTTATCGATTCGATTTATCCCTGTGAGCTCGAAATAAAAGACACCACAGAGTCGTCCACTTCTGCTTCATACTTAGATATTTTTTTGAAAGTAGACATTAACGGCAAACTGACAACTCAACTGTACGACAAACAGGATGATTTCAGCTTCTCCATCGTCAACTTCCCACATTTATGTAGCAATATTCCATTATCACCTGCATATGGTGTTTATATACCTCAACTGATTCGATATGCAAGAGCTTGTTCTGCGTATATTCAGTTTTTAATTCGAGGTAAGCTACTGACAAACAAGTTGATGGTACAGGGGTTTCAATAGTCTCGATTGAAGTCAGCATTTCGCAAATTCAATGGTCGTTATAACGATCTAGTTCGTCAATACAACCTATCATTTGGTCAAATGCTGTCTGACATGTCTCATACCGATTATTAAGTCGTTCTTGGCACAATGATTTTGACTACAGATAACTCCGTTTACCTGATCAGGATATAGGGCTCACGGCGGGTGTGACCGATCGACAGGGGATGTTTACTCCTTCCAGGCACCTGATCCCACCTCTGGTGTGTCCGGGGGTCCGTGTTTGTCCAACTATCTATTTTGTATTGCTAATAGGAGTTGTGAGATTGATCACTGTTCGTTATCTTTACCTTTCATCCAAGCGACAGGAAAGATAACTCGAGTTAGCGCCATATTACGCCATCTGTCAACAGTCTTTTTTTTAGTCACCAAAAACAGTTGAAATGTTGGACCTTTTTTCGTGAGGAGTTATACAGGAACTGTTTTATAGGGGTATAACAGTATATAGTTATTGACTGTGTTCGATGGTGTATAACAATTCTATATCATAGTTTATGATGCTTTAAATCCTCTTACGTGCTTTACACCGTATAAAATGAGTAAAATAATTACTTTTATTCCTTATAGAGATTCATGTAAATAAACGGATGGATAGATAGATAGAAAAAATACTCCAGGAGATATTGCGTAGGTTAAGTTTTCTCAAAAGTAGGTTGAACGCCAAGGTCACAAGGTCAAATCTTTGGTGCCAATAGATAGGTCTTGTAAACGGAATGCTTATAAGAAATATGAGAATCATTCAAAAGTCATGAACAAGGGTAATATTTCTGACAGACAGGACAAAACAATATGTCCCCCAATCTTCAACATGGGGACATTTTGAAACTGTATAATACATTTGTGAGATTGTGTGATGCCGATTACAAATGGTCAATATACTTTTTCCTTGAACTGTTTCTATCGGTCCAGAATATTGATATAAAGTAACAGTGTATTACTTCTATTTCAAATGCATTAATATCAATGAAAGTTATTCGAAGCTTAAAAGGTCGTTTGATGTCATCTAACTGACAAAACCCTACCTGGATATTAATGTTTTAGATAAAGATCAAATATTGTTTGCATTGTGATTTTAGGAATACAATTTGCACTTAGGTACATTTCAGCTTCATAGAAAATCAAATAGTTGTGACATCCAGTTGCACACGGGAAGAAGAAATTATGACGTCAATATGAATCGAGTACAAAAGCCGAGTAAGAAAAAGTTGTGCTTCGTTCCTTTTTCAATCACTAAAAAAACACATGGTATTTTTCTTTTAGTTATGCTCGTTTATATGTATTGTAAGTGCTGCACCATGCGTACATGTATTTATATCCCCCAAGCAATCTTTTTATCATATTGAATTCATTTGAAAAACAATAATTACGTCTTTCCAGTTTGATATCTTACAGACGTCTTTCGAAATATTAATCAGTTCTTTCCATATCAACAGCATCTTGCATGTATTGCACCAGAATACCTTCAATTTACCATACCTAAGCTTCAAAGTATGTTGTTGATTTCTCAAAGCAGTTCTTTTTCTTACACCGACTTCAAAAGGAAAAGGAAATGACAACGATCAAAGAAGCTTTGAAATGTCCGATCAATTCTTGTTTGACCCGCGAAAGTATATCTATACAACAATTCCGCTTTGACTTGATGATACCCAATCCTTTGAAATGGGTTAAATGCTGAGGTATTATTTAACAAAACGTGTCCGCTGATTACAACCTGCGTTGATATTCCTTATCTTTTTGCTGTTTAGTTGAAAGTGCTTAAACGTACTTATTATATCCTATGATTACAGCATTAAATATCTTAACCAGGAGATAATTATAATGAGCCTCTACCACCAGAGTTGTTGGGAGATGAGTTTGCACCGTGTTAGAACATGACACCTCAAATTAAAGTTTTCACATCTGCAAGACAGGATATTTTATAAACTCCTGACAAGTATTGGAATACACATAATTAGCATTTTTGGTTGTTTATTTGTTTGGTGTTTTACGTCTCATTCGAAGAAACTTTCACTCATATAGAGACGTCACCACGCATAGGTGAAGCCAGGCTTTCGATGATTTAATTATATACAAGTATAGCTTTTTCACAAAGTTTGCCTTCTTTAGGAACAACCTTATTTAAGTTTTTTTTTTTTTTTTTTATATCAAATAACCATACAATCAAACTTTTCTAAAAAGGTTTTCATATAAGATAAAGTTTTTAAAAATACTTGCTAGAAACCACTGTATAATGATTTTTCTAGTATGACCTTGAAGTAGACCTGATATTTGTAGTAAAAATAGAAAGCATTGCTTCTTCTCAACCTCAAAACACCGTGAAAAGCTGATGTTGAGCGTGTTTTTCACAGAAGTAGAAAAAATACTGAATAGCCGAGAATTGTCCATTTTACCGAGAAGAATTTTAAGGTTTGCGTGCAAAAAAGACTATTTCTGTTATTTGTTGAATTATAGAAACATTTGTGGTAGTTGTTAAGGAATAAGATTAAAGTGTCAGTTTCATTATATTGTAATTTCTCTTCTTTTTGTTTTCTCTCTTTTCTAAGATTGAAATCAGTCGTAAGAAAATTAGATCATCAGCAAATTATCGCCCTTGCGTTGAACAGAATTTCAACCAATGAAATAAATTAGAATTTTCACATCATGCATTTTCTACCAATCGCAAAAAAGAGGAAGTGCATTGTCCGAAGACTGTGAAATACTTCAACTATATATATCATCGTTTTCCTTGGAAGACGGTAATAAGCCTTATAAAAAGATGTCTTCCTGTAAACAAACTAATCACTAAGTGTACGCCGCCATCTTGGTTTTCTATTTTTACCAGCTGCATCGTTTGCAATTTTCGGCGAAAAGTTTGATATATTATAATTAGACCCCTACCGTTTATATTAGAAGCAACTATGTCAAGGCCTTATCTCTCGCATTGTCATGGTGAACCGGAAATAAAGTGCATTTATCAGCTATACTAAACCGTCAAATATTGTCTACTTTTTCTCAAATGCGAAAAATCGGTAAAGGGAGGACGGAGGTTGACATCATTATGCAGACGAGAATTTCCTTACCCTCTGACGCGTGAAAAAAGGAAAGCAAGATAACCAAGATGGCGGCGTGATATACCTTGCTCAGTGCTCGTTTATAGGAAGACAACTTTTGAAATCATATTTATTTGATTAAAACGTCGAAAGCCTGTGAGGTGAAGTAACACAAAATGTTGACCTATGCATGGTGTTCAAGGTCGTAGCTGGGTTTCTTTTATCTTGTCAATCAAGTTTTAAGGTTATATCGAGAAAAGAAAACCCAGAGCTTGATTAATGTGACTTTTATTCCTTGGGTAGTGCGTCACCGTACACATGTGATAGAGGTGAGCTTGCGCATACACAAGTACCTGTTTATCGAAATCAGTCAAATATCATAAACAGTTGCTCAAGCGAATTTTTTTTTCTTAAAAAGTTGTTTAGTTTGTTTTAGTATTTTTGATAAATACAATAAATGTTGTGGAGTCTAATTTATTCATTTATACACAGAACGCTCAACAAAGGAAGTAATATGTTGTTTTTCACGTCTTAAAATGGGCATCATTGATGTAGTTGCAATTAAATTATGGAATAATATATATAAAGTAAATATCCCCACAAGTAATAGTATAATAAAGAAAAATTAGAAGGACGAAAATAACTCAACCGATTTCATTTTCAACTTTCGAGAGTTATGACATTGTTGCTTAGTTACACATTTTTGATTTTTTAAACTATCTAAAATCTAAAATGTGTAACTAAGCAATAATGTCATAACTCTTGAATATTGAAAATGAAACCGGTTGAATTATTTTTGACGTTCTAACTTTTCTTATATATATATATATATATATATATATATATATATATATATATATATATATATAAAATCTATAAAAATATATATAAAATCCAAATAGAAAGAGTTGATATCACAGTCAAAATAATTCAATAAAAAAGCAGGAAAATATGCAGTTCCAAAAATATATTTAAATATATTTTGGAACTGCATATTTTCCTGCATTTTTATTGAATTATATATATTTGATTATATACAGGAGTATATATGCGCCAGATTTATATCATTGCATTAAGATATGATTCCCTTGGGGATCCGAGTTAGGTCGTAAGAGGCTGTCCTAATTTGAGACCGCTAAAACCGAGGCCCCGTGTCACAGCAGGTGTGGCACGATAAAGATCCCTCCCTGCTCAAAGGCCGTAAGCGCCGAGCATAGGCCTAAATTTTGCAGCCCTTCACCAGCAATGGTGACGTCTCCATAGGAGTGAAAAATTCAATAGTGGAACGTTTGAATGTTAAGGTCCATGCAAATGAAACACAAGGGTGACTCTTAATTCTGATGTCAAAGGTCAAAGACCCAAATATTACATATCTATATCAATACAGCTCTAGTAGATATGACCTTTAATGACATTTTTGCATGTTAATATGTGTCAAACTTTTATTCTATTTCAACCTAGAATATTAAGGTTCTGTTAGAAAGACATCAATCAAATTAAAATTAGATCCTTTGATCCGCTCACGTATTAGATTGGAAAGACATGGTCCTTTTCTTAAGGACAGCAACTTATTATTGTTATTGTATCACCTGGTCAGATACAATTGTACACAGTATTGCGTGTAAAAAAAATTCTCAACCAGTCGATCAATCAATTTTGAAATAAAACAAGATGCGTTTGTGAAAGAAAATGCTCGCATTTGATAAAGTTCAATTGTCACAAAACTAGATTTGACCATGATTAGTGATTTGAACATTTATCAGTCTTATCGAGTTAACCTTAAACGATTAGTGCATCAAGGAAGAAGTCTTAACTGTGTATAGCTTGATGATAACGTTGTAGACAAAAGTAAGAAATGGACAAAGAGACAGACAGACAGACCGATCTGACCCCCCCCCCTCTCATCGTCGATCTAAGGAACATGAATAATGAAGATCAATGACAAATATTATTTTCGAATACCCCGGAGCAAATCAAGAGCCTAGAGTGAACTGACGTTGTCATTGTGCGTATAATACATTTGTAATCGGAAAGAGAAGAGTGATTGAATAAATGAATTCATACGTATTTGAATATAAAACACTTTAATTTATTTTTTTATGTTTATGAACTATCATGGAATAATTAAGACTTAATATTGTATAAAGGCTCAATCATTTGTAAACAGAACTTTTAAACTTATGGATTGATTATAAAATGATTTACCATTATAAAACTTTAGCGGGCTGAATGATATCTGAAGGAAACGTGTCATTTAATTTTGATTGGCAATTCACAGTGTTAAGATTAAAAGATATATTCATAAATTGATATTGGTTTGAACCCTGTCAACAAATAATTCACAAAACAAGCATTGTATTATATGAATATTTTCAGGTTCATGATAAAGTCTGACATCATATGCTGCGATGCCAATCAAGCATTTGAAAAAGACAACCAAATTAAATAGGGTTAAACTTTGGCTTAACAGCTTAAATTGAATCACGACACATAACTAAACAAACTTTTATCAAGATGGATTACTAATACACGTTCATTGCTGAAAAACAAATAGAGTTGCATATTACCATGTATCATATTTGGAAAAAATGTGCACAATACAAATTATTACGAACAGAGGTCAAGGCCCTCTATTAGCAATACTGACATTGTTAAAATTACATAACGCGAGAAAATAGGCATTGTAAAAGATATTTAAACCTTTAAAGTAATGTTGGTGGGTTTTTATGGCCCCGTAATAGGAGATTCGTGGGCATATAGATTTTGTTCTGTCTGTTCGTTCGTCTGTTTGTCTGCAAGAATTTAACTTTGGCCAGAACTTTTGCATGGATAGCGATATGGTTTTCATATATCACATGTGAATTCCCTTCAGCATCTGTGGGGTGAAGTACTGGGGGGAATCACTCTCATTCGCCACAGATTACCGAAGTCCCAACGTGGGTGAGAAATATAACAGAGAATGGGTCTGTGTTGTTGTTTTTTTTTGCTGAGGATCGAACTCTGATACGACACCTCAGTGTTCTGCCGATCGAGGTAAAGGGTTAACCCACTAGTCAGATCTAGCAAGAAAGCCATGTACAATGTATCTATCACTACTACTTCTTGTTTTTTGTTGTTTTTTGTTTTTGTAATGGTTTCGTGTTCATCATTCTAGGCCCTTACAACTAAGGATGATACACAGTTAACTAAACTTAAAATAAATAAATTTAGGTCCGTTGTATTATTTTTTTTCCATACTTTGGTTCAACCTGAAACACACCAAATGGCAGAGAATTTGATAACTGAAAATTAGATACTGCTGACGATCATGCTCATTCATAACGGTGAATGACAGCGGATTAACGTCATAATAAATATTAATGTCTTTATCATTTCAATAAGTTTGACAATTTAATAACTGTTGACGTTAATATTTTGAAGTGGAGAGTATTCTCAGTTCTTAATTTGTTTATTTGACACGACTCGTTGACAGACTGTCTCTATTAAAAGGAATGCTTCGTTTTCAAAAACTGACCCCAACATATATCTACAATTAAGATTGTAAACGATAAAAAAAACACGTTAAGTCATATGCTTTTCACTTAAATTTACAGAAAAGCTTGTAGTTAGTTTCCATGCCCTTGGTACACAAAAATTCTAGAGGAAATTACATTAAATTAAGCAGTATTGTTGAATGTTTTCACAACGTAAATCAATCGCATGAAATGTATAAATAATTTGAAAATCCATCGGAAGGGTATTTTTCCTCAAATTTATCACGTTTACTAAATTGAAGTGCAACAGAAATGTAAAGATCCACAATTCAAAGGGGAAATTTGCTTCATAAAGTATGTCAGCATGAAGCGCCGCAGTTTGTACCTTCATGTATTTTCAGAAATTTCATAAGTACCCTCTATCATTAAGATCGTTATTCAGACAAAGTTGATCCCCGCCATGTACGTATGTTTTCTTCAGTCATAAAACATGTGGATCATGCTTGGTTCGTTGTATATTGTATAACGTCCCGCTCGAAAAGTTTTCACTCTTATGGAGACATTACTGGTGCCGGTGAAGGACTGCAGAATTCAAGCCTATGCCAGGTGCTTATGGCCTTTGAGCATGGAAGCATCTTTATCGTGCCACAACGGGCCTCGGTTTTTGCGGTCTCATCTGAAGGACAGCACCGTTTTGTCGTCTATTACGACAAGCAAGGGGTAATGAGGACCTATTTTAAACCGGATCCCCACGGGAATGTCTGTCAGGAACCCATATTACTCATGCATCTGTAACAGTTATCATTTCGTTTTGTCTTGACTGGTTAAATTAACTTGAAGCACGAAAAGAGTTTCAAAACTGTCAACTAACAGAAGTAATATGGTAAATTTCATGATATTACATACTTGCTACGCCTCTTGGGGCCAAAATAAATGCCCTATTCCCAATCTTTTCTTTAAAAAATACATGTAATTGTTTTTCTTATATCATCCTATACCCTTATTTTATTTCATTTTATATACACCATATTGCACCAGTGTTATCATTTGAAAAAGTCAAAGCAGTAGATGTATGAAGAAACGACATTAACGATCAATGAGCAAATATATAAAATTATTGAAAGAAAACGTCAGCCCTATATCTTATGAAATCTATTGGTGGTTATTAGTTCTGTGATACATAGTGTGTGTTGCAAATTAATATTAGTACATGTATTAGATTGTAACTGATGATCAATCTCGTACTCCTATAAAGGTGAAGATAACGAACAGTGATTAATCTCACAACTCCTATAAAGGTGAAGATAACGATCAGTGATCAATCTCATAACTCCTATTAAAGGTAAAATAACGACCAGTGATCAATCTAATAACTCTTATAAAGGTAAAGATAACGATCAGTGATCAATCTCATAACTCCTCCAAAGGTAACGATAACGATCAGTGATCAATTTCATAACTCCTATTAGCAATACAAAATAGAGAATTGGGCAAACACGGACCCCTGGACACACCAGAGGTGGGATCAGGTGCCTAGGAGGAGTAAGCATCTCCTGTCGACCGGTCACACCCGCCGTGAGCCCTATATCTTGATCAGGTAAACGAAGTTATCTGTAGTCAAAATCAGTGTGCCAAGAACGGCCTAACAATCGGTATGAAACACGTTAGACAGCATTTGACCCAATAATAGGTTGTGTTAGCACAATTTATATTCATAACGCCATATAATTTGCGAAATGCTGACTTTAAACGAGACTGTTGAAACCCCCGCACCATCTACTTGTTTGTCAGTAGCTTGCCTCCATTAAAATTGATCACTGTTCGTTATCTTCACCTTGCATCATACGCAGAACAAGCTCTTGCGTATCGAAATAATTGAGATATATAAACACCAATTGCAGGCAATACTGAAATATTGTTACCTAAATATGGGAAGTTGACGATTGAGTAGCTGAAATCATCTCGTTTGTCGCAAAGTTGAGTTGAGTTGTTAGTTTACCTTTAATATCTATTTTCAATAAAAAAAAAAAAATTCTGCTTTCTAATATAAAAACAGGACAGCTAACATAGGAGCACATTGCGTGTCCATGTGAATTCCAACAGACTGTTGAAAAGACTTGATCACCAAAGATTACGAAGATATCATTAATGAGGGACCCCAGCGTATTTTTTATTTCAGCCTCAAAGTACATGTGCGTGGAATCAGAGTGGTGTTTAACAAAGTAATTTTTGGATGACTGATCACTAGATATGAATATTTCCGTTTTCCATTTTTTTTGTTGAAGAAGCAACTGTCTATGATATCAAAAAGTCTAGTCTTTAATTTATCGTGAGGAATGGTCATGTAAAGAGTTGAAAAGTCATACGTTATGGTGTTGATTTGAGAAAAGTTTTGCGCTTTCTATAGAGCTAATAAGTGATATATTTTCTCGAGGACCATTTATTTGATGAGAAGTCGACATATGCTAAGAATTGATAATAACGATATTAAAAGTAATGATGTGTATTTAATTATCAACACTAAATAATATATAAAGTTTTGAATACCCCCCCCCCCAAAAAAAACAACCCCACCACACCATTATTTGTGTCTACAAACAGTTCTAAAAACTGAATTATAATATTTCAGTGTTAATAATGGCAAGGTGCAAGTTAGTGTCCAATATAAAAAGGATGGTGAACGCCCCATCCCTTCCCCTCCCAATTCGTCAAATGAAAACAGCATTGAAACATGTGATGACGTGTTACTGCCAGTATACGAATACTCTTTCACGATATCAAATTTTCCGTTAAAAGGAGTATATGTTTATTCCAAGGCGAATTATCTCCAGGGCAATGTGTTACATCGGCTCTACTCTACGCAGATTCGTGTTCACAAAAGTCAGTGTCTCAACATTTTGTCCAATTTCACAGTCTTAATTATAAGGAATGAATTCATTATTTTTTCCTTGGATGGAGGTATACCACAAAAAAAAAAAAAAAAAAAAAAAAAGACGGAAAACTGCTTAGCCCATGATGCAAAAGTTATCCGTCTTTTCCGAAAGAGTTCCGATAGTTTAGGACGCCTTCATATAGATTGATTAAATATTACACAGTTTTCTTTTTATTGCTTTTAATTTTTATGCTTAAATGCTTTGTACAAAGTAATTGTCAACCAGTAAGTTCTGTATTTCCAATCATAGTACAAATTGTCATGAAATAGTATATCGGAACTCTTCAGTGTTGAGAAGGTAAAATATGAAATGGTGGCCGTTTGCAATGGCTTCGAAAATAGCCAACTTGAATTACTGTGGGATTTACACCATGTAAAGGTAAGAAATGCATGTTTCATTGTGATACGAAGTTAATAGGATGTCTAAGGCGAAAAGTTGAAGCGGACAAGAAATTCAATTTAACCCATTTTAATCTCAACAAGCGGCCGAAGTTCAGGCAAGATTTCCCGAATCACTTTATGTGACACTGGTCTGAGATTCGGAAGAGGCGTCAGTCCAAATATCCAGCCTCAACGAATCTCACTGAGATTAGTATATCCAGGGGTCCGTGTTTGCCCAAGTATCTATTTTGTATTGCTTGTAGGAGTTATGAGATTGATCTTCACCTTTCATTCAAAACTTTTCCCCCTGCATTGATATAGAAGCTAGCTCAGGCCTGGATTTCTCGAAGAAAAAAATCTTAAGTCAAAACTTGGACTTCAATTTGAGATTTTACTCGAATTCTGACTGCTCAAATTAAACTTAAACATACCATGATGACTGGTATACAACTCCTGTTGATAGCTGGTGTACATTGGTTTGGATTGTTCTGTTTTAACAACTTAGAAAAGACTCATCTTAGAGTAAAACTCTTCGCTCGCGAAATAGAGTGCATATAATTTGAACAGCAAGACAGTATTACTATAGTTTCTGTGTAGTGTCTTTTTCCTGTAAAATATGGTGTTTTCATCGTTTGTTGTCTCAGTTAAAGTAATTGAAATGTCTAAGTGTACACACGGTATGTATTTTTAAAGATATTTTCTGAAAATGTGTAAACTTTCAGTTTACAATGAATTGAAATACATGTAATAGCAATTCAAGCGTGATAGAGTCGATAATTTTACAGTCTCGTAATCGAAGTATTCCATATTGGTAAAAAGATGTCGACCAAATGCAATTTCAAAGCTATGCTTCTACCAACTACTAAACATAGGTCACATACGTCAACCTATTATGGGAAGTGCCAAGAAGACCCTAGTATGTTCACTCGTTACATTAAGATTACATTACGGAAATGCACTGGTGTACGGTTTAAAAGCGAGCTTCCCGACTACACCGCGGCTAGAATGGTAACAGGGATGAGTACATCACTTCTGTGCTGCTTTCTAAACTCAGTACAAGTTACTACTAACTGTATCCAGAGCACCGCATGGGATGTCACCTGTATATACAATGTACATGTATTTTTAAAGGTACCTTCCGGCGAGATCATTGCGCTCCGAGAATTCTCGGTTTTTAGTTCAACCCCGCGCTCTAACCAAGACGTTTCGATACTCTGGAATAGTCTGTAGATAGTAGGCATGCATACAAAATAAGCCAATTTAGAAAGTGTTCTAAAACTTTTACCAATGAATTGTTTTTATTGACCTGCAATCTTAAGGGTAGGGATACACTTTCATGAATGCAATTTTTTTTCATGTCAGCACGTTTAAGGTTTCTTCTTTAAATTAATTTAAAGTTTCAATTTCTTTTTTAAACAAAAGTTTCATAGTTGCTATTTTGACATTTTTTTTTATCACTGCTTTAGTATGCTTTTGTGTATTTTGATTTCTCTTGATATTTTAGTGTATTCTTGTATATTGCACGATCATTTTAACACTGAAGCGTTTTAGAGCAATTTTAATTATATTTAGTGCTATACAAATGTTGTAGAAACGTGCAAATTATTTTATTCCGTATGGGAGAGACGTAACAAACTGAAAAGTTATTGGGCGAAAATAATGTGAAGTGTTGCACAATAATTGGAGGGTGAACATTGATAATATAAACACATATGTTTACAAGTAATTAACTGATATCCGATATATTCCTTTTCTAACTCGTGCATTATGTAAACAATTATCCAAATTATTCAATTAGATTTGACATTTGTACTATCTCCATCTGACAGGTTTTTTCTAGCCCTCTCTTGTTTCACAACGTAAGTTAGAGAGAGAGAGAGAGAGGGGGGGGGGGGACTGAGCACGCAGCTATATGCATTTATTATATTTGAAGAAATATATCTGACTCATGTTTTTTCTTTTTCTTTTTAATTGACAAATGAAGTTGATAAAGGTTTACGTTGATTTTTCTGATAAGAGTTGATGAACTTTTCACAAAAAATACGCAACGCCCACCTTACACTGCACTATATGTAGTAGAAAGAGGCGTGATATAACGATTTTATACTTCTTGTCTAAATCTCTTTCACATACATTCTAAGGATGTCATAAGGCGGGACTTACGGTATCTTAGTTTCTAATAAGAATGTTGGTAAATAAAGTCAAATGAAAGAATGAAACTGCGTTTTACAAATGATAATAAAGCATTAGAGAATGTTGGGAATATTTCGGATATGACCTTAAAAACAGAGTTGCCATGTTGAAGAACCTTCACTGCAATGACTCTGAGCGTTAACCATACGTCTAAATTTGTGGTACCTCACCTGGTGACGTCTCAATATGAGAGAAAACTTTTCAAAGGGTCATTAAACCATTATAAAAAAAAAAAAGAAACAAAAACAAAAACAAAAAAAACCCCCAAAAAACCCAACAAAAACCCAGATCGAGATTCGTCAATTGTCAGCATTTTGCTATTCATAAAATACATGTATCATGAAAGACAATTTCCCGTGCAATGTCGCCATGAATTGTAATTGTAACCATGAAATGAATTACAATATATGTATTGTTGATCTGATCTTGCCTTCTACTTTGAAATATTTGAAACGTTGAAGTGATAATTTTTTGTTTATTATTTTTAAGTTTCGGTATTTATTTTGTGATGAAGTTTGCAGAAAAGTTTTCATGATGAGTTGTTATTGAAGTGCTTTCTTTCCAGCTAAGGCCCGACATGAACGATGCAGTGATGCTATGCAGAAAGTATGTTGTCAGACACAAAAAAATGTCAGATAATATTGTGCATCACTGGGACTGGAGAGGTATCGTATTAAACCTTTTTATGGTACAAACGGAGCGTAATTGGTTAAGGGACATGGATTTAAGTGGATAATACCTTTATATTTCACTGTATCATAGTAGATATTAAGTTTATTTTACACTTTATTGCTCTAAATGAGTGATGTTAACATATTCGTATCCACCATATTAAAAAGCTGTAAAACATGATATGGTATTTAACCACAACACTTGCTTCCTAAACATTTAATCGAGCATCGTAAACTGGGAATAAAAGGAACAACAAGTATTAGGCTTCAAAGGTAACACAAATACCTGTTTTAAAATGCTATATAATGACTGGACAGATGTGCGGGCTTTCCTTCTTCTCACTCCCTGGGATTTGTAATATCAATGTGACAATCCATCCTCAATATCAAAATCAGAGAGCAAATAACAAACTGACCATGTTACATGTATGAACTAGACAAAACTTGCAAGTTGAAAATGTTATGTTTCCAAAAAGTTTAACGTTATCATTAAAATCTCTAATGCACTTTAAAAAGTTAGTATTGTGAATGAAATATTAAACATATATATTTTTTTTGAAGAATTTATAATAATTTTATTTACAAAAAGTGAAAGGGATTGGGCAGCAGGCATAGCCTATTTTAGCCCTCTCCCAAAACATATATATGTATGTACTTGTAGAGTGTAGAAATCAATAATACAAACTTTCAAAATATCCGATACTGAATTTAAAAAAAAAACCCGATTCTGGTTAAAGGTCATGCATGCCATGAGCCAATTATTTTTTCTAATGACCGTGAAATATATGTTCAGTGTATAGGAAGGATATTAGAAAGTTTTTACCAGTTTGTATGTTTGTACAAGGTGTTAACAGTGTTCAAGTGTCCGTGAGCAGCGCGCTAGAAAATCACGGGCTATCTGGCAGACTATCCGTCAGTTACCTAATTGTTTGTATCTTAAAGTTTTGTAAATGAGTTAAATTTTCTAAAACATATCGTTTTTTGTCATCGACAACCGATTAAAAATGAGCGCCATCGATGTTATCGGAATAGTTTACCCAAATGCCCCTATAATTAGCGGTCTGAGCTCGAGTCGTTCTGACGCCAAAACATGGAAGCAAACATCTAAATACCATCTGTTTGTTCATTTTGTTCATCGGCGATCTTTTAAGGATGTATTTACATGTGTACTAGTAATTCAGCAAAATATCATACATGTGCCATTGTGTTTTCATATATTATAGTTTCAGTATAACAGAAACATTGATTGGACATGATCATTTTAATGTGTATATACATAAATAAATATACAGAAATATATTTTTAACATGAAAAGATATAATCTTTATAATTTATGCTTTTTCTCCCTATAAAAGAGAAATAATGAATAAAATGATTCGATTGAGAGATGTTAATGAAAATGGATGGTTAACGTTGTTCGTAAGCCCCTCCCTCCACACCTAACACTGCAGACCATATTACTGGAGAAAACCACCGGAAGATGCATGGCCAAGAAGGTAAAAGATATCATTTCGAGAATGTGATATGAATAAAAAGTATTCACAATTATCATGATAACTTTCTCTTCTATTATACTCTATTACCAGTTGTATGCAATGTTTTTGCAATATGTAGTTCTATGCACTGCTAGCTATCATGTATATGGGATCGTTTGAAGAAACTCAACTTATAAATTTTCACGCAATGAACTTAAAAAATTTAAGCATTGAACTTATAAAAATCGCATTTACTTTTCTTTTTTTTTTTTACAGTAAGTAAAGCATTTTATCTCGGATTTGTTGTATCGTGTAATATGAAGATGCCACCAAGACGATATCATCCCAATCTCATCTATCATCCATCAGGGATCATTCACTTTTTAAAAAAGGCTAGATCGTTCTCTCTGAAACAGATATGACATACCAGTTTGTTTGATATTGAAAAGCTACAAGTAACGTTGATTCATTTTGTTTGATTACAAATGACCTTTCATCGGGGTAGAATGAAGACCGCACACACAGTACCCAAATGAAAACTGTGTCCGGGTAATAGTGGAAATATACACGTACTTTGTTGACCATTCAGTTATTTCCTTCTTTTATTTTTTTTAATGCGAAATAGAAAAGGGTTTTAGAAATTGTGTACAGAACATCGACTGAAGGGACAGAGACTTAGAAGATACTCTGTAATGACAATATGTCGTCATCAACACTCTAGCTGGAGAATGCCGCATCTCCTGAAATACTGACTCATATCGTCAATGGTATGTCCCACTGGATCTTTGCGCACTTCTGTTCAAATATCTCTTGTGTTTTTGATATCCACTTTCAATGATTTGTATTCAATGCGTCGTACTATATATATAAAAACACTATATCAAAGTAGATGTTGGGTGACTGTTTACTCGCAGTACTTTTCGCTCATAACCTAAACTTATAGGTAGAGTTATAACCTAAACTTATAGGCAAAGTTATAAACTTATAGGCAGAGTTATTACCTAAATTTATAGGCAGAGTTATTACCTAAACTTATAGGCAGAGTTATGATCTAAACTTATAGGCAAAGTTATAACCTAAACTTATAGGCAAAGTTATAGCCTAAACTTATAGGCAAAGTTGGTGTAACAGAACTCCATGTACTCTTTAAAGCAGAGAAAACTGTAAACACGGAATATTTCTTACGCCCTTTCATCAAAACAGCTGCATTACGAATGGTAAATGAATCCTATGCTGATCATTTGACATCTAAACATATTATAATTAAATATAGATATACTGAATGGACTTGTGTGAAATGAAACACATGTACATAAGACTGGTCACATCTCTACACCAGAATGGGGCGTGAAACAACTTACAAATCAATAGTAGCGCCCCTTGCAATAATGCTTTGATGACTCGAACAATAGTCCTGAATTAAGAGTATTTTCTCATTCTAGTTGCCACAAAGGAATGAATATCTCCTTTGATTCTTTTAACCCCAATGATACTCCATACTTTCTTGTTAATTTGAGACTCCGTCCGTTCTTGTTTGGTACTTTTGATAATTTCAGATTCCATACTTTCATATTTCGTATGTTTGATAATTTTACTGTACCTTTCACACTGTACGTTAATTTGCATTTGGTTTGAATAGCAAACACCTTATTCTAAATTAAGGGGGGAAAGACGCACGTAAAGCATAATTTTATTTCTATAAATATATAAATTTTTACATATATAACATGGCTTTTCATTCCAACTTAATAGCTGTACATAGAAGGAAGTAGTGTCCTGGGTACAATAAGGCTGGGTGTCTGCCTGTGGTATAATTCACTTAATGTTGAGGTATGGTCTGGATATGCACTAAAATATGGTCCCATCACTCTGTGAGCATTTGCCAGGTTCGCTTCAGCAAGTAATTCTAAACTAACTGAGGTCTGTCTTTTCCATTTAGTTCTATAGAATGGAATAAAATAAAATATTAAGCAAGGAGTGTTGATGAATATTCATAAGGCAATATGTTTTTTTCTTCTTCCAAAATTCGTCGCAATACATCATAATAAACACTTTAAATGGTAACTAATTTAATTGAAATTGTTTCATTACTGATAAAGGACACATAGCTCTGAAGTTATGATTTACGGAACTTGCCTTCTGTTTTGGTACCACGTCTTGACCTGGGTGTCAGACAGCCCTAGCGTTGTAGCCAGCTCCATTCTGTCCTGAACACTGAGGTACTTCTGTCTGGCAAATTGCTTCTCTAAGCTATTGAGTTGGTGGTCTGAGAAAGCTGTTCTGGCTTTCCTGGGTTTCTTTATTTTAGACATCATTTCGTGACCCGGATATCTCTGCAGGAAGTCTGTAAATAATGAATATTGAAATTTTACCAACTCTAAGGCAAAATCTTCATAATTAAAGAACATCAAGTTGAAAATCGACCTAACTTTCCTAAATGATTTACAGCATTACTCTCAGATTTTACAAATACGTGTGTATGGGTATGAGCATAGGGGGATGGAGACAAACATTTCTTTTCATACCTGGTGAGGGACAGCCTTCTGATATTGGTGATATTGATGAACGTATGTCTTTATCCAAGTCTCTTCTCGTCGCAGGTTCTGAGTATGATGAATGATGATCGTTTTCTACGTCTTTGTTTTCCGTGCACAGAATATCACTGATCATGAAAGACGTCTTCTTCGTGCTTGGCTTGCGGTCAGCAATGTCTCTGGGAGATAAACTTAATCTTCTATCCGATGAAGATCTGCAAGTTCCAGTGAATTCTTCAATGTTCTTGTTCCACATTTCTCCATGGCTTGTATGGGTGAAAGAAAACACAGGCTTCGTTTGGTCATTTGGATAAACAGGATAACTCTTAAAGAATTCCATCATAGCGTAGCTCGATATTGTTGTAAGGTGTGTGTTTTGGAGGTGGAAGTTTTTAATTTTTATATCGTGTTAACAATGGGAAACCAGCGGAACCAATGACAGGCATTTTTGCACCTCAATGTACAGGTATCGGGTTACTGATTGGGAGGGCGGACTCTTCCTGGGTTGTTGCGGTTGTAATTGACAGAAATTTTACACGGATATTTTGAAGAAGAAGAAGAAAAAAAACATTGAAACTTTTAGAAAATCATAGTGATGAAGAATATTCTAGCTTTCTGAGAATCTTAGAAATGTTACATAACAATCTGTTGAAAGATGTAAAGGAGTTGTTCATTTGAATATCAGACACTGCCTATAGCGTAGGAGGTTCATGTGTGTGATGATATGTATAACCCCACCATTTGTTCCTTGATTAGCAAGTATTTCAGCATCAATATTGATATCGTCCTGTCATTTATGTTTTAGTTGCAATATTAATTTCTTGTATATTTCTACAAATTTTAGTAGAGTGATAAGAGTTATCTGCCCTCTATAAAGGTTCGTAGGATATCATGACGAACATATTTCGTAGAGTTCAAAAATCAATTTCAAATTTTTCACATCATTTGAGTATATGATTTTAAATTAATCGAATGCACCACTCACTGCCTGATTTGTCCATGGACAGTAATAACATTTCTAAAAAGGTTAGAAATGATCATTTCATTTTGTTTTGCACTTTGAACATATATATAAATCTTATCATTACAATACACATTTCAAAGTGAATTTGCAATTGCTATCTGTAATCCTTTTACATGATTCATAAACAAAAAGAAAAAAAAAAACCAAAAAAAAAAAAACAAAAACAAAAACAAAACAACAAAACACCGTACGTAACTTTAATTTAGAATTCCAACCCGTTTTATGCTCTCTTGACATCGTATACTTGCACAAGCAAAGACGACATATTTTAATACCCGAGCACGTATCTGACGAATCGATAGGGTCCCCCACACGTGTAGGTCGTATTCCGACTGATCACACACGTAAAGAGAGAAAGTTTTGTGTTCCTGTCAGATGACTTCAGTTGTCAAAATTGCTGTTGCTTATCGCCTATTAGATTATCTTTTCTAGGCGTGTCGCGAGTGCAGAGTTTTTCAGGGTAAAACAATACAAATGTCATGATGAATATCTCGATTAAAAATAAAGGTTGGTTGTTTTATTTGGAGTTTGACTTCCTTAGAAAATGTTTCACGTCGTACATTTTAGGAAAAAAACATAAACACGATAAAGATTAACTCAAGGTATCAGAATAATTATAACTGGAAAAAAAGAATTTAAGTTTATGACACAATGAAGAACAAAATTAAAAAAGTTTGTTGCCGAGATCCAATATTTGATAAAAGAGCCTTACTGATCGAATTGCAATCAGATATGATATGTTAGAAAAGGAATTCTATAATGGAATGGTTTCAAAATTGACTTATAAACGTTCACGATATCATCCGCTGTCTTTAAAATTACCTATCCCCAAATATTAGTACAAGTCACTTGGTTCATAACCGAACTACATGTATTCTATTCAAAGTAACCGTTTCCTCGCTGCCTGAAAAGTTTTCGAGACCAACACCAAATTTGTAAAAAGGAGTTCACAGCTTGCCATGGGTACTTTAAGTGATGTAGTTTTTTATGCAACCCATGTACATGCTGTACATGTAACGTTAATTTACGCGTGACAGCACATCCGTAGTTGTTTTACAGTTTCATAAGGTAAAGGATATCCCTACTGCCAGTTTTTAGATCAACATTTCTACCACAATAAGGTACTGTTAGAAAGATCTAAGATCTGATGGAATTTATTGTGTCTTTTGTTGTCCATACTTTCCTCTGAGACAAATGAAACCTTGAGAGGTTATCTCAGGCACAGAAATGATGCGTAATTACGTGCAAGTCAATACTTCTCTTTATAAAAACAAACCGATGAAAGTGGCACACACAATATAGCGTTAATAACTCCTACACAGGACGCCTTGTCATTTTATCAAAGAACTCTGCAAGGACAATACCGCAATTTAACCAGCAATTATTTTAACCACAGATTTGAAGAAATTTGCCTTTTTTCCGGGTGGCACGCTTCGTTCTTAATCACTATAACCGGATGCTAATTGTGTTCCTTTAGATTTCGGCAATGCTCGCCACATCTGATATTATCGACGTGTGAAATCATTTACACCGCAATTACAGCAAACATCTTTGATTTAAGACAACCATGGTTTTTCTTCCTTAGCAATGGGCGAGGACATGGCGTGCATTTTTTCATTTGCCAGTTAGTTTATTTTTGTACTTTTCCTGCTATATTATTGGAGTTTTTTTTAGAGCAAATATTTGAAATATTGAATTACCCATTAAGATTATCCAAAAACGATTATATTCCATGGTGTATGGTGAACAAGTGTTTGATATGTGTTAAACGATCACTTCTGAATATTATTAATACGGTGTAATAGAACAGCAAATCCATTTACCTCCATATTTTCTTTCATACTGTATCTGTCAATTAATCATTATACTGGACGTAACATTGAGATAAGATTCTTAATCAAGTAAATATATGTAATTACTTCATTTTAGTTATAGTCATTTAACATGAAAGACGTCTTCCGTCATTGTCATTTTCTGGACTAAGTTTTCCAGATATTTTATGGCCACACCGTAAATCATGTTGTTAGAAAGCAGAACTCCTAAACTCTTCCTACAAGTATCCTATATAATTGCAGCATGGACATAATCTCTGCTTGACAAACAGGACATATGAATAGAATTATGATACAAGTATAGATCATTATAACTCACACTATAGACAACCCACCCAGAAGCTCAAGAGTCAGTCTCAATTACATTACCCAGGTGAAAACCGTACTAAGCTAAGACTCGTTATAGAACAATTGTACACAACATAACAATGCTCATAAATGGTGCATTTTGTAGGTAATGTGTTGCTATTGAGGAGAATGTTTTAAAGATCTCACCGTTACTTAGACCCAATCCCCCCCCCCAACCCCCGGTTCAAGAAATCAGTATTAGAAGAATTTCGAACAAACTTAGTTTTCGCCTTATCTGGGGGAATTTTTGCCAAGAAATCTTGTAATGTTTCCTTATTCATTCATCACATATATATGTTTCAATATCTATTTGATGAATATATCCATAGTTAATTCAGTGAATAGTGACATTTTCATTGTAATATATCGGAATAAATTCTACGATCCGCCGCTTAAAAACAGAAGCAATATATTATGAATTATATGACAATATACTTTTTAAAAGAACCATTAGCATGCAAGTTCATATGACTAACAAATACTTAATTAAAAACCCATATCGTTTTCTCATTTCGGCTGTGACATCCTAAAATAAATATAACAGTAAGGGGGAGGATCAAAGAAATAATCTATGATAAGAAATGTTTTTAACAAACAAATTTAGAATACCTCATTGTACTGTCATTACCTTTTTCAAAATTTTCCGACCACTTCAAAGAAATTCCAAAATAACTATGGAATGCAATTCTTATAATGTTCGTTTTTTCATGTTTATAAAAAAAAAAACAATCTTAATTTCTGGTGCAAGTCTAGAAAATTCTACAAAAATAGAGACCAGTGTTAAATATCTTTACCTTTTTGGATTTTACATTTCTGTAGTAATTTGTATTTCTTACATTTACATCTTTAAACAGCCGCTTTTAAAAATATATACCCTTCCTCATTTAAGTGCACTCTATTCCACGTTGGCATTAAGAGTAGCACTAAATTTACCTTCTACACAGAAGAGCTGTCCCCTCGAAACTTGCAGAGAATACGGACTTGTTTGCTTATTTAGTTTTTATCCACTACGCATGTCAGTGTCCGAAAAATTGGTATGATGGATCTAAAGAAACAGCGAGTGGTAAGCATAAACTGAGACCCTAGTATGCTAAAGTGAGTATTGAAACAATGTTTACCTATTTTATGACATCACAGCAATACATGTAGAACCACCCTCAAGTATAATATAATTGGTGAGAAATTGCATTCTCTTTCAAATTGGAAATTAAACTACTGATAGGTAAGACCGTCAGTCATATATGCCACTAGATTGTGTTACATGTATTCTACTATGTTTTTTAAGAATTGTTCTCTCTGTGATACATATTACTATAAATGTAAATAAACTATAATAAAATCATTCATATTCATCCTTGCATACCAGAATTTATCTCGGCCGACCGTGAGGACCAGCGTTTTGATTTTCCTTAAGGAGGTATGCTACACCAGAGAAATTTGATGTGGATGAAAAGTGTAGGATTTGTACAACAATATTTTGAAATTGAAAACTTTCAAATTTACTTTATTAAGTCACAAAATGCAGCTTTACTAGAATGCCCATCTGAATTTTTTTTAAAAATCCCTGCTAGACTCGAACCTGCGATCTACAGTTCGGTAGTTGACGTGCTAACCAACTGAGCTACTCAGATGGGTGATGGCTTTTAAAAAGAATAGGCAAATATTGCTGATATTTATATTTTCATCCATGTTTTAAAAGGAAGTTAACCATTATGGCGAAGTAGAGTACCCCCTGAAGAAGTAGAAAAATATCTCGTGATAAAATAAGTATAAGTGTATTTTGTAAAAAGATGTGACGTTGCAATCATCGATTCATGTAAGCAGATGTGGTGTGGCGTCACTACTGAGTTAATTAAGGGAGTTCCCGGACATTTACAGTACTGGCTTTTATGGCCTAGTAAAAGACCGGATACTCTCTATGCGAAAAAGATCAAATATTTAATAATGGCAGAGAAAGAGCGAGCAAGAATTGCATTTTATCAACGTCAATAAAAACGAATAAGAAAACATGAGTCATGTACACGGTATCTACAAATATACTCATCTAGTGCCATTTCTGTAATTCTACAGTTGAGTTATAACTATTTGTTCTTAACTTTGGAATAGATCTACATGCATTAAAAAGGTAAATTAAGAAAGCAAAAATGCACATTGAGAGTTTGGATGGCGATCTTTTGATATATGAATTGCATTGTATAGAATGAAAGGTGAAGATAACGAACAGTGATCAATCTCATAACTCCTATAAGCAATACAAAATAGATAGTTGGGCAAACACGGACCCTTGGACACACCAGAGGTGGGATCAGGTGCTTAGGAGGAGTAAGCATCCCCTGTCGACCGATCACACCGCCGTGAGCCCTATATCTTGATCAGGTAAACGGAGTTATCCGTAGTCAAAATCAGTGTGCCAAGAACGGCCTAACAATCTGTATGAAACACGTCAGACAGCATTTGACCCAATGATAGGTTGTATTGACGAACTAGATCGTTATAACGATCATAGAATTTGCGAAATGCTGACTTCAATCGAGACTGTTGAAACCCCTGCACCATCAACTCGTTCGTCAGTAGCTTGCATCGGTTTAAAAACTGACTATACGCAGAACAAGCTCTTGCGTATCGAATCAGTTGAGTGATATAAACACCATATGCAGGCGATAATGGAATATCGCTACATAGATATTGGAAGTTGACGACGGAGAACCTAAAATCATCCTTTCGTCATACAGTTGAGTTGTCAGTTTGCCGTTAATGTCTAATTTCAATAAAATATTCAAGTATGAAGCAGAAGTGGACGACCCTGTGGTGTCTTTTATTTCGAGCACACATGGACATATCGAATCAACATATGAATGAAAGTTATCATTGTTAACAGACAAAACGTCGTCGATATATCTAAATGTCGAATTGAAGACCACAGCAAGATATATTTTCTTCTTACGTAGAAGTTTTTGAATAAAATCTGCTTCATATGAATATAGAAACAGGTCAGCCAACAAAGGAGCACAACCCATGCCCATGGGAAACCCAACAGACTGTTGGAAGACCCAATCACCTAAGACCACGAAGACACCGCCAAGGAACCCAGCACAGGCACGGCAACCCACACTCACTCGACCCACCGACTGGGATACCAAATGCGTCCAAAACTGAAGCATAGCTCCGAAGAACCTCATTCCCCGAAAGGGCAGTTGGAGCATAACCACGATTACCAAAAGTGGAATCAACGCCAAACTCGCCCAAAATACAGTTGCAACAATGAGCTCCTCAAACAAAGACAATGTCGCTACAAGCCCTGTCAGCTAGAGCCAAAACATATTCCTCATGTAACCTATGAAAGATGAAGATAACGAACAGTGATCAATCTCATAACTCCTATAAGCAATACAAAATAGATACATGTAATTGGGCAAACACGGACCCCTGGAAACACCCCTATCACTTCTGGTTTACTAAACACAGAAGGATAGATGGTACGTACTATTGTTTTAATATGTTTTATGCGGGATTTTAATATTCCTCTTATGCTTTTAATCCATTCTGACAATGTATCAAGTTTCTTTTTCATATTTAACCCATCGTCTGGCATTATCTTCGACAGAATTCATAGAGATGAAGCTCTACCGCCAATTGAAAGATCGAGGTTCTCTGTATTTAGGACCTTTTAGAATAAGTGATTTGAGGTCCTCATTTTCAACTATATCAGCATCACCAGTAATGACATGTCCACCTGGACTATTATAGTTGAAAGAAGGTGAAGAACAAGAACACGTTGGTGGATTACGTATAAGATGGTCCGGATGCAGCAGTAGAAGCATAGCTGTAGGAAACACAGGGTGCAGACCCGAACCCGAAACAAGTTGGAACACACGACTTAACCCCCCACCGGCATCCATTCCCCTGTCTCCAATCTAATGGATTTATGATGTTGTAATAACTATCATCCAATCCATTTGTACTACACGGATATACAATAAATATGTTCAATTCAAGTGGAAAAAATGAGAGAAATGTGTACCAGTTTACTACAATTCTAATCATATTTATATAATCATATTCATATTTGTTGTAAATCGATATGTGGATTGTGGGAACTTTCTCTTAGGAAAAAAAAAATTCCCCTTCGTGCAAGTTAAATATTATTGTATGTAATTGACATTATCTATTTGTAAATGAAACTTTGCTTTCGTACCTTTTATCTAATGAGTCATCGTCAAGTCATTCAAATTACCCGATATAATTAAGGTATCGCTCTATTTCTATTTCAGAAGAAGGATATTAATTAGTTCACCACCATAGGAGACTAAAAGTGTTAAATATCTTGATATTTGTATCACCACTGTAATCTTAACAACACTCTCCCATAGCCTAAAATGTTCTATACACTTCCAAACAAGTTTTAGTTTTTCGTTAGATAAACCAGGAGCGTCGTTTGATGTGTAAACGCCCTACTATATAATTCAATTGTTGAATAACGATACGGGTAATTTTTTCACATAATTGTCTTCCTAAGGAAATAAATCAGGTCACACATAAACCTAATGCAATTTTATGATAAAGAACTGGGTATATTTTAAACAAGTATTGAATATAATATCATTTTATTCCCTTGCAAAGAAGCATTCTATCATAGTTATTCCAACATCCTAAATGACGGCTGATTATATTTCCATACCATAGCGTGTAGAACAGGAATTTTTTGTTAGACAGTTTTGAATTTTGAGTATGCATGGACCATCATACAATTTTACATTCAACTTTAATTTGGTACAACCATATGGCAAGATAGAAACATACAATTAGTGCCCAAAGCTGTACAAAGTAAAGTCACAGGCCCATAAACCGTAGACAGTAGTTGCTATCCAAAGTAACTCAATTTATCGAAATTCTTTCCAGAAAAACAAAATCACAAAACAACGTATAGGATTTGTCAAACAACATATAAACGTTTCTATATATAAAGTACAATATGTAGAAATAATTCTAATCAGTCTGCAGCCCCAAGACACAGAGAGGGGCCGTATTAATGGGCCAAACAACGCGTCCAGCCCGCGGAAGGCCACAATTAACCATGTTATTTCGTCATGGACTAGAATACAGCTCTGATAAAAAGTATCAAGTGACCTTCGAATATTACTATCATTGAAAGCAGAAATAGATTTAGTTTTTGAATAATTTTAATTGTCGTGGTGTTTCATAGCATTTATACAAAATGTAGCTGGGCCTGAAAATTGTTCATTATTGATTCCTCCAAGTGGACAACATTGTAAATGAATATGAAGACTTACTTCCCGAAACTCATTCCTATTAAATAGAAATAGTGCGTTATGTTTTTATGCTTTCTTTGGAAATTGTTTTTTCAAAAGTATAACAATTACGCGTGCGTCGACCATATATATTTTAGTGTTAATTTTATGTATTTTAAACATTATGATTGATAGAATTACATGTTAAATCGAGGCAGGCTACTGACAAACAAGTTGATCGTGGCAAGCTACTGACAAACACGTTGATGTTACTGGGATAACAACAGTCTCCTTTAAAATCAGCATTTCGCACATCCAGTGGTCGTGATAACGATCTAGTTCGTAAATATAACCTGTCACTGGGTCAAATAATGTCTGATGTACGCGTTTTTCTTGTCATTTGATAGGCTGTTTTCTACACACTGATTTTGACAACGGATTATTCCATTTACCTGATCAATATATTGGGCTCACAGCGGGTGTGACCGGTCGACAGGGGATGCTTACTCCTCCTAGGCACCTGATCTCACCTCTGGTATATCCAGGGGTCCGTGTTTATCCATATCTCTTAATTTTGTATTGCTTATAGGAGTTATTAGATTGATTTCTATTTGTTATCTTCACCTTTTCATGTATCAGTTTCATGAAATCCTATACCGTCTGATGTCGAGTATTGATTTTTAGCCATTTGAAAGAAATGATGGGAAATGGTGTTTTTGACGTCGTATGTAGTACTCTTTCTTCATTACTCTGAATGGAGGTCGGAAGGGACGGAATGCTGCACCATTGCGCGTAGTTTGAATGATAAGACATGGTGGGATTTGCAGTGAATTACCGATTTATTCTTGGACTACATTCGATGTCATTTTTTTCTGTTGTGTATTGTTGAACCAATTTTACCATAGTTAATGTATTTTGTGTTTTATTTGTCGAATTGTTAATTTGTTTAACACATCTCTTGGCATTTATAATATCTTAAGCATAAGAGCATAGTCTTCTTTTTTTTGTTTTTGTTTAACACATCTCTTGGCATTTATAATATCTTAAGCATAAGAGCATAGTCTTCTTTTTTTTGTTTTTGTTTAACACATCTCTTGGCATTTATAATATCTTAAGCATAAGAGCATAGTATTTTTTTTTGTTTAACACATTTCTTGGCATCTATAATATTTTAAGCACAAGAGCATAGTCTTTTTTTGTTGTTGTTTAACACATCTCTTGGCATCTATAATATCTTAAGCATAAGAGCATAGTCTTTTTTTTTTGTTTAACACATCTCTTGGCATTTATAATATCTTGAGCATAAGAGCATAGTCTTGTTGTAAGATGATTTGTTTTGGTGTTAAATACCCTGTTGTCCTTTATTTCCTCAATATATGACCACTCTAATTCCTGACAAAGGTGTTTTGTTTATTTTTATAATGGAGGTATGCTTGTGTCAAACAGAGCATCACCCTACCAGCTATACATAAAATACACTAAGGTATGAACTGCCACGCTCCACGTCAGCAGACTTCTTTATCACGCTTCACGAAAATTATGCCAGCAGGAAACGTCGAGTTCATACCATATGCATTTTCAGAATTGATTTTTATTTTTTTATATTCATATTATACAATCATTTTTGTTGAAATTCCCAGTCGTTAAAATAGATTGATTTTTATATTTATCAAGATTCATAAACATATTGTTCACAGCTGCAACGCAATAATAGGGAAATGGCTACTATTACAATTCATAGAGATATCAAAGGCAAAAACATTGGAAACATGAAAATATGTACTTAACAAAATAAAACAGTAACTAGGTTTGTCTCATCTTCCAGTCTGACTAAAGCCTTTCCTAATAACACGGAGGAATACTACACCAGAGAAATTTCATACAGTGGAGGATATGTACAACAATATTTCAAAATGGAAAACTTTCAAATTTACTTTATGAAGTAAAAAAAAAATGCAATTTTAATAGAAAGTAATCTGAATTTTTAAAAAAAAAAACAACCCTGCTGAATTCTAACTCGCGAGCTGCTGATTTACCTCCTGAGGTACTCAGCTATACAATCTAAAATCAATAGACAAATATTGCTTATATTTGTATTTTCATTCCTGTTTTAAATGAAGTCAGCCATTATGACAATGTAGTATACCTCCTTAATCTTTTTTTCTGTGTCGTGCATTCCTGTTATGCAAAGAAATATAAAAGCAAAAACGACATGCAAATATGCACATATCAATAGTGTCGATGTAAAAACACACAAGTCAGAAGTATCGATGTAAGTTTCTTTCGTTCCGCATTATTTGCTAAATTGTGCACGTAGGTATCTAATACTAGAGCCATTCTACAATTGTTTTTTGAAATGTTGATTTTTTTTGGCTTTGTATTAAAAAGGTCATAGAGAAATCTTTCGCCCTGGAAACTGTATTAATATTGAGACGATAAGCAAGTTTTCTTTAATATCTATTTATATGCTTAATTAAACTTACAGGGGAAATCATACACAATGCATAATATTAAAACAGTCCGTCTCTTCAAGATAAAGATATATGGTTTATCAATAAAGCTGATTATTTTTAGATACTTTGTGGTGAAAATTATGGACGAAAAAGTATTTCTTACTCTGTTTATTTGAATAAAAGAAGAAAACTTGAGAAAACATTATCAGATAAAATTACATTCAGGTACCTAAAAGATATGGTATCAATTTTCAGAACGCAATTTAGTGAAATGTGAAATTGAGGAAATAATCAGCACGCAACAGGGTGTGATTTCAAGAGATGCATGTACTTTTATATGATATTCCAAAGTTGACACAACGAGAATTTATTTAATTAAAAGTACTCAAACAAATACAAGAGACTTCAATAAACAGTACGCAATATTCATATTCAGGGTTTCGATGATTTTTTTAAACAGGACTGTGTAAATGTTTTCTGGAAAATACTTTGGAAATTTGTTGAACGACCTATTAAAGTATGATAATGAAATATTCTTTCATATCACAAATATATGGTATTGTAATGAGAAGGGCGATGTGAGGCTGCATGTAATATTGCATATTCGAACATTTTATGAATCTAAAAATGACATGTACATGTATATCAAATCACGAATATGGAGAAAATGAGAAAATCGGCACTTGCTGGAGCGAGTGGATTCTATTTTTACAAAAATGAGTCTCTCTCTCTCCATTTTTGTTATCGTAGTGATTATCATGGTGTATAAATACCAATATTTTATTACCTATGCCGCTAATCATGGTTAACTTTCTCTTTCATGCCCAAGCACTAAACGGTTTCTTTCAAAATCAAAACGTCAGAGGAGGCCTCTTCAATTTCGTGTTTTTATTGTCTAATTAGATGATTAACGTCTAGCAATTAATGTTTATTTATAAGTTTTATTCGTAGTACGAGTATCATACAATACGAAGAACCATGGCTTGAGAAAATATTGAATTTGATACATTCTTGTTGTCAAAATTGACAGGAAAACAAGCATTTAAGAGGTTTAACGACATAGTGATACACATTAATTAAAGTGGAGATCCTAATTATCAGCGCAAATTTCACATGAGTATCACGTTTAACATTTCATTTGTAAACATCTCGTTGGCACTAGTGTCTGTATGAGAGCCCTCTACTAATTGCCAGTAAATATTATAGCCTATTTAAGTGTTAAACTTACGAATAAAATTGGATCACGCACAGAACAGTGCGAACTTTTAATAAGAAATACAATTGGTAATTTTTGAAAGTCAAAAAGGCTAAAAGTAATACTCCGTCGACGCTTCTATTGTGCTTATTTATTGAATTGATGTCGTTTATAACGATGATAATCGTTTCAGGTAACTTATTCTACATAAAAGTGACAATTTTTCGCTGAATGAGGAAGCTATGTTAATGGGCTGGGAATGTGGGTAATTTGTTTTGAGGGCATTGAAGTTCCAGTCAGATTCCAGACTCGAAAAATGACATAACGAAAAGTGACCAATTATAATCATTATCATTTTTCTGTGTTTTGTTCTTCACGTTAGTCATACTTTTGGATTTTTTTTCCTTTTACTCAAAACAGTGTGCTTTGTGTTTTGTTTCATGCTTCCATGGCATTTTTAATCGTAATTTTACGTATTACCATATCTTTTTACTAAACAGGGAAATAAATAAAATTTAAGGCAAATTTTGAAGTTAAAGTTGATTTTCTATTATTCTAAAATCTTTACGATAATTATGATTACAAATTCTTATTCGCGACAGTCTGGCTTTGCATTTTTTCCAGCATGCAAACTTGTGATACGTTATCAAATCTGTGTTACTACATGTTAAACCCAACAAAGCGATCTTCTGATTGTCATTAAAGTGTCGATTTTAGCAAAAAAACTGCCACCAAAAAGGAGATTAAATGAAGATAAATGGCATCTTTGAAATTTATCTCCATGTCTATCAATACCGACTGTAAACTGAAACATTACGTACAAACAAACCTTTCATCAAAGGCCAGTAAATTGACAATTCAATCACCTGAACGAGTTCGGTAAAGTGAAGTATGTTGAGACGAAGATATGATAGATTGTCAAAATACAAGCCGATGCTTTGTGTTTCTGTTTCTTGCGAAATGGACCAAAGGAGACAAAATACGATGGGGGATTTTCGTCTTACGTCTCAATGTATCAGGGGGGTCATCTTTGTTACCCCCTGCTCCGCATACTGATGCAATTAGTGATAAAAATGTTCTCATGTTGATATAGAAGGACGGGAAAAACGAGAAACAGCAACGCAACTGTTGATGTCTTTTAAAAAATATAAGGTGTATTGCTCAGTTCTTTTCCGATAGAGAAAACTATAAACTGCTAAATTTTACACCTCGTTACAATAAAAGAAAATGTGCCTATTTTGATGATTATATGCATGAGGCATTTTCTTTGCTTTAATTTCACAAGATGCTCTCAAAATAATTTTGAATAATTGTACTGGAAAATCATTTTATTTTATTTTTATTTTTTTGAGAGAGAGAGAGAGAGAGAGAGAGAGAGAGTAACTGGTACCCTAATTTCATGTTAATTTATTTGAAAGAATAGCAATAATTTCATAACTTGCAATCGTTGTTTGTGCTTCATCTAAAATCGTTGTGATGAAATAAATTAAAACAAACTCAGTAAAAAGCGAAATCAGAATTGAGAACTAGTTTTCATTAAATAAATTTCTAAACATTTATGTTTAATACCAATCGGTGAAATTTCTAATTCTACAAAATTCAATTGAAGGAAAACATCTATCACACTAAATGTAAATTATGAAATTATTATATCATATGAAAAGGGAATTTGATATAATTATATGCTCTCATATGCTTTAATGTAATTCTCTAGTAGCTTCTGAATTTTTTAAACTGGCCCATTTACACAGTTTGCAGTGACCATAAATCCCGTGTGATTAGCTGAAGGTTTTGTCGATAAGTAACGTATTGTTAACGTGTTAACGTTATCACAATAACTGTTTAGAAATATGAAAAAAAAAATATTTGAAAAGATATAATGTTGAGAAAAAAAAAACCTTTTTTCAAATGATAAATGTTTCTGTTTAGATCAAAAAGCTGTTAAGATATCTTCTAACGCATCAACGAAACATAACTCAACTTTCTTTTACATCTCGGATTGGGAACAACACCCAATCACTCCATCTAAAATTGCTTTTGGCAACATTTAAACACTCTTGTTTAGCTAACAAACAATGTTACTATGGAGCAACTTAACCTGAATGACCTTCAAATTTTTTAGAAGCATCTTCCGCGGTAACATTTATAGATAATATTCATCGGATTATCTGTCTGGGATCGGGTAGGATGCTCATATAACGAACACTGAAACCGCGCAAGATGGAAAGATAGCTGAAAAACATGGAAATTATCGTTTAGGCCACGTAACATTGAAAATAAAATTCGTCGTGATTTCTGTTTTGGACTTCGAGAAGATTATTATTTCGTGTAATGTACTTCGATAGTCATCAATTTCAAGATTACTCCGATCGGGTGTAAATGCAACGAATGATCTTACATATTTTAACTCATTAAAGGTTATCGGAGAGAAAATTTAATTACAAAATGCATGGTATATGGGTGGCAATATGTAATTATGCTTATCTACTACTAGTCCATAGCTCGTTTGCCTGTCGTTTAAAGTAAAATGTCAGTGGATAGCATAAGAATTCCTGTTATGGATTAACTTGTAGAGTATATTTCAAAAACAAAATGAGGGAGTAACTCAGTACCTAAACTGAATATCGCAAAAGTATGATTCTACGTCAGAACGTCTACAAGTGTGTAAAAAGAACTTAAATGTAACGTCGTTGTGGTTATGAGTCCTAAAAGACATGAATATTGTTGCATATCAGTGCACAAATTGTAGCACTGTTGATATAAAGAACATTTCTAAAAAGAAATACCATGTGTTCGTGTGTAAAAGACCACCACCACCACCAAAAAACAAAAACAAAACAAAACAACAACAACAACACAAAAAAAAAAAAACAACAAAAACACAACCCCCCCCAACAACAAAAAACAAACAAACAAAAGCAACAACAACAAAAACACACAAATATATATAACTATATTATACATAAGGATGTTTCTATGAGGATTGCATTATTTTAGTTCTGTTGTTTTTAATGTTTTTAAGATATTCTTTTTTCTCTTTATGGATGTAATACGTTGGATTCATTTCATCTACATTATTTCAAATAATTGTCACATGGTGGAACGTCTATATGTATACTGGATGTCGTGGTGATCTTATCCCCAATTGGAAGATGTCTTGAAACATAGCTCCATATATATTATTGCAAAAACAGATGTATGTAAATTTATTTTTTTATACACGTACCTTAGTAAACTATAACACAACACCCGATACGTGTTGAATATAATGGTTTATCATAGATTGATAAATCTGTGTATACCAAAATCGACATGTAAAAATAAACACTTCGATTGAGACCAAGTATAATTAACAGAAAGTACAACAGTGAGCTTATTAACACATATACCATAAAATGTTCACTATACCGATGTATCGCATTAAACAAATATGAGTCATAACGAGTAATACGATAAATCAAAGTTAAGTTACATTTCACCAAGCTATACATTAGCATGCAAATAAGTATGAATAACAATTAATATTGTAAGTTGAAAAACGCGAGCTCCAAAGACTCCATAGTAAATCTTACCACTGACAAGAAGTTTTCTCCAAAGAAAAAGAAAAGAAAAGAAAAGAAAAAAAACCCCAAAAAATAATAAAGAAAAACCCGGGAGGTGGGAGGGATTTGAAAAAGTTTTTAGTATAAGATACATCTTCTTTTTTCTGTCTACAAACTTTTGTGCAGTGACGTTATCTCACAACCAATCAAAATAATTTTATACTAAACACGCTTTTCCATGATTTGGCAATCTGTTAATTCAGTATGAGGATTTTCATTCATGCGTACTAATCAGAGACGGAGATGGATTTCAATAAAATTTTCAATATATACATGTACATTGAATGTTGTCGCTCATATCATTTTTATTTTATAATCATGCAGGTTTATAACAACTTATGTTGTTTGCAGTAATTAAAAAACTTTTCATCCAAAATATTAAAAGAAATCACTACAACTGAGTTAGTTTTCTTTAAAAAGAAATACATAGTTGTATATAAGGTGCGTCCAAAATATAGGGCCCACGGCGGGTGTGCCCGGTCAACAGGGGATGTTTATTCCTGCTAGACACCTGATCCCACCTCTGGTGTGTCCAGGGGGTTGACTCTGCCCGCCTCTTAATTTTGTATTCCTTATAGGATTTATGAGATTGATCACTGTTCGTTATCTTCACTAGCTCATAATAAGTAAGAATGGCTGGATAAGGTTTTATCTGTCACGATCGTAACTACTCGGCTATTTCCGTAACAGCAAATGACCGGTTACGGAAAATGACGAATGACGAGCGCGTGATCCGATTGGACCTGTCGATGACTACTCTGACGTATTCGTATTACCTCATGGTCATGCTCCTTGGAAGAGGGGCTGGATCTTCATAGCATCCTGTGATTATTGCTGAAAAAGTAAATGTTCCTAATTGCCGAGAAAAGAAATTATAATTAGACGACGGTTAATTCTATAGCGAGTTAAAATTAATCTACAGACTAGAAAGTTACACGGTGTATTACCTTCGTAATTAGAATTAATGTAAAGGGCTATAATTCTTGTAAACGCAGGGTCATGCGTGACGAAAATAGAATTATTTACACGTTGTTGATCAGTATGTTATTCAAAATGTTCAACGAAAAATTACGGAAAGCGAATATAACGCAAAAGACAAACTCGGGTAATGCTGGATCACCCGTGATAAAAATGATTGTAGTTTTAGATAGCTATGCAGCAGAGTCAGATAATTGTTCTAACGTTTTCAACAAAATTATTTAGTGTAATTTTAGAGTAATGAGCCACCATCAGTTAAAAAAGATATGCAAAAATCTGTAATTTATGTAATGTTTATTTGCACCGAAAGTCATATGATATGAAGTTATTTGAGAGGGAGCGACACAGCAAGTTTCTTATCAACATTATTTTTTTAAAAGTGAGAAACAAAAATTTTAGACAAAAGGTAAACAACTCTTGTAAAAGTGAATGAACCATTATGGTAACGAACGTCGGTTGACTTTGACACAAAGAGGTCAATCAGAAAGATATAAAGCAAGTTTCTTATCAGAGTCATAAATGAGGAAAAATTAGTGTGGTAAACGAATTGTCTGCAAAGGTCTATAACTCTTGTTATTGATAGTCAAACTAATGAATTCTATGCAAAGGGCTATAACTCTTGTAAACTTCATGAAAATTACACAGATTGCACAGCACATCTCATATCAATATCTCCTTGAAAATTTATATTGATGCACAGATTTATCTTCCTCGTTATACTACTTCATCTGTGATGAAAGTGAAATTGAAAGAATGTTTCTAAATATATATGATACGACCGAAAGGCCAATGAGTGTTTCGTAAAGTATATGTTTTTTCACATCCCTATAATTTACAAAATTTCAGAGAAATCTTGGACTCCTTGTGAAACCAAAAGGCGTTTAAAACACCAGTGCTCTTGAACAGTTTTATTTGTACGCATTAACAATAGATGCAGGTAGAATTCAAGTATTAAAGATTATCTAGAAGTGTACCACGCTTGGCATATTACACCCCCCCCCCAACTGTTTCTCTTTTCGACAATAAAAATGAACGATTAAAACTGAACCAGAATATCTTTTTCAAGGATAGTGTTTCATGGATTTAATTTTGCCTTGGATTCATGGCCTTGATTTGATGTTGCTACCCACCCTTTTTTTGTGGGCAGGCAATATTTTTATGCTAGTCTTTTTACATATGTGTATGCAATAGGGGGTCATCTTGTTAGACCCCCTATCGGATGTTTTTATTTTGTGTATATATGTTCTTTTTCTCAATGTTAATTTTATAAATGTATGTAACAGGGGGTCATCTAGTCATTTGCAGCATATGATCTTAATTTTTACTTGGTTTTAATGACTCCCTGTACTGTATGTACTTTTCGTCATTTACTAAATAAATACATTTTCTATTTTTAAACTTGTTCTGATTTGCCTGCTTTGAGCAAAAAACGAGTGAAGTCCACTTGGGTAGTGCTTTTGAGCTAAGGATCATAAAATAAATAATTTAATTTCAACATTCCGGCTGATAGGTAGGTCGAGTTTTCGTTCGTATTCATGCACTCGTAAACTTGTTTCTGCACGACTTGCACTGCTTATCAATGATGTGGTTCAGAATACGAATATAACTAATTATCATACACCTGGGTATTAAGGCATGGACTTTTGGGGGGAAAGGTGTGCCGTGACTCTAACATAGGTCACTGTAGCTTTCTTAGACCATCAAACCTAGGCATTTGATGCATCTTAGGGAAAGCGTTTGTCGTTACCCAAAAGGAGGTCGCTCTGACCTCAGTTTGAACCTTTATGCCTATACACTGTCAAATCGTATGGAGAACTTCAAGGTAAGTTACAGTAATTTTATTCCGATGTAGTTGCAAACGATAGTCACACCTTGAGACGTCCATTATTTCTACATTATATTTGGACTGTGTGGAGGATATTCTAACATGTCCTTGGAGCATGTCCACGTTTTGTTTTATCACGTGACTTGATGTACCCGCCGATGACTGTAAATTATGCTAACAATGTCTTAATTAGGAACCATGTGCTAATTCTGTTGAGCTTTCCCCTGACAAATCAAGGTACGAAAATCTGCGTTCGTGTCAATACTTAGTGGCTACAGTGTATATACCGGGGAATTTTCGCCCCACAAAAATCCATCCTCCGCATGACTGGACGTAGTCAAATCTGAGCGAATTTGAATTTATTAATTACCTTGAAATATCAATAAATGGTTTGGGGACGAATTGAAAATGGGATGAAATAGTTTTTCAATGCACCTGGGTTAGTGTTCTCATCAACTCACTTTTGCAAGGTCGCTATATCTCCATCAGCCATAAAAAGGTAAATCAAGGTTAATGGTGGAAATGTGGTGATAATTACGCGTATTTGCATTACCAACCATACCTGTAGGCTTTAATTACGCGAAGTCAGTATTATCAGGTAATAAATTGCATAACTATGGGAATAGTACTTGTGATTGGAGTAATTTGCACTAAAATCTCGTATCTAATGGAATTGCATGTTTCCCTCATTGACAGTATTAGCCACCGTTTTGAGTGCTAGATATCTAGCCGTCTTCATTCACTCCAAGGTTAATTCGAGTTTAAACTCTTCATTTGTCTCAATGTCCCGGTCTTCGCATATTTTCATAATCACATTTAGGTTTTGTCTTGGACCATAATGAAAAGATAAGTAAAACAAAATACTATTATAAAATGGAGATTGTACATGTAGCATAAACATCAATACCCAATAATGGTTTTAAAAACAAAAGCAAGTGGGAATATCTGTAGTGTTTATACACATATTCTTTGATGAAATGTTTAGTTTATTGGAAAATTCCAGATTTTGAAATTCATTGATGAAATAGACAAACATTACAAAAAGATAGTGCACAAATAGTATATATTGACAACAAAATCGGGTCATCCAAATTTTAACATAAAGTTAAACCTTAATGTTTTCCAAACATATATCAACATTTATGCGCTAAATATATGTAACTCTACCAGTTTTAACTCATTAACTTGTTTACATTAATACTTTTCATAAATTTATCGCCCAAACGTACACTGAATGACAAAAAGTATTGCAACAAACATGGTTGATGTCATCACAATTTTACTCGCTTCAAATTCTATTTTCATTGTTGACGCGCAATAAATTAAGGTGAGGTTGTAATGTCAGGTATGCGAATTAACTAGGGTACGAATTATATGGGGAACCGTTTGTACTTCAAAGTAGCAGACGATTTCAGGTAAGGTATCGACTGGAAACAATGGTCGAATAGTATGAGACAATTGTCAAAGGACCTAAAGGAACAGATTGCAATTCTAAATTCAAAGGGATTTAATGACAATATAATTAGTGAATCATTGGGAATCCATTGAAGCACTGTTGGACGAGTTTTGAAGAAAAAAATTCGTCAAAAGGGAAGTGTTGAAAACGATCCCCGGAGTGGAATGCCCAAAGTGATAGATGAGAGGAGTGATCGGAAACTTTATCGCATTCTGAAAACTAACTCAAAAGAATCTCTTTAAGACATTACATCAATTTTTAATAGGAATGAAGGTACAAATGTGTCCAGGAGAACTGTTCGTCGTAGGTTACATCAGGAAGGATACAGGAGAGGCAAAATTTAGTAAACGCTTACAATCGCAAGTCAAGAGACAACGCCGAATTTTGTGGTGCCGAGGGAAAAGATATTGGAAACCTGAACAGTGGCAGAAAGTTACAAGTATTTTCTCAGAGGAAACACAAGTAGTCATTGGACAAAATAACTCTGTAAGTTTTTGGAAATCATTTATTTTCGAAGACGATAATGCCACCCCCACTCCTCTAGACAGACCAATACTTGGAAACAAGAAAAAGTCAACTGGTCTGCAGTCCCCATATCTTAATGTCATTGAAAATGTCTGGCGTTGTATCAAAATCAAACTGTCCCGTGAGCCGGGATGACCTAGTGGCTGCAGGGACAATAATTTGGAATGGTCTCTTTCAGACATACAGTCGAAGCTTATGTGCTTCAATTCCTTCAAGACTACGTCAAGTTACACTAGAAAAATGGTAAATAAATAACGTTTATTTCATTTAAAGCTGGTTTTCTTCCATGCAACTGATATTTACATTGTGATGACGTCATCCATGTTTGTTGCAATACTTACCACTCAGTGTATAAGTATCATACACTGGTACATAAATATTGCTTACTTGGATACCAAATGTAATTATTACTCTTTTAATTCTTTCCATCGCCAGTTATCTTTCAATTATGAGCACATACTCTAACTTTAGCAATGTATTTGTACTTCTTATAAATGACATAAATTGGGCTACACAAATGAAAGGCAAGATAACGAACAGTGATCAATCTCATAACTCCTATAAGCAATACAAAATAGAGATTTGGGCAAACACGGACCTCTGGACACAACAGTGGTGGGATCAGGTGCCTAGGAGGAGTAAGCATACCCTGTGGGCCGGTCACACTCGCCGTGAGTCCTATATATTGATCAGGTAAACGGAGTTATCCGTATTCAAAATCAGTGTGCCAATATGACAAATTTTCACAAAAAACGTTTGTTCTTCTTGAATTAATCCCCCAAGACATTTCCAATATTAATTGGTCTGAGGTAAGCTATAGCTCGTCATTGATATGTATGATGTATCGGAAGCGTGACTCAACGTGGGTTAAACTGGGTTATTCCGACAGAAATGCCATGGCTTCCTGCACGACATCTTTGCCCTCCGCGTCCTTTGTCTTCAGCCATTTCAGTGCTTTCTCCACTAACATTTCCCACTCGTCCTTTTTGTCAGGCAATTCTTTTCTTAAGAATGCAATAGCAAGAGCTGTGGCCCACACGTCTGTGTCCTGTAAAATATCGATCATCCTCCACGGTTTAATCTATTTCCAAGAAACGAGGCATGCTAATAACATATGTTTTTTGTTTGTATGTTGTTTTGTCCCATTCGAATTTTTTTACTCATATAGAAACGACACCAACTTTAGATAAAGCTCCACAAATTTTGACATCTTTTTATCGATTTGATTCTCGATCCCAGAGCAGCGTCAAACGTAATAAGGTTAACGTAGGGAGTGACTGTTCCCTCACCAAGCGCCAGGTATTAGAAAGGAAAGTCACAAGTCTTTCAGATGTAAAACTTATACGGTACCAATTCTGATGCACTAGATGCGCATTTCGACAAATGTCTTTTCAGTGATGCTCAACCGAAATTTTTGAAATCCGAAATAACAATAAACTTGTTAGAGCTATTTGAGTGGAAAACAGAGTGCAAAAGAACTGTATATGACGTTAAAAACGAAGTTCCCCTGTAACGATACGCATTGGCATGATAAAGAACTACCACTGCTACAGCAGTAAGAGCCATGCATAAGTCAAAATTTGTGGCACTTCACCTAGAGCTGGTGGCGTCTCCAGAAGTGAACAGTTCTCGAATGGGACGTAAAACAACCTACCACACATACCTTTGATATTGTCGCAAGCCACATACTTTGATATTGGATACATCGTTATGAAATCACAATCATACCTTAACCACTGCTGATTCCTTTATTTCTTCCTCTGGCTTTTTTATTATCTTTAATAAGCTGTCTAACTGCCAAGATCCATTAAATTTCTGTTCCTTAACCAGCTGCATCATTTTCCAAATGCTGTCATCTAAAGTTGAAAACAACAGACTATGGTAGTTTCTTTCCGAATCAGAATGACTATATGAAAAGATTGACTTTATGAGGTTAGTTGTATGTGTAAATTTAGATGGTTTGAAATGTTCTAAATATGTTAATTTATAGACATGAAGTTATTTGCATTACGTTTTATTCTATGCAACAAAAGAATCTGGTTTTGATTCAAATATGCACATGGGAATTGGTTAAATAATGCAGGCTTTACTTTTACTTTATAAAAATGCACATTTAACAATGCATGTACCAGTGCCTTTCACAACATCTGCAGGTTCATCATCTTCATCCACTGAAAACAGATGGAGTAAAATGGTTTGACTCGATTTACAGCAGTATAATTCTAACAACGTTCAAGTTTTTTAACACCAAAAACTCGGAATGTCTGTATTTTAAACAAAAAACTATACATGAACTCTCTGGCATTCCACCCATCAATCCACAAGTTGCCAAGGACAGCTTCAGGTCTGAATCACCTGAAGAAAAATTAGATATAGAGGCTGAATAATTTAAATTTTCTTACTTCTTTCCACATTCTCCAAGAATGTACAATTTTTTAATCATTCAACGAAGTTCAATTATAATTATTCAGGAAAATACAAATATTGAAACAATATTGTCTAATATGATGATGACTTGATTTAAGCTCCTCGAATTCACTAAAACCTCACTCATGAATGTAACAAACTTGAGCGAGTTCAATAAACCTTGACTGTTTTCCCTATATAAAAGTGTAATGATAAACTGTCTATTTCCTTGAAAATGTATTATTCCATTTCCCCCAATCTGAGGTCTACTCCACGCAAACTCAGTGCCACTCCTCGGACAATTCCCTCACTAATATCCATTAATATTTTTAACTACCCGGTAATCAAAATGCTTGTTGGCCGAATTCTATTTGCAAACATCGGATTATCTAGAATGATGGCGGAGGGCAGATATGAAAATAATATGTCTTTGAATTGTTTCCTATAATAAAACAATACAAGAGGCCCATAGGCCACATCGCGCACCCGAGTCACGTTGGCCATGGCATTGTTCAGCTGTTGGGAATTTAAAAGATTCTTTATTCCATGAAAAGTTTTGACCCCACCTTATGCCCCCCCCCCCCAACTTAGCTCCAAAGGATCACAACATAACTGAAATTGAATTCAGAGATTCCTCAACACCAATATAACTGACATGAAAATGCGCATCTGGTGCATCAAAATTGGTACCGTATAAATTTTACATTATGACCCCTGGGTATAGGCCTCTGCTGGTGGACTGTTAGTCCCCAAGGGTCTCTACAGCCCAGTAGCTAAGTACTTCGTTACTAGCTTTAAAATACGGATGTATATTTAATTGCTGGGATAAAATTTAGAAATTCATTTCAAAATTAAGGATGATATCTCCCTCATGCATAGCTCTGATCCTTGGACGAATTTGGCTCCAGTTTTTTGGCACTCTATTTTTCCATTAGCTCTGAAATAAACTTACGTTAAGAATAAAATCGAATTATATATATATATATATATATATATATATATATATATAGTGGGCCACTTATTGATACACTTATATATGGGGGGGGGGGGTGTTGTAGTTCACTTCACATATTGATTTTAAAAGTAGAGATTGAGGGGGAGGGGAATGGATAAATTGATGAATGCTGTGTTCAATCACAGTGTAGTTTTGAAAAGTAAAACAGTGTATGATACTTATAATAAAACATTAGCATAGAATTTTTCAGTCCGCTTGCTGATCCCTTTTCGCTGACCGGTGGGGGGGGGGGGGCGATTTTGTAAAATATCTTTCCTAGGTTGAATTATTTTTTAGATATATATATATATATATATATATATATATGTGTGTGTGTGTGTGTGTGTATATAGCTTGAAAATTTGACCTTCAAACATATCCGCAAGTGTGGTTATATAATTACAAAAATCAATAAAATCAATTTGTGACTTTGATTTATAATCTTATTTGTTTTTTTATATTTTAATAAACTTCTTTCATAAAATCTAAATTTTCTTCACAATTTCTTTAAAACGTGTACTTTAATGAAAACTAATATATTTAAATATATTCTGAATGAGATGTCCGAGACTCGATTTCTGTCCGTAATAAAAACAATTCTACAGGTCAAATTTCTTTAAAAATTTGCAAACAGATGTAGATTAATATTAAAAAGTCCTGTCGTTTTAAAAAATTGAACTCTAAGAAAAATGTTCGACAGCTGGTTGGTACTACCTAAAGGAGTTATCAAATAGGTAAGATTTTTATTCAAAGTAGGTTAAATTTCCAGGACACAATTTATTTTCAATATTACGTTTTCCATCTAGATTTTCTTTCTTAATTGAAACATACATGTACTTACAATGTGCCGAGTTTGAAATAAAATTCCAACCTGCACACTGTTTAGTTTGTGAATGGGAGTCGCAACAAACACGCCGAATACGTACAGCATGTGATACCTTTGTTTTGATAGTCAAGGCTGTTAACGAGAATTCTTAGGTTTTAAAGCTTTGAAAGAAAAATGTGAAACAAGGTAAATAACTGTTAAACAGTTTGAATGGACAAGACAATATGTATTCCAGTAGCAAAGTGCTATCGTGAATCAATGTTTTCAGCTGCATGTACTTAGAATTTTGTTGAACTTTATTAATGCGTATTAAACTTCCTATATTTTGTTTTATGGTCAGGGTTATTTACAGATGGTTGTAGTATATAATACATACGAGTATACGAGAGCTTTTATGCTGTAGTAGCATAGAATATTAAATACTATTATTTGATACACTCGTAACCCTATACATTGTGTCTAATACTCAAAAAAAAAAAAAAAAAAAAAAAAAAAAAACAACAAAAAAAAAAACAACAATTCACTACTTGAAAAATTATGTAGAGACTATATAGACACAAAATATTTTAGGCTTACCCTTCGTACTTGGGAATCCTACAGGTATTTAAATGGCAAATACGTAATAATAGTTTAAATAGGGATGAAGTTAAGTTCTACAGCAGTAGTGTTTAAATACCAGGCACAAAGCTCCGATTAGGAAATATTACCGCTTCTGTGCAACACCCTCTTTGCTATTTCCCTCATATCCATTATATAAATGTATACATATTTATTGCAGGTTGATAAATCTAACCTGTTACGTCGAACACGTGGATGCTATTTATAGTTTGTAAAGGGATTCAGGTGTGTCATACCAGTAAGACCGGTTATGTAGAGCATGATTAGCAGGTTCTGTTTCTCAGTCATTCGAGCTCAAGACTTTGCGCTGTTCACACGCTGTACACCCACCCACCCACCCACCCTCTAGATATACATTGCTATTGTGTTGTAATGTATATTATCATACAGGTATATAATGTACATGATACAAATATTTGTTACAAGAAGGTATATATATATATATATATATATATATATATATATATATTATATACCCATCAATGTATCCTTCGTTGATACTGTGGATTTCACAGCGTGTGATCCGGTTTTCCGGATCACCACACTGTGGTTTTCTGATTCCGTATCAGTATCCTCTGAAACTGATGCCGTCACAATGATGTCACAATGCATCAACGCAACGTTATTTGTGGAAAATGTTGACCGGGTCACAAAACAAAACTGCGTACACAAAACATAATTTCATAGTACATGTATGTCTGTGTTTTTGATAATTTGGATTACATTTATTATCTTATAAATGTGGATTTAAAATGCAGAAGGGGGTATATAATAAATTTATCATTACTACAGTAACTTGATCCGAAGAGTCGGATCACGTCGAGTTGACAGGCGCGGATCATCAGATCACACGAGACGCTGTGAAATCCACAGTATCAGAGAACGCGTCTCGTGTGATCTGATGATCCGCGCCTGTCAACGAGACGTGATCCAACTCTTCGGATCAAGTTACTGTAGTAATGATAAATTTATTATATACCCCCTATGCATTTTAAATCCACATTTATAAGATAATAAATGTAATCCAAACTATCAAAACCACAGACATACCATGAAATTGTTTTGTGTACGCAGTTTTGTTTAGTGACGTGGTCAATATTTTCCACAAATAACGTTGCGTTGATGCATTATGACGTCATTGTGACGGCATCAGTTTCAGAGGATACTGATACGGAATCAGAAAACCACAGAGTGGTGATCCGGAAAACCGTATCACACGCTGTGAAATTCACAGTATCAACGAACGATACATTGATGGGTATATAATAAATATATATTATTACTACAGTAACTTGATCCAAAGAGTCGGATCACGTCGAGTTGACAGGCGCGGATCATCAGATCACACGAGACGCGAAGCGTCGAGTTTGATCTGATGATCCGCGCCTGTCAACGAGACGTGATCCAACTCTTCGGATCAAGCTACTGTAGTAATGATAAATTTATTATATACCCCCTATGCATTTTAAATCCACATTTATAAGATAATAAATGTAATCCAAATGATCAAAAACACAGACATACCATGAAATTATGTTTTGTATACGCAGGTTCGTTTGTGACACGGTCAATATTTTCCACAAATAACGTTGCGTTGTTGCATTGTGACGTCATTGTGACGGCATCAGTTTCAGAGGATACTGATACGGAATCAGAAAACCACAGTGTGGTGATCCGGAAAACCGGATCACACGCTGTGAAATCCACAGTATCAAAGAACGATACATTGATGGGTATATAATAAATATATATATATAGTTGTATATGTCATTGTAGATATTAAAGATATTATTCCTCAAGGCAGTGAGGCAGATCGCGTGATATATGTACTTTTCATGAATAAATGTGCAAGCATTGGAGCAATTACCCATAAAAAGTGTTGTTATGATTTTGAATCAGGTAGTAAATATTTTATGTTCGTTTGAGACTGGTCGAATTAGAACATAAAGTGATTTGTTTTCACCCAAATACACGGATTCTACATGCCTATAAATATGTTGCTTTTATCGATATTTGAAAATTCCGATCTATCCAATTCACAAGACATCAAGGACGTCACCGGGTCTGGATCATCTGGAAAAAAATATGCGAAGATGTCAGAAATCTGTCTTTCACTTAGATTATACAATTCATCACTGATATTGTAAACATGTTTGTAAAACATTTATTTACGTGACCAATGGATTCACCTCGTACAACAATGAATTCTTTAAAAGTAAAAAAAAAAGAAGCAAAGACCTGTCGAGATAAAATGCTTTGTCCTTAGGCGCTCATTTCGTCCCAGGGAGGGCTTCGACTTTTTCTTACGTACATTGCTCGAGAAAGACATTGCTGTGTAATTAAGAAATAAGGTATCATTTAAAAATATTTATCGGGATATAAATACGGGTTGGTCACGTGATCAAATTCCATAAAGCCCGAAGGGCTTTATGGAAAATTTGATCATGTACCAACCCGTATTTATATCCCGATAAATATTTTAAAATGATATCTTATTACTTATATTTACATTTTTGGTCGGTAACATTGCTGAATTGTGTTAACAACACGTTTCCATACATTTCAAATTGTTGACGTCCACAACGAAGCGTCATAGATGTTCAAAATGACGACAACACAAAACAAAGTTCTATAAAATGAAGAACTGTTTTAATTATTAAGACGCTAGAAAGCAAGTATATCAACATATACTTATACATTAACTCGGGAGTATATAATGGAAAACTCTTCCATGTGTCTAATTTTAGGGGGTGGGGGAATTATGATTTAAACGGGGATGCGCAGTGTTACACTTAGAGTTGTGATGCGCTTTGACTTTTGAAAAGTGAAGACGTTGAAGACCGACTTTGAAAGATATTCTGTGGATATTACGGAGTTAACAGAAGACTGAGATGGAGGAACATGAAGAACAGGGCGGCAGTCGTCAGATGTAGGCAAATTATTTATAGACAGGACAGCTCGACAGAGGACGCAGCTCAGATGAATCTCCGGAAAGAACTGAACATCGCAGAGAATGTGGAACTGCACGAAGGTAAGGGACGGTTTGGATTTGGATATGTAATTATTGATAGATGAGCTCACTGAACGCTTCTTTTGACTCGATAATTTTTTGTAATAGGTTGTTAACGACGCCTCGCTTCGATGTCCCGACATAAACTTGGAAACCGACATCAAGCACTATGGCTGCTGTGGCACGGAAGCATTGTGGTGTGTAGGTCTTAATGCACTTTGACGACTTATCGGCCATACATCCTGTGAACGACCTTTTTGCTAAAGCCTAATGTCATCGTCTAGCAGTAGGTACAATTCCGCATCACCGATGACCAAGGTGAAGTAGCAGACGAAATTTTAGACATACATTAGGCCTAGTAGGCTAGTAACTAAAGACATTGTTTACAGTTATGATTTTATCAATTATTGATGAAAGTCCACTGCTTGGAATACAAATAAAACCGTAAATACATTTTGTGGTGTTGATTTCATCTATTGAAAGATTTCTGTAGTAAGTGAGAGCGATTGCTAGATGTGTATTGCCTTAGTAAAAGTAGTACCTGTTACCTACTTTTAAGAAATGTTCATACGCACAGCCGTGACCTCTGTTGACCCCGTAGTAGATTTATCCAGAAATAAATACGTATTGCTTGTAATAGTGTTATGTAGGAGAAAACAGTTGCAAATGTAAATATTAAGAAATAACTTCATATAACTATTTTCACATCTATGAATAATCAATTCCTTTTTGATAAAATGTAAGTTATATGCCTGATATACCAACCATGGAATCCATAGTTCATCTTTTCATGTCTCGGAGAATCAGGAACCAAGTAAGGTAATGCACCAGGGGAGGTTGAAGACTGTGGGCGTTCGACGGATCCTTTTCTTGACGCGGAGTTCGTATGTTTTGGTCCATGCCTAGATACGTGCGCATCTTTTGTTTGCATTGACTTTTTGGAGAATATGTCTATTAATTGAATTCATAAATTGATATACATGTAGAAGACCTTCAATTAATGTAATACCGAAAAAAATACACAATGTTACTTACTTGAAAAAATATTAACAAACTTTTCCCCAAATCCTGATTTATGTTTAGACTTTGGCGATGTAAAATTGTAAGCAGACAGATTAAATGATTCATTGCTGTATTGCTCCATTTCGACGTCCTGAGAGATCAAAGCTGTTCTCATCGTTTTATCGACGCCAACAAACGCCGTATATCTGCAGGGGACATTCATGGCAGTGCTTAGTGCAACCATCGCATTTTCTAATGGAAATACAAAGAATTATTGATGACACAAACTATAAATATTCTAAACTTCATTGTCGGGACAACCTGTCCCTTCTGGACAAAGATACAAATACTATTACTTTTGAAAAAATACAAAGACAACGAAATAACAGTATAACGAAATTAATATAATCTAAACTTAATTTGTCAATCACAATGAAATACCCCCAGCAAGTTGTCTGAATGGGAGGGGACCCGAAATACTAAATACAGGGTAGTCGTTATCGGAAATAGCCCTGTACACAGTCATTCGTACATGATAAGACAACGTTCTCTAAGTAATTATTGCCCTTCAATCGCCAGGGGCGCTGTTGTATCAAGGAAATCACAACACTATTATATACTGTACATGTCGCAATATCTGATGACGTGCAAGGAAGCATGGAATATGAAATTTTACCGTCAGTCATATTTAGTTCCATCTCAGCCAGTTTGGACTTAGCAGCAAGTCTGTGAAGCGGGCAAGAATCGTCGGCATGAGTGCACGAGTCCATATCAAACTGCATAGAAAAACTAACATTCTTTTCGCCGACTTTACCAGTTAACATCAAACTGGTTTTCCCTGAGAAGTCCTGTCAAAATCATAATATAAAATTAAGTAAATATCCTTTTGACAGAATCGTTTCCTCTTTAAGTCGAGAATACGAAATTCATTTCCAAATTCTATACATAAAATTAATACGAATTTCATTTTTAAGGAAAAAATACGAGTATATCCATCATGTTTTTATACATGCAATTAAAAGGAAGACTTTATTTCAGCAGTTTGATAGTGGTGATCAGATGCAAAGCAATATGTCTGACATTATTTGTTGTTAATTTGTTGATGGTGCTACCTTTAGGTAATTCATTAAAATCGCTTTCCTAATTCAAATATAAAAATTAATACGAATTTCACCTTTAAGAGAAAAATATGCCTATGATGATTTTATGCATAGAATTAAAAGGAAAGCTTTATTTCAGTAGTTTGGTAGTGGAGATCAGGCGTCTGACGGTGCTACCTTTAGGGCGACCGGTAGCGGAAGCTCAGTGGTAGAGCGTTCGCAGGTCGCAACTTCGACCATTGAGCCTAGATGATAAAGGTAAGGTGAAATTGAGATAGTCCACGTAAGATCAAAATACCTAGTCAGTGAGATATAACTTTTTCTCTTGTTCATGGCCCTATTCTCCACGAGGAGAGAAGGAATTAAGTCAAGTAAGTCAAGAGATATAACTTTAGGAGATCAAAATGGACGGTCGATGGGATTACGGGAGTTTTTAACTCGAAGTCGAATACGTATATTCGCCGAGCTCGCTATTAAAGTGGAGTAACACCAGTTGTGTTTACTGAAGTTTTTAATCACGGAATCTTACTCGATAAAGTATACTGTCTATCAAATATTTGGCTATATGTGCGTGCGCAAGTGTTCCTCACCTTCACGTCCTAAATATTTATTCATTTTTACTTAAGATTTGGTACATGTATGGGTATTTGTTTTTTTAAATAGCAGGTGTGATTATAAGGAAGTTCATATTGTAACTTCCAGTATTGACCTACCTTCGGAATATCACCGGTAATGATTGCATACAAGATTAGTCTTTCTCCAGGAAAAACGGGGGGTACTTCATCAGGAGCATTTATGACAGTGCAACCTTCAGGAAGAGTCCAAGTTAAGGACGCATCAGCAATTCCACCTTGCACACTGCATCTCAAAGCGGACATAACCTATGCCATTTCAAAAAAAGACACAAGGTTGTACATTTACTAGAATACTTCTTTTCTCTATAAATGAGGTTGTCAAACACATGGAATAATTTCGAAGTATATAACCTGTCGTTCAGGAGGTACTCTACATCGTCATAATGGCTGACTTCCTTTTAAATCATGGATGACAATATAGATATAAGTAATATTTGTCTATTCGTTTCAAAATTCTTCGCCTAGCTGAGTAGCTCCGTGGGTTAGCACGTCGACTACTGAACTGTAGATCGCGGGTTAGATTCCAGCAGGAGTTTTAATATTTTTGAGATTTGTTTTCTACTAAAACTGCATTTTGTTTTACTAAGTAAAGTAAAGTTGGAAGTTTTCAATTTCAAAATATTGTTGTAGATATCTTCCACTTTTCATCCATATCAAATTTCTCTGGTGTAACATACCTCCTTAAGCCAAATGCAGTCTTGTGTGTTTTATAGCAATTGTTAGGACGTTCTTCATATACTGATTTTGACTACGGATTTCGCCGTCTACCTGATCAAGATAGAGAGCTACGGTGGGTGTGACCGGTCAACAGGAGACGCTTACTCATCCTCAGCACCTGTTTTCACCTCTGATATGTTGAGGGGTCCGTATTTGCCTTGCTCTTACTTTTGATGGGATTTATGAGATTGATCACAGTCCGTTATCTTCACATTTTCATACCATCATATACACCAAAATTTCATATGGGTCACAAAGCTCACGGGGATTACCATGCTCATAAATGTAAACATGTATACACATCCTTTAACCTATTATTTCAGCTTCAATCTGGTTCCAGTGGGTTATGTTTTGAACAAACGAATAAAAAGGAAATGCCAATTTTTGCATACTAGTAAATTAATTTAACAAATAGTGTAATTCTGGTTCTTGGAAAACTTAAGTAAAACTTACAAACTCGACTCTACACTACATAAGGATATCAAATGCATTTGAATTGACAAGTTGTAGACGTGTGAATTTTACAGAGAATATTGCCTAAAAATTCCCCTATACTCAAACTTCGTTTACCTGATCAAGATATCGGGGTCACGGCTGGTGTGACCGGTTGATAGGGGATTCTTACTCCTCCTAGGCACCTGATAACACCTCTGGTATATCCAGGGGTCCGTGTTTGCCCAATTCTCTGTTTTATATTGCTTATAGGAGTTATGAGATTGATCACTGATCGTTATCTTCACCTTTCATACTCGTATATCCTTACATAACACTTACACCAATAACATGACCTCATGAATCTAGATTAGTTTGATATATCGTATATCGTTCTTGAGAGAACAATCAACATGTAACATCCTTCGTGTATTTTCAAAAAACGAAGTTTATTTTTAAAACTATATTTAAGTTGTACCGATCTGTTTTCCCCATTATTACCAGGCAGAATTTATTCAAAAGCATCAGTCTACATGAGGAGAAAAATATCTTGCTGTGGTCTTCAACTCAGCATTAAGATATACATGTATCGACGACTTTTATCTATTAATGATACCCATTTTCGTTTTTATCTCGATTCGATATAAAGTGAGGATTTCGCAAATTCTATGTTCGTTATAATAATCTAATTTGCAAATATAACCTGTTTATTGGGTTGAATGCTGTTTGACGTGTTGGCCGTTCTTTAAATACAGATTTTGATTACGGACTACTCCGTTTTTCTGATCAAGATAGGGCTTATGACGGCTGTGATCGGTCGACAGGGAGTGCTTACTCCTAGGCAGCACATGATCTCACCTCTCGTATGTCCAGGAATCTGTGTTTGTCCTTTTAAGTTTGTATTCTTTATAGGATTTAAGAGATTGGTCACTGTTGGATATCTTCACTCATATTTCTGTCGAAATTACCACCCTTTAAAATAGACATACAGCCAGGTGTATGTAACACTAAACTTGTAGACACGCCAAAGACCACATATTTTGCTCCATTTATTTTCATACTTGATATGTAGCGTTATTATCAAGAGAGGAACTCTATTGATTTTGGGGTCCAAAGGGTCAAAGTCACTACGAAACTTCATATAAAAAAAACTTGTTATAGCCACATTTTTTGCTCAATTAATTTGATACTTCACATGTAGCTTTCGTATCAAGAGAGAAAGAACCGTTATTGATTGGGGGGTCAAACGGTTAAGGTCAATATTGAAGTTGATAGAAAAAACTTTTGGTCACTTTACAGGCCATATATTTGCTCCATTAATTCATACTTCACTTGTAGCTTTGTGATCAAGAGAGGAAAACTATTCATTCTGGGGGTCATTCGAGGGGATATGTCCCGCTCTTGTTTTTCAATACTCCCCCAATTTGTATCACCTTTCACTTTACAATTACCTCCCCTTGGTAGGGAGTATGGTCCTTCATTTGAATACACTTTACTACGTAAGGATACGTTGTGCCAAGTTTAGTAGATTATTCTGGGAAAGGATTTGGAACGAGCCAACGACACTGTTGATGAATGCGACGGACAAATTCTAATATCAGAAAAGATCACTTCAGATTTCAGTTTGGATGATCTAAAACCGTTCTGAATTATGAGAATAGGTTTTGAGTGATTGATATTTCATGAGAGTTCAATTTCGTGATTTTGTGATATTAAAGAATTTTGTAAATTACCATTTATTAAAGTATAGATGTAATATTGTAGATACAAATTTGAGGACATTAAGAGAATACTATATACATGAATATCAAATCACTACCAAAAGTAAGAATTCCTCAGTATTCCTTCATAAGACAAGAATTGCTCATCCATGAATTGATCATGTACATATATTTCTCTCTCCCTCACCTTTGACTGCAGTCGATCTTCATCTTTCACAAATGTTGCTTTTCCATTGCTTACTTTGGCGACTTTCCGTATCAAGTCCGTCGAACATCCATCTCCAATGCCAAACGTAAACACCCTTCATAAATAAATAAATGCCCTAAGCTGTAACAATTTGAATTCTGTGTCCTGGTCTCTTGCTTATCTAGCTCCCAGATTGAGCTGCAAGGTATTGTATACAACGCCAAACAATAAACCCTGGTTAAACATTACAATGTACATGTATGTGGTTTTAAAAGTACCACTAATAAAATCACCAAATACCTTGTGTTTTTCTGCTCCTTCACCAACTGTACTATGTTTGATACACTGCTAACTTGTCCATCTGTCAGCAAAAATACCTAATAAAGAGTCAATAAAATACATATAGCACTATGTGACATATTAACATATTAACCACAATAAGTTAGTTAGTTGTATATTGTTTAACGTCCAACTCGATAATTGTTCACTCGTATGGAGATGTCATCAACGCCAGTGCAGAGCTGTAAGATTTAGATGCATGCTTAGTGCTTATGACCTATGGGCAGGGAGGGATCTTTATCGTGCCACACTTGCTGTGACACGGGACCTCGGTTTTGTGATTTCATCTGGAGGACCGCACCATTTACTCGCCTCTTACGACAAGCAAGGGGGTACTGAGGACCTATTCTAACTCGGATCCCCACGGGACTGTCACAACAGGTAATTATGACCACAACAGGTACTTAGACTTAAGCAACATCGGAACAGATTACCAATGTATACAAGTCAGTGCTGATAAAGTATCAATTAATTACATTTCGAGTTATGAACTTACTTGTCTAGCATAAGAACCTGAAGGCTTGTTCTTGAAAACATTTTCCAATGGCTTGAAAATTTCTGTTCCTCCCATATCTGCCCTCATATTCCTCTGAAGATGCATAGCTTCTTCCAGATTTTCCTCATTATACGGTTTACTCCTGAAAACATTGTACTTCATTTTTATTTCATCTAAGGCAATACGATCCATTCTACATGGTACATGTATATACATGTACTAGACATAGGGATGCAAGTTTCTTTATTAATTACCGGACATAATGAAGCAGAGAAACTACGATGATTAATGATACGATGGCATTTCTAATAAAACTGATACATTTTCTCCGATGTGACACTTTAAATTCCTTACTTTGAAAACAAAGTCGAAAATGTTGTTCCAAAACTGACTATATTGAATATGCAGGTAACAGGCAGACTTTTCAGCAACAACAATAATGTTTCTTTGGCTTTCTCAATGCGGTCACCAGTCATCGATCCTACATACATGTATATACATAAAAAGGCGACATTTTATAACTATTCATCAATATATATATATATATATATATATATATATATATATATATATATATATATATATGTGTGTGTGTGTGTGTGTGTGTGTGTGTGTATTGGTATAAGTTCAGATATACATGCATGAAAGGCGAAGATAACGAACAGTGATCAATCTCATACCTCCTATAAGTAATACAAAATAGATAGTTGGGCAAACACGGACCTCTGGACATCCATGTATAGAAATACAGATGGTGCAAACATTACGTTAGATTTCAATTTAGAACATTCAAGTAAAAGAAAATAAGACTCTAAAAAAGGAGGTCTCCATGTGAATTGAGAGAAAGAAACGGAAATTATAAATTCTGTGGTGACATTAAATTTCATTTCATAATTTTGCCAGCTATAAAATAAGGTACATGTATGATATGAGATTCAGGGTGGTACATTTATGTGCATACATATACCTTGTATCTCCAATTGAAAATTGATTGCTTTAAATCAATTTCAACATTATGAATATCCTACAAAAGTAAAACATAATGAGATTTAAAGTTTAAAAAACACATTGTTTCACTCCTGAAACCTTGACCTCACATGGATATATATTGGTATTTAGTGTTGGTAGGTTTTGGTTCTTTTGGGGTGGATTTTGGATAATGTAGTGAATTTCAGTTAGTTGTAGCACAGTAACATGGAGTGAGCTTGCAAAGTGCTTCCTGATATCTAGTCAATCACTTTTTAAGACATACATATTTTCAAACTCGCATTGCACATATTTGTTTACATTTTTGTTAGAAGTGTTTTATATCCTCATTATATATCTCATCTTCATATATAGATGTGTATATTGTTTGCAAAAAGAGGAGACATCAAAATTCCTAATAAAAATGATAATTACATTTAAATCATAATTGTGCACTTCATGTACTTTTTACATGCAAATTCATTTCATATAATTATATGGTTTTTGTACTTTCTGTCCATATCTGTAAGTCTGTCTGTCACAAAGTCTTAAATTGTGCATTAAAATGCTTCTCCTCCTGTATGGATTATCTGATAAACTTGAAACTTTGTACAATGCTTCATTGCCATTTGCAGATGTGCACATTGTTGGGAGAGGATTTATTGTTATCCTAAAAGTTATAGTGGTTTGATCCAAGAGGGATGCGGGTGTAAAATAGCTTGTGACCATTTCTCCTAGTTGCAAACAATATTGGAGAGTCTTGAATTTTTTTTTTACAATACTTCATTATCATTTAATGATGTCTAGATTTCTCTGACCCAGGAATCTAATATTTTCCTAAAATCTACAGTGGATCAAAAACAAGTATTTTTAAGTGTTGTTTTTTTTACCCTTTATTGAATAATCTTTGTAAAATTGCATGTGCAAAAGTAAAGATGCTTTGAAAATTCAATTACAAAATTAAACATTTCACTGGTTTGTTAAGGTACTCACTACACTAAAGCTTTATGACACTATGTTACAAGATGGCGATTTAAATGTTTTGGGAAAGTATTTGTATCGATCGATTTATTCGTCTATAACACGGTAGCTAAGTGGTTAATTAATAAAGCATTGGACAAGAGACAGAGAGAGAGAGAGAGAGAGAGAGAGAGAGAGCATTGGGCTGGTGAACTACAGATCTTGAGCTCAAATCCACCAGTCTTTTGTTCATGTGTTGAAATACACACTTATTGTATATCTTCTGGATCTTTTTTAAAATATTAAATCAATTTGTACTGATTTGAGAAACTATTTCCCGGTGTAGTGAGCCACCTTAAATGTAAACATAAAAAGACTCCAGTCTTTGTTTACATAACGCAGAATGAAGGCTAAAATATTGCTTTTATTCCTGCATCCAGAAGGTTAAAATTTTGGCTGTCAACACAGATTTAGTCATACTTTTCATGTTTAACATTAAAAAAAAAATGAAAACAAAATTTTCAAAAGAAAAAACAAAAACGTAAACGTCCTGCTTGAGAATTTTTCACTTGTATGGAGACGTCACCATTGCCAGTGAAGGGCTGCAAAATTTAGGTCTATGCTCGGTGCTTATGCCCCTTTGAGCAGGTGTGGATTAATATTGTGTCACACATTTAGGTAATGTCATATAACTGTAAACAATGTCTCGAGGATTTGGGTGTTGCTCAACCGGAAATTTAATAAATTAATGCATAAGATTGGGTCATACTTCTTTTTGGACTAGAACATCCAGGACTGAACTTTCTTAAGGTCGAGATGTCTGTTAACCGTTTATTCGTATTTACCTGTCAAAGTCTTTTTGACGCTTAAGGTATAGGAGAAAGTACTTTGACTTCAGAATGAATGTGATTGTCAGAGGGAGAATGATGGACCGAAGCATGCATTTTGTAAAATGATTCTTGTGTTGTTAAATCTTCGAGAATCTTGTTGGAGATGTCTGATTCGGTTCACGAAACAACTTAGCATCATCTAGCAGTAGCAGATTTCACCGTAAGCACTTAATTAACACTAATTTTAATATATTGTAAACAAATTGTAACTGTAAGCTAGGCTATTCCAAAATTCCACAACATATCAGAGGAACCGATAATTTAGCCTGTACATAATGATAAGAGTAGGGGTATATACCACACACCCCTAATAAAAGCACTGGGATTACTGAATCAGAATGACAATTGGGGTGGGTGACGATAAAAGCAGAATTTTCGAATTATTTTGAAGCGAAGTTTTGAGTAAGAAATGGTGCCATTCCTTTTGGGTTATTTTTTTCATTGGGGATGGTACCATAAGGCGTACTATTATTATTACAGACAAAAATACCGGTTCCTGTGAATATTCACACCTGACGACCTGTAAAGGGTTGTCAATAGTGAATATGAACAGCTGCATGTAAATAAGTTAGTGTTCTAACTGCATAATTTAATACCGTTCAATTTTATTCTGATATTTTTGTGATAGGGTTATATGTATACATTTAAAATTGCATGGGAAAGAGTTTAGTAATGCAGAGCTCTAATATAATTTAATTTCTCATGTTGTTTAGACATTTATCCATTAACACATGTATAGGTCTACATAATTTAGGAGTGTAATTACTAGATATAAAGTTAATGTCATTCCTTAGCTTGCAAGTACATTCTTAAGAATCATGACAAACAACACTCTTTAAGATACAATTTTCTGCTTTATTACTGTATTCATGGGATAAAAGTCCCCATCCTGTGTTTTATTTGGGATATTTATTCCCATTCATGCTCAAATAGGATATTCACTGCCATTTCATGTTCATTATGGGACATTTCCTCCTATGGGACATTGTATCCCATTTTAAATTTAAATACGGGAGTTAAAATCCTATGGGAGAAATTATATTTTTTCTCCCATGGGATTTTTGGTGGGAGTGAAAATCCCCCAAGTGGGATTAAAAATCCCTCCAAAATCCCATGGGATTTTTTGATTTCAGGTGAAATATCTTAAAAACTACAATAGTTACAAGTGTAAATGTTGGTGCATGTCTTGTGGACATAAAATCCCATCTTTTTTTGTAAAGGGTTTATTTGTATCCTTAATAAAAGGGTTGGCGAAACTCCGGACTTTTGTCGTGTCCGGAGTTAAATGTCGCACTGTTTATTGTGAAACACTTTCCGTATTGCATGTTTCTAATAAAAATGGTCAGGTAACGATTACACATTCCGCTGTTGAAAAGTAAGAATAAAATTAAAAGAAATACAGATATAGAGATAATAAGAGGCACATAGGCCTTAAAGGTCACCTGTATCATTAGTAACAAAGGCTACGAAGTGTATAAAGATTTTCTTGTTTTGCATACCTTAAGCTAAATTCTAATATTCAGCAGTTGTACGAAACAAGATGCGTCCTTAAAACACAAATATCCTATAAAGTGCTCACACAGATGAAAAACTTTACATAACATATGTTAAATTAATACTTTACGACTATTTTGGACCCATCCTACAGCCAGACTCCTGTGGTTACGAAATTCACAATTTTGGGATATTCCTTCTGCTTTTCCTAATATGCATTGAAATAGTATGATAGTATAATCAAAATTAAAGAAGTCTTCCAAATGATGGATGCATTTAATCGCCCTACCCATTTTGGCCCCATCCTGGTACTAAAAGCCCGTACCTTCGGATCATTACATTCAATTTCGGTAAAAGACTTCCTACTCCTTCTAGATATCTACTTCGTTTCAATTTAGCATTAATACCATTAAAAATGATGTTAATCAAATGTTTTCCACACACACTACATGTATATGATATATATGCAAGTTTGGCTCTGCCCTGGAGTCAAAACATCATGAAATATAGGATTTTGGCAGAGCCTTCCTGGTCTACATTACTATGCATTTAGATTTTCTTACTGATGTGCAGTTATTGGGAAAGAGGTTTATTCGAAATCGGCCAATATGTTGCAGTGTTTGCCCCACCCCTAATGTCCCGGTAGTGTAGAAGTCTTGGAATTCACAATGCATGCGTTCCAAAGATGCTACATGTACATACCAAATTTGATAAAGAATTTGAAGGGTAGTTAATATGAAGTTTGAAACATTTAATTGTCAAAACACGAGGGACGCAGATCGATAGCAATAGGTCACCTGATATATTTATGTGACCCAATAACATCAAATCACCGGTACCAAGTATAATGCTTTGACGTATTCAAACTCGAATTAATTTTAAGCAATGTTTACATACATCATATATGCATTCGGATAGTAAATCAGTCGAATGATACATGACTCTTTAAGAATTGTTCATGATTACATAAAAATAAAGACTATATGTGATAACATCCTTTATTTTTTTGTACCCCTGTAAGAATATTTTTACCCCTGGAAGAAATACTATGTATTATTTCATAGCACCAGAAATATTATGTCTAATACAGCTTCATATACCAATTTGTCTCCAATATTTGTAGTCACTTGGGGTACACAATTTTAAGAGACACAGTTTCTCAACTTCATGCACAAGTGTAAATACTAGTTCTCCTTTTGCGAGTAGGTTTTTGTCATTATTTAGACAAATTAGAAGATATCCGCCATATATGCAGATATTTTTTTCCGGTTATGAAGCATGTGGGCCATAGAACCACGTTACCCTTTCTCGTGTACATTTGAGGAGGTATATTAGATGTGAAAATTTAATTGACAGGTCCGAAATCTTCCATACTAGTCTGAATTTCTCTACTAACAAAGGCGAGAAACCACTCAGTGACCTGGACCGGTAAATGTCCTAAGTATATATAAACATGTGAAATCGAGAGAACGATGACGTACATATCTCTGTTATTGTTAGAACCTGTAGCTTGAAATTTGGCATGCAAGTAGTTAAAACATTAATCTATGCAAGGAGACCGGCAAATTACACATACCGCACCTAGTTTAAGATTTTTAAGGCATTTGAAGCGAGTGGGTGTTTTTGTCCCCCACCACAACGCGGAAGGGGACATAGAATTACCGGTGTCCGTCCGTCCGCCTGTCCCACTTCACTTTGCGAACGCAACTCCTCAGAAACCGCTCAACGGATTTTGTTCATATTTTGTAGGATTGTTAGTCACCATGTGTAGTTGATAATATTGCGCTGCCATTTTGATTAGACAATTTTTACAGGAGTTATGGGACTTTGTTGAATTTGTACGTGCTAAACTATAGGAGCACTTTGTGGACGCAACTCCTCCGAAAACGCTCACTGGATTACATTCAAATTTTGTAGGATTGTTAGTCAACTTATGTAGTTGATCATATTGCGCCATCATTTTGATTCAATGAATTTTACAGGAGTTATGGAACTTTGTTGAATTTGTACATGCTACACTGTAGCAGCACTTTGTGGACGGAACTTCTTCGAAACCGCTCAACGGATTTTGTTCAAATTTTGTAGGATTGTTAGCCACCATATGTAGTTGATCATATTGCGCCGTCATTTTGATTCGACAAATTTTAGTACAGGAGTTATGGGACTTTTGTGCTTCAACTTTTTTGCGGCGGTGGGGGACATGGCTACGTGTAGCAATCTTGTTTAAATCTGGGTCAGAGTTAGACCCCTTTCTATATTTATGGTATCCCAGAGTTCGCGTCCAAAACGGGCTTATCCCCTGTGACTGTAGGTCAATATTTGTTACACGTCATATACAATAAGTAAAAAATATATGACGGAAAACGTTAGCATGTGAATATACAGTCATGGAAATAAATTGTATGGAATGTATAAGAAAACGTTAGAATGTGTATATACAATCATGGGAATAAATTGTATGGAATATATAGGAAAACTACAGAATACTTATGGTATATCTTCGTACAAATCCTGTAGTTAATAGGTAAATGCATCTTCATGGAAAATTTCAATTATTTCTCCTTTATTACAAATACTGTACTTTTATGGGATATTTTGTATTCTCACCTGAACGATCTATCACAAACACAAATTCACAGGGCAATTCCGAATCCAGATCCTTAAATTCCGGCGAAAAATTGATCATCAATACATCGGACGACAAGAACCCATCTGTAAAAGAAAATCTGTTTTTGACACATAATTCATTACATAATCTATCGAATGATTTAGAGGAACAAGTGAAATATAGTAAAATAATATGATTTTAAAGACTTACTTTTACTGTCTTTTATGCCCTTCTCAAAAATCGTTCCTGGTTTCTCAAAACCTTTGTAATGCAATACAATCGAAAAGTCAGAACCAGGCTTCAGTTGTTTCGATAAGCTCATCTGTAGACAAAAATGCATTATAAACAGCTATATTTATCAAAGTTCCTCAGATATATACGGATGACCATTTTGCAATCAACTTCAGCATCTACATGTACAACATCTTCTGTTGAATGCAGCATATTATAAACCATTTTACAACGACATTATACATTCTATTTCTTGTAATAGATTTGCATAATTTGACGTGTTTCATACCAAATTGTTAGGCCGTTCTTTACACACTGGTTTTGACTACGGATTACTCCGTTTATCTTATAAGATGTAGTCTGATACATGTATAAGATATATGGCGAGTGTGACCGGTCGACGGGATGCGTACCCTCCTAGACACCTGCTCCCTCCTGGGTACCTGTAAAGTGCGAAACGAAACGAAATCTACCGAAACGAAACGAAATCTACCGAAACGAAACCCACCGAAACGAAACGAAACAGATTGTATAACCGAACTCTTTTAATTATAATAATTAAAAATGGTATCTTAGGCCCCGGTGAAAGTTACCACATATAAATAAAATTCGCCTCCCCTTTGATGTAGGCTTTCGGCTTGACTGTTACAAAGTTACAAAGTACATATCCGTAGTTGATTAAATGCCATGTACAATTAGTTTCGGATTCATACATTTCAGAACCGAGGGCTACAGTCTCAGAGATCTGGGGAAACACACTATACGAGGGGTGGGGTCGCCGACGTTGGATCCGCCTTTGGGCATAGATATATTGTTTGAAGAAGCTGGTGTCTGAGAAAATTGAAAGCAGGAAGAGCTCTTAACCTCTTATTTTATCTCTAACTGCTCAGGTGCGAGTACTTTCAATAATGGAAAAACTCTATACATTTGGGATGTTGCTAAGACGGGGAATTGAAAACGGGACGGAAAACGGATTTTTTTTAATGCAATAATATTAGGAGGAGGTCGGCATTTTGTAAACTGAAAAGGCTTATGAACAAGGGGATTTTAAGCAGAAATCACAAAGAGAACGGGAGGACATATTCAGAATCCACCGTTTGATATACTACATACAAATACACAATATCCACATGTATACATATATTTGTCTTTAGAGCAAAAATACTGAAACATGTATTTATGCCCAAAATCGGATTCAACGCCGACGACCCCATCCCTTGTTTAGCGTGTTTCCTCAGACCTCTGACCTGTGAGACTGTAACCTTCCGTTCTGAAATTTCTGGATCCGAAGCTAATTGCACATGGTATTTATGTACTTTGTGCTTACCCCCCCCCCCCTTTCCAACTCTTAAAACTTTGTATCAGTCAAGCCGAAAGCCTACATCAAAGAGGAGGCGAATTTTATTTATATGTGTAAACTTTAACAGGGGCCTTAGATACCATTTTCAATTATTATAATTTAAAGAGTTCGATCATACAATCTGTTTCGTTTCGTTTCGGTAGGTTTCGTTTCGGTAGATTTCGTTTCGTTTCGGTAGATTTCGTTTCGTTTCGTTTCGATTTCGTTTCGCACTTTACAGGTACCCGCTCCCTCCTATGGTACGTATGTCCAGCAGTCCGTGTTTGCCAAACTCTTAATTTTGTATTCCTTATAGGGGTTATCAGATTGATCACTGTTCCTTATCTTTACCTCTTCATGATTTACATGCCAAATATATAGACTAATGAGATGGTTTAAGGAATGAATTTATCATTTTTTCGTTGGATGGAGGTATACCACGAAAACTGCATTACTGCGCATAGCGCATGATGCAAAAGTTTTCTGTCTTTTTTTTTTTTTTTTGGTGGTATACCTCCATCCAAGGAAAAAATAATAAATTCATTCCTTATCATTTAATATTTTAAAACATTGAATTTATATGATAAAACATTATTTGATTTGAGTTGAATTAGCGAGTTATTCTTGGACTACATTCTATGTCATTTCGAGATGGGCGTAGTAATTTGTGAATACACAACTTAAAAAAAAAAACTAAATCCGTTAGGCCTAATGGCGACTTCCACGAACTGTTGAGCAAACGGGTTTCTTGGACTGAAGAATGCAGTTTTAAAAGGATGAGTTAGAGATAAGTCCCGTTGAGAGAAAATTGCATGAATTTTGTTGAGTGGAACTGGAATTAAGTGCAAAGTTCGATGTCGGTACTAACGGAAAGCGTGGGACACGTGCATAATCAAGATGTGGGATACCAAGTAGGGTTTTCTTGAGGGTTGTCGCGGCTTCCGGGTGGACAAGTGAGTGTTACAGAGGGTTTTTAGAGTTTACCAGTGAATTCCTAAGGCGTCACAGCTGTCGTAACGTCGTATGGAAGCCTCGTTTCGGTGCCCACTCATAAACATATTATACCGGAGCCCGAAACCATAGTCGTTAAAGGCTACGATATTGCAGTATCTCTGAGGCAGTGTGCGGTGTATCTGGTATTTGGGTTTGTGACATGAAGGAAGTTGTCGCAAGGTGCAAACTGGACTATTGTCATCCCCGGTTGAATACATTTAACTCTCAGTCCGGAATATTGCAGAAGCAGGCGTGTGTTGTTGTTGGGGGGTGTCCTCAAATAGCCATGTTTATTTCATTTTGCATAATTAATTATTATTTATATTTCATATTTGTTTGTTTTTGTTTAATGAATTTATATAGACCAATAGAACTGTCAAGTTTTTTTCTTTTCAGGATTCCCTGATCTATATATAAATACGAAGCATCCAGAGGAATTCCAATAGAAAGTAGTTCCGGGAATTTATAAAAAAAAAATTGTTGGATACGATATTCCAATATTTTTTCAACCAATGAAAAAGCGTGTAACATGTAAAATTAAATGATACTTATTTCCATATGGTTGCTGTAGCCTGGACAAGTTAGAATAATTACCTGTTAGTGTACGTATAACTTTAACCTTTGCCATACAATTAATATTGGTCGTCATCATCAGAGTAAAATATTTGTCCAATGGCTGTGAAAGAGTTATGTCCGGTATTTTAGCCCATGTTTAATTCGACCTTATTCTCTCGAGCAAGCCAAGCCCTCCGGGAAATTGTATAACTGTGTTATTTGACAGCTGGATATAAAGTCACGTATGTGTACATACTTTATTCTCAATAATATCAGCCAAGACGTCAAACTCCATTTTGTTCTCGGACAACATCAGATTTTTTCCTCCAGCCACAACAGTTTCCAAGGTCATTGTGAAATCAGAATAATACAGTGTTTCTACTTCAGACAGTATCGTGTCTAACGTCGTCTCTTGACATTCTTCCGATTTTGAATCATCAGTTGGTGCTGAAAGATATAAATATTTAACTGCAATACATATGGTACTCATTCAACTAACGCCTTAATCTCGCTGATATACATGTACATGTATGTACTGCGGTTTCAACATTAATCGATTCTAAAAACACAAAATTTCCTTCATTTCTTGGTCGAGCAAAATTATGAAACCGTGCAATCAACGAAGTGCAGATTTATGAACGACAAAAACAATGGAGTTTGATCAGCTCTTTTAAAGGATCAATTGAAAAGGACACTATACAGGTTTCTATCATGGTTTTCTAGCATGTGAATGTATGTACCGAGTTTAACGATACTTTAGCTTGCTGCAATCTAACGTCTTTCAAATATGATATAAACGAAAACTATTTGATGTTTTTATCAGTAGAATGAATACAATTTACCGTATCGGATGTAATTTATTCCTACGATTTCTCAATTAAGTCCAAAACAGTGGGGAAAATGTGTATAGAGTTATATACATATATGTAGAGATGGGTAATATATTTCAACAATTTTTAACATCACTGAAAATTTAGAAGTCCCTTATAATTTGTTAGGAGTTTTATATTTACACTTATTACCACCAAATTAAGACAAAAATACATATCAACTCTTGCATCTATTTTTTGTATTGTATCCAATGCCCTGAATGCCTACGGAAATTACGACTTGATAAATATTTTAATTTACTGTCAAACCTAAATGGCAATCTTACAGCAGTCGGGTGCATATCGAGGATTAAGCACAGTTGGAAGCATAAATGTCCCAGTCTGATCAGAACTCAAATCCAGTTCTTGAACGTAAGAGAACGTCAGCTTAGCCGCCATTTTGGCAGGAAGATTCCCGAGTCTCACACGGAAGATGTCGCCAGCCTTATCATATTCTCCCATGTACATAGCAGTATAACCCGAATCAACAGCATCCTGGTATGTCTGTTTAGCCTTTTGATTAGGAAAAGCATCGAAAATGATTACTATTTCGTAAAATGTGTCGAGACGTCTACCATCTAGGATCAAAAGTACTTCGTATTGGTTTGAATAAAATTTATCGTCTCATATTAGATGTAGAACTTCCATTTTTTAAATATGATTATTTCGTATATTCAGTTAGTTTTAAACTTATTTGTACAAAGCATACTTGAGATTTTTCCTGAATCTCTGCTACTATAGTCCTGTTGTCTATCTCGGCCTCAAACTTGTAGACCGCCGAATCCGTATCCAGTGGAAACACGAACTCGGTCTCCATGTTCTCGTCAGTGTCGTTCACGTAATGGAGGTCCGACTTAACATTGGCGATAAATCCGCGGATGGACACCTGTACATCGGCTTTCTTCAGTGGGACTACAATACGTTAATTAGCATTGATTAACAATTTATTGCACAAATTTGATTTCTTTAAAGGGCGTTAAAATCTAAGTTTGAATTGATAAATAGCAGCAATATGTATGTAATTACATGTATATTACAATATAGGTCGTTTATCTCCGTCTACCGCTATTGTTCTTTACTCGTTTATATGCATGTGAACATAAACTTCCAGAATAGTACTATTTAATGACTGTGGTGTTTACAACCTTGTTTCCTAGGTACATGTGCTCAAGTTTTATTGTAAATATTACAACTTTTACATATAGCATATATACCATTACTGTAAATCTTACCACTCCGGCTGTGAGGCATAGACATTAAACCAAACTGTGGACAGCTCATAGTGAAGGCAGTACTACCAAACGCTGATCCCTGAAAGTAGGTAATAGAATTCTGTACTCCAATTTCTGATGTGATCTTTAATACATGTACTTAACTGATGTAGATATTTTCGATGTGAGAAAAAGGTGGTTGGCTGGTTAAAAATTGAGACAGAAAAATCCCAAAATGCATTTATCCACAATTATAAAGTACGTTTAACAGTCTGCCCCATGTACAACGCAAAGTTATTATGATTACGCATTTTCAGCTCACCTGAGCCGAAGGCTCAAGTGAGTTTTTCTGATCAAAATTTGTCCGTTTTCTATCGTCGTCGGCGAAAACTTTTTGCATGTTCTTCTTCTTCTCCAGAACCACTGAGCCAATTTCAACCAAACTTGGCACAAAACATACTTGGTTGAAGAGCGTTCAAGTTTTTTTCATATGAGGGGCCATGCCCCCTTCAAAGGGGAGATAATAAGAAAAATGCAAAAATAGGGGTAGAGTCATTTAAAAATCTGTTTCTCAAGAACCACTGGGCAAGAGGAGCTGAAATTTACAGGAAAGCTTCCTGACATGGTGCAAATTCAAATTTGTTCAAATCATGGCCCCTGGGGATAGGTTAGGGCCATAATAGGGAATCAAAGTTTTATATTCGAATAGATATGAAAAATCTTTAAAAATCTTCTCAAGGAACATTGGGCCAGAAAAGCTGAGATTTATATGAAAGCTTTCTGACATAGTGCAGATTCAAGATTTTTTTTTTAAATCACGGCCCCTAGGGATAGGATCGGGCCACAATAGGGAATCAAAGTTTTACAAACAAACTTATAAGTAGAAAATCTTTAAAAATCTTCTTCTCAAGAACAACTGGACTAGAAAAGTACAAATTTATATAGTGCACATCTTCTTCTGAAGAACATCTTCTGAAGAATCACTGGGCCATCAAAAGTTTACATTTACATGAAAGATTCCAGACATAGTGCAGATTCAAGTTTGTTAAAATCATGGTCCTCGGGGATAGGTTGGGGTCCCAATAGGAACCAAAGTTTTGCATGCAAATAAATGGGGAAAAGCTTTAGATAGGGGCCGAGGTGACTCAGGTGAGCGATGTGGCCCTTGGGCCTCTTGTTGTATTACATTTCATTCACGATAAACAGTCTGCTTTAGGAAGAACTATATTAACGACAAATGGATCTGGTGCTGAGGGAGGGGGTGTGATTCGTTTTCTGGTGCACAAAACATAAAACTGTTGAAAGTTGTTCAATCTTTTCTTAACGAATGTGGACGTTTTTCTAGAAAATCGTAAATAATTACTTTTTCTACATTGATGTTTGTATGTAAGACATACTTTCAATAATCAATTATTACTTGATGTGTTGTATGACACGCAATATCATAAATTGAAATATTGGGAGAAGGCTATCTAAATTTTTGAGCTCGTGCCTAAACCTTAGGATGTTTTAATGCAAGGTGAAGATAACGAACAGTGATCAATCTCATAACTCCTACAAGCAATACAAAATAGATAGTTGGGCAAACACGGACCCCTGGACACACCAGAGGTGGGATCAGGTGCCTAGGAGGAGTAAGCATCCCCTGTTGACCGGTCACACCCGCCGTGAGTCCCATATCCTGATCAGGTAAACGGAGTTATCCGCAGTCAAAATCAGTGTGCCAAGAACGGCTTAACAATCGGTATGAAACACGTCAGACAGCATTTGACCCAATGCGAGGTTGTATTGAGGAACTAGATCGTTATAACGACCATAGAATTTGCGAAATGCTTACTTCAATCGAGACTGTTGAAATCCCTGTACCATCAACTTGTTTGTCAGTAGCTTACCTCGATTTAAAAACTAACTATACCCAGAACAAGTTCTTGCATATCGAATCAGTTGAGATATATAAACACAATATGCAGGTGATAATGGAATATTGCTACATAAATATGGGAAGTTGACGATGGAGAAGCTGAAATCATCCCGTTTGTCATACAGTTGAGTTGTCAGTTTGCCGTTAATGTCTACTTTCAATAAAATATCTAAGTATGAAGCAAAAGTGGACGACTCTGTGGTGTCCATTATTTCGAGCTCACAGGGATATATCAAATCGACATATGAATGAAAGCCATCATTGTTAATAGACAAAACGTCATCGATATATCTAAAAGTCGAATTGAAGGTCACAGCGAGAGATTTTTTCTTCTCACGTTGAAGTTTTTGAATAAATTCTGCTTCATTTAATGTCAATACAATATGTTCAATTCACAATTTCAGCGTTGAAACCCCCATATTATTGTGTTATAAATCAAGGAACAATAGAAAAGTTGACATTGTTTATCTCCCACATTCGTAAAAGTCATGCTAAGTATTAATTAACATTATAATTCTCTATAACACATTCAACACTTAGGATAAAGAGCATGCCCCCGACATACCTGAAATTAACGTTTTTTAGTTTCATGAAAACTGAATTTTAGAACCGACATCAGGATACTTTTCTGTATATTATATGGTTTTTTTAATTTACGCGTTTTGTGTCACTACCGCATACATACCGTACAGGTTTTTAAAATGATATTGATCCGCCTCCGATAAAATGATATTGATCCGCCTCCGATAATCACAACATTCTATCCGTGTAACTGCTCGGGTGTGAAACGGTTTGTTTTTGTCGCCATATTCAGTGTACATGTATATACCGATCAAATTGAACGACTACACATGTAAAAACTCTCTAAATCTTTCAGTATAAATCACGGCCCTATATAACACAACCTGTAAAAATCCTTGTGATGGTATTCACACGGAACAAGAATTGCACAACTACCGGAATAGACGAGATATCGACTGAGAATAACTCCAGCTACAACGAGTTATTTTTATAAATGACGTCGGTCAGTTCATGCGCAGCAAAGTGGAAGAGAAAGGGAGATTTTCAGTGTGTGTTTTGCTTCATACAATCCATCTCCTGTTCGCAAATATTTACGTGCGGTGTACAACACCTAAAAGTCTATGGTTTAGTGAATCAACTCCTTGGAATTTGTGTGATTTGTTTTATAAGTATTATGCTGAATTAAATTTTTTATCTTTATAGATTTTACTATGTCAAAGCAGACTATACAAACAGGAGCTATACCTACAGCATGGGCACGTGAAACCATGTACTGTTCCTTTTGTAAGGGACAAAGGTTTCATCAATGTGTAGAAGATCCAGTGTTGTCAAACTGATTAAGTGTTTCTTGCCGTCATTTAAGGTTTTTATTTTCTAAAAAAAAATTAATAAAATCGAAGATTGTTGGGAGCTAGATATTTCAGTATCTTTCAATGCTTTATCTCTAGATTCTATTTTCATACTGAGGGAAATGTAATGGAATTGGGTGTCATTCATTACTGTACATAGAAATGAGATGAAAGCTTACACAAAACTACAGGCACGTGTCTGTATAGGCGCCGGGTTTGGTAACTCGTGTGACCTATGTACCTGATTCTGTAAAACAATAGCATTACACTGGAAATGGTAGAGAAGATCTGATTTTAATTAAATTTATGCATTAACCTACAAGGTGTCGAATGAAACAGCCAATTTACCGATATCGATTTAATTTACGAATTTGTTTTCAAAAGGAGTGGGGGGGGGGGGCAGAAGATTTTGAAATTCTTGATACCAATCTGAGAATCTATATCGACTTCTTAAATCGTATAGTGTGTTTTTAAGAGGTGGAGGGAGGGAGAGAGAGGAGTTGTTATTTACTACATGGGATCAATCGTCATAACCTCTACCTTATAATCGTCCCACTAAATATAGTAGGTGAGTGGGGGGGGGGGGGGGGGTCACCCATTATATTATAATTTCTTTTACTACGTTGGCACGCAGCATCATTTTAAATAAAGCCGCCGTATTTTAAAAACAAATATAATAATCAACTAGGATTTTTTTTACTATTTTTTCATCAGGGAGGGGGGATTGATTGATTGTATATTGTTTAACGTTTCATTCGAGAATCTTTCACTCATATGGATGAAAGGTGAAGATAACGATCAGTGATCAACCTCATAACTCCTATAAGCAATACAAAATAGATAGTAGGGCAAACACGGACCCCTGGACACACCAGAGATGGGATCAGGTGCCTAGGAGGAGTTAGTATCCCTTGTCGACCGGTCACACCCGCCGTGAGCCTTATACCTTGATAAGGTAAACGGAGTTATCCGTAGTAAAAATCAGTGTGCCAAGAACGATCTAACAATCTGTATGAAACAGGTCAGACAGCATTTGACCCAATGATAGGTTGTATTGGCAAACTAGATCGTTATAACGACCATAGATTTTGCGAAATGCTGACTTTAAATGAGACTGTTGAAACCCCTGTCAGTGGCGGATTTATAGGTGAGGGGGGGGGGGGGGGGGGGGGGGCACAGCTGGCGCGCGCCCCTAAAATTTTCAAAGTTAACGTAAATCGTGGTATCTTGTTTAGAAAAATGTACTAAATGATAAAAGAAGCAATTATTTCTTCCACTCCCGCAGAAATAAATGACAAAATCTTTTGATTTCTTCAAATTCTTTAAATGGAGAAATTATTTTTTTCCAAAAAACCCTTAAAATTTGCGTCATTTTTCATCTAATGGATACCCTAGATTTAAAAGATGTTTTTCGTGAAATATACGCACAGAAAAAACGCTTTTCATGGAGGAAATAATCACCCATTAAACAAGCTAGATTAGACTTTTCCATTGTATCAGAATCTTTATTATCTTCAGCTATGTGTGTTAAATATGAAAATAGTTATCGATCTGACCATTCTCCAGTTCTGTTAAGTTTAAAAATCAAAAATTTTATTAAAGGTTCCGGATTTTGGAAATTTAACAATTCTCTACTTACTGATAAAGAATATGTCGATTTAATTAAAGAAAAAATGAATGAAGTGAAAACTCAATATGCTTGCCAAGTTTACTACACTGAAAATATTAGATTTATAGATAATGCATCTCTATGTTTTACAATTTGTGATCAGCTGTTTTTAGATATTTTATTAACAGAAATGAGGGGTAAGAGTATCTCCTACTCAACATACAAGAAAAAAAGAATGACAAAAAATGGAAGATGAGCTCAAAAGAGAAATCCAAGATTTGGAACAGAATTAATGACAATGTGTCAGATATTTTGATAGAAAAACAAAAAGAGCTAGAAAGTATGCGTAAATCTATGATAAATGGACAAGCTGTTAGAGCTCGAGTAAAATGGATCGATGAAGGGGAAAAGCCAACTAAATATTTCTGTTCCTTAGAATCTAGAAATTATATTTGTAAACAAATACCTAGAATAGAAAAAGAGAATGTAAACATGAGAAAATTCTTGAGGAACTAAAAGATTTTATGAAACCCTCTATAAAAAAAAACCCAGTTGTTTTAGAAAGCGATAACTTCTGTAATAATCTTAATAAATATAATGATATTCCCAAACTGACTTATGATGAATCACAAAGCTTAAAAGGTATGTTAACTGAGAAAGAGGTGCTTAACTTTCTTTTAAAAATGAAAAATGATAAAACCCCAGGCCCTGATGGCTTCACATGTGAATTTTTAAAAAAAAAGTCTGGAAAGAAATCAGTTCTTTTTGTTACCCGAGCAATAAATAACTCCTTTGAGCGGCACACGTTTTTCTGAATGTAACAAGTTAGGGGTGATTACCTGTATTTCGAAAGCCGGAAAAGCGAAACAGTTTCTAAAAAATGAAGACTCGTCTCTCTTTTGAATGTTGTTTATAAACTAGCATCAGGGACACAAGTCAGGGTGTATTGCAGAAAGAATAAAACTTTTCCTAGATAAATTAATACATACAGATCAAACTGGATTTATTAAAGTTAGATATATTGGTGAGAATATAAGATTAATTTATGATAGCATGCATTATACAGAATCCAAACAAATACCGGGGCTTCTGATGCTTATCGATTTTGAAAAGGCTTTCGATACTGTCTCCTGGAAATTTATTCAAGAAATATTACGTTTTTTTTTTTTAAATTTTGGTATTTCTATTCAAAACTGGATAAAATTATTTTACAATCAAATAAAGTCACGTGTCATGCAAAATGGAATTGTGTCACAATATTTCAGTCCAGAACGGGGTTGTAGGCAGGGCGATCCTATATCTCCTTACTTATTTCTTCTATGTGCTGAAATACTTGGTATTCTAATACGCAAAAACAAAGATATGAAAGGCATTACTATTGATGGGGAAGAATGTAAGATATCTCAATATGCAGACGACATCTCAATTATTTTAGGTGGGTCTCCCACTTCCATGGATGGCATTATTAGAGTCCTAGATTACTTTGCAATAATTTCAGGTCTAAAGATAAATATTTCCAAGGCAAAAATTATTTGGATAGGTAGTAAAAAAATTTCAAAGGACGTTTTCCATCATACAAGGTGGAAATTTGATTGGAACAATAAAACATTTGATTTATTAGGAATAAAATTTTGTATCAATTTACAAGAAATGGTAGAACTGAATTATAAGACTAAATTGAAGGAAATAAAAAAAGTTATGATGCAGTGGAAAAATAGAAGTCTTACTCCCTTAAGAAGGTTAACAGTAATAAAGACATTACTGATACCAAAATTAAATCATTTGATAATTACAATTCCAAATCCTAAAGAATAAACCATTTGTGCTTTTGAAAGTGATTTATATAACTTTCTTTGGAATAACAAAACTCACAAACTAAAGAAAAATGTCATAATTCAAGAATATGCTAATGGTGGTATTAAAATGGTTGGCTATAAAGAATTTATCACTGCTCTTAAAGCAACATGGATTCGACGTATTCTATATTCAAATGCAAAATGGACAAAACTACTGGGGGCAGAACTAATGACTTGTATAGAAAAGATATGGGTATTTGAAATAGATTTTATCAATAATTTAAGAGTAAAAATAACTAACACTTTTTGGATAGATGTGTTTCAGAGCTGGTCAAATATAAATTCTGTAAAAGATAAAATCAACCCAGATTTTTATTGTGAACATATTTGTTATAATCCAAATATTACTATTGTTGGAAGATCAGTATTGTTTAAAAGTCTGCATGATTTAGGGATTATATTTATTTATGATCTTCTTGATGAAAATAGTAACTTGTACAGCTTTGATTGTGTACAAAATGTTTTGAAAGTTAAAATGAATTTTGTAGAATATGTAGGACTAAAGAAAGCAATCCAACAAAGACAAGTTCTTATACAAGACAATACAAGAACTACAAAACCACTTTTGCCTTTTATTCCCTCTACTATTTCAATATATTTAAAAGATAAAAAAGGTTGTAAAGATATGTATAAGCGATTGATAAGCCACAAAGCAACCAAAATTAAATCTATGTCAAAATGGGAAGAAACAGAAGAAGGTTTTTCAGAGCTTGAATGGAAAAATATATTTGAACTTCCTTTTAAAACAACTCAAGAATGTAAATTGCAATGGATACAGTTTCAAATCTTGCACAGGATATTTCCATGCAACTATCATTTACATAAACTTAGAATTGTTGATTCCCCAATTTGCACATTTTGCAAGAGGGATTTTGAAACTATTGATCACAGATTTGTAGAATGTCCATGTGTGAAAGAGATCTGGTATGGAATTGAAGAATGGCTTTGCGAAAAACTGGACAGGCATATTAGTTTTGATAGACAAGCAATTCTTTTTGGAAAATTTGCTAATAAGAATATACACAAGGTGGGATAATTCTGATGATAAAGCAATATATTTATATCAGTAAATTCTCAAGTATATGTAAATTAAGTATAGATGCATCCAAAAAAATTATCATTGATATAATTACAGTTGAAAAACTTTTGTTGTTGAAAAACTGCAAGTATAGGGAGTTTGAGAGATACTGGCAAAATATTTATGATAAATTATGATTGTGTTAGTGTATTAAAAAGTTTTTTTTTAAACCTAAGATTGTGTTCCATGCCCCACTTTGTTTTATGTGTTCTTTCTTTCTTTTTGTCTTTCTTTCTCTTTCCTTGTATTTATGAAAATGTCTTTTGCATATGAATATTGATGGTATTATTGTGTAGCTAAATTACATATATGTGTATAATGTAAAAGTCAAATAAAAAATCAAACAATTAAAAAAAAAGAAATGTCGATATAAGGAATTAAATGGGTAAAAATGCAATACATGTATATAGGTTCGTCATTGAAAGTAGTTTCCCGTTGGTTTGAAGTAGTTTTAAGGTATTCAATGTATAATGACCATATTTCATATCTAATAAATGGATGGTGGAATATTTGTAATCATGGTATCATTTTGAAGGATTCATCAAATAAAAATAATCCACCATAGGAATTTTCAAAATTTTGTTTACTGCTTGATTTATTTCACTTAGAATTTAACATTGAAGTATATGGGAAAAGCATGTTTTAATACAATATTTTAAAAACAAATTATATTTTCATTCTAATCTCTTGGTAGAAAGTTGCATACACTTTCTTTTTATGAAAATATGAAATAAAATTAATCATTGACCACACACATTTTTAGAAAATTAATTTTTTTTTTAGAAAGGGCAGACAACTCTTTCAAAAAGTCTTGAGTGCAAAATGGTCAGCTTCTAATCATTTACCAGTCATGTGAATATCATCTGCTTCATTTTCATCATTATTTAACAATAAACTTTTATGGTGATCTAAATCTTCAAAATTGTTCGTTATCCTTTCAAACAAGTTGATGGTACAGTGGTTTCAACATTCTCGATTGAAGTAAGCATTTCGCAAATTCTATCGTCGTTATAACAATCTAGTTCGTCAATACAACCTATCATTGGGTCAAATGCTGTCTGACGTGTTTCATACCGATTGTTAAGCCGTTCTTGGCACACTAATTTTGACTGCGGATAACTCATTTTACCTGATCAGGATATTGGGCTCACGGCGGGTATAACCGGTCAACAGGGGATGCTTACTCCTCCTAGGCACCTGATCCCACCTCTGGTGTGCCCAGGGGTCCGTGTTTGCCCAACTCTCTATTTTGTATTGCTTATAAGAGTTATGAGATTGATCACTGTTCGTTATCTTCACCCTACACTTGGAATACCTTAAATATACAAAATTTCTTCGACTTGCCCCGTTGGTAAAAGCAAAGAACTCTTTTTTATGCTGATTGTTACAGCTATATACTGTACAACACATATAATGGGACTTCTATCGAAGCTCTCCAATCTAAATGGCGCGAAAATCTCCAACGAAAATATGCATCGCTGGATTTTTGCAATTTCGATACAAAATAATCACTAAAGCACGCGTTATATCGAAAAAAATTTACCTGCAAGATTTAAAACACCACATTTTCATACACATTCACAGGCAATAAAAATAGTAGTAAAAATCTTTTGAGATTTCGGAAAGAATGCAAAAATTCTTTAGAAACACTGCGGAAAATTTACAGAAATTTAGAAAAAGAAAGCTAACAGTAATGAATTATAAAACAATTAAAGAAACAGTTACATTACATTGTGAATTTCCTCCCTGGCGCCATACATTTTTGAAGATATGTGTATGATGTTATAGATATTTCTGTTACATGAATCTTGCCGATTTTAAGACTTCCTCGTTCAATGCTTTGAGACTACATTTTGTAATCACTAAGCATCTGTTCTCCGTACACACAGTCTTCAAGTGAAACAAACAAAAGGTACTGTGAGCAATGCTCACTAAGAATACCCCCGCTTACCCCAATATCGCAAAGTGTGTTGTTAATAGGTATAAATTACCTCTTTCCTGGGTGTAAAAATATGGTATGCCTTTGTAGAAGAAAATGGAAGATATAGTCCGAACACAAATCCATGGCATAAACCTATAATTTTGACCTTGAGATCAAAGGTCAAGGTCATAAAGAGGTCATGAATGTACATGACACATAGTCTCATGGTGATACACCCATGTCTTATGGTAGGACTATGTCAAATCCCTATAATCAAATTAGACCTTGAGGTCAAAGTTCAAGGTCATATAGAGGTCATGAAGGTACCCGATACATCGTCTCATGGTGATACACTCACGTGTCAAATATGGTATGCCTATGTCAAAGAACAGAGAAGTCATGACCCTGACACGAATCCATTGTGAAAACATTTAATTTTGACCTTGAGGTCAAGTTCATATGGAGGTCATGAAGGTACATGACACATTGTCTCATGGTGATACACTCATGTGTCAAATATGGTATGCCTATGTCAAAAAACAAAGAAATTATGGCCCAGACAGGATTCCCTTGTAAAAAAAAAAACACCCTTAAATTTTGACGTTGAGGTCAAGGTCATATAGAGGTCATGAAGGTACACGACACATCGTCTCATGGTGATCCACCTGTGTGCCAAATATGGTATGCCTAAGTCAAAGAACAAAGAAGTTATGGCCCGGACACGAATCTGCACAGACAGAGTGATTCCTATATAACCCCCCCCCCCCCCCGAACTTCCTTCGGGGGGTATAATAAACCCCATTCCGTTCTCTTCCCGACACTTCACCACTTATGTAACATGAAAATCAATAAGCCTTTTCACGATAAATCTCGCACATGCGCACAAACGCTTCCGGACGGCAACTTCCGATCATGTTTACGTTGGTTACATGAATTATAATGGCAAAGTGGGAGAATTTGAACAAACTAAAAGTAAATGATCTGAGAAATCTGGCGGTAGATATTGGCATTGATGTTAAAAGAAAGAAAAAAAAAGAAGAAATCATTCAAGAATTGCTGTTAAGTCAGACTGAAACTTCGATTTTAAGACCGATCGTACAAAAAGACGCGCTTGAACCTACGTTCCATCGCCAAACGCTCGGCATCTGGTGTGAATGTCACGGGTCCTCGGAGATGAGCTTAAAAACGGATGACCCGTGTCACAGTAGGTGTGGCACGCTGAAGAACCCTCTCTGCTCAATGGCTGTAAGCGCCGAACATAGGCCTAAATTTGAATGAAAAATTCTCGAGCGAGACGTTAAGCAAGATACAATCAGTCAATCTTCAGAAAGAAATACGTGTATTTAGGCGTTTAATTACTCTTTTATAACAGATTATATTATTATTAACATTTGTTGGTCTCTTTTATGACTTTGTAGGTTGGCACAGGCATGTAGTCACATACATGTAGGCCCTACTTCTTGCATTGAGTCATGCAAAAACCAATGAGGCGACTTTAGAGAGCTGTACATCTCAACCATGTAAGTGGATCATTCCTGGGCGACAAACAAAACAAATCGGACCAATCAGCACTTTGCCCAAGAAAAAGCTTAAATTCGCAGATACTGAAGAAAACCTTGATCCACTCGTAGCCTATGATCCTCGTCATTTAGACATAAATATTAACACTACTCTGTGGCAGTTAAAGAAATTAAGAGATGTCTTTCCATATACAGATATTAAGGATTGAATTTCAACAGGAAAGATTTAAATGTATAGATATTTTATTTATAGATTTTAACAATTTTGTATAGTTTTGAGTAGTCATTATGTCACCAGTAATTGTCATTCATAAACATACACTCATTATGTAGGGATGTCCCACTTGTGGAATATACCCGACCATGCCACAGAAGCCATAAGGGAAATGAAGGTCCAAGATATTGAAGATCCAATGGTGACAAGGAAGGAAAATCTTATATTTTGTGAGGATAATGGTAAGGAATGAACAATTAATTCAAATATACTATATAACTATACTGAAAGCTGCAAAATATATAGATTTCAAATTTGATGGACATCAATATTATTTAAGAATATGCAAAATACTAACCATCATATGCATCCTTAGTTTAATATAATGATTACCTGATAATTAACTTTTACATTTCAGCACTTCAGTGTACAATTGATCACAAATTGGTTGAATTCATTGAGACGAGTACAAGAGGCCAGAGGACATCAGAAATGTGGCAGAAACTACATATTGGTCGTTTAACCAGTTCCATATTTGGTGATGTATTGAAAGCTGGACTCAATCCAAAGTCTTTGATCAAGCAAATTGTGAAGGGTCTAGTCTTCAGAAGTAAGTTGTGATAGTTTATGACTTTATAATACATGGGCATACGTGTGTATATTTATATATAGGTAATGCGGAATACAAATACAGTGTAACGATAAAACCAGACAATTATTCCATGCTAAGCCCACAATTCTTTAAAGTCGGGCTACATTTAATGTAGCTGGCATGATTTCCCAAGCTAAATATTCATACTACATCTGTACATGTAGTATAAATTTGTCACATTGCAAATGACCCGTGCACTACTAGTCAGGTTTTCTATCTACTGAGCTACCCTGACTGATATCATTGATATAAATTGTTGCTTTCATGTGTTGTATTGTGACGTCACAATAAGTCCGATTCATTCTACTTTCATAGTTCGTAAGGCACAAAATATGCGGGTCTCTGATATACAGTTTTAAAATCGCTTAATTTTGGTTGATACAAAAACAAGCAAGTAATTCAGCATTCAAGGAGAATGGAAATACAAAACCTGGTTATCATATCACTATATTTCGTTGTTTGCACCTTCTAATACGTTGATGGCGCGGTGTTACCGTTAGGCCATGGCGTTAGGGCAATCTCAGCTACATTCAATGTATAGATGAGCGGACTCCAATTTCAAATGCATTTTTGTAGTCTTGCTTTGTTTCGGTATAATAAACAATCTATTGCATGATAGTGAGGGAGATATGAAGATTTATTCTCCCAAGAAAAATCATATATTGATTTTTCTTGGGTGAATAAATCTTCATATCTCCCTCACTAGTATGCAATAAATGTATATTATCGTGAGGAATGGTCGTGTAAAGTGTTGAGAAATCATATGTTTTGATGTTGTTGATTTGAGAAAAGTTTTACGATTTCAAGTTTACTAAATTTTCTTTAGAATTTGTTAGAATCCACATTTGATTTACGTGACCACTTCTGGCATATAATGCAGTCGCAAAGTAAGTTTGAAGTTTTTCCTTCACAGCTGTTAATATTTCCGTGAGGAGCAGAAATAGGGGCTTGGTAGAACGTTTACTGGATCCAGCAATGTATCTCTGTATGAAGTTTAGGAATCCACAATAGGTATCCATTCGACACATTGATTGAGATATTAAATGTGTCTAAAACTGAAGCATGGTTTTGAAGAATTTCACGTTTTGAAAGGGCAGTTGGAGTATAAGTACGATTACCAAAAGTGGAATTAATGCCACGTTCGTTTCAAATACAGCGCAATAATGAGCTTTACAAACAAAGACAATGTTATTAAAGTTTTGTCAGCTGGAACCAAAACATATTGCTCATTTAATTTATCTAGTTCTTTTATTACTTCTGGTTTACTAAACACAGAAGGATAGATGGTACGTACTTTTGTTTTGATGTGTCTAATGTGGAATTTTTATACCCCTCGTATGATTTTAATCCACTCTGACAATATATAAAGTTCTTCTTTTCATATTTAGCCCATGATCTGACATAATCTTCGACAGAATTCATAATAGAGATGAAGTTCTGTCGCCAATTAAAAGACCGAGGTTCTCTGCATTTAAGACCTTTTAAAATAAGTGATTTGAGGTCCTCATTTTCAACTATATGTTGACAGCATCTTTTCCTTTGTTTGTAAATTTAAGCTTAAGGAACTGGTGGCATGGTTCGGAAGGAACATAATTCATGTCCCGCAGTGGTTTAAAGAGCCTGTGATTGGCAACATCCATAATCATAAAGTTCAGTCAAAATTCTGGTGTTGAAAAATCCATGTATAAACAAGGCCTGAAAGAACACACGCACACTGTAATAATTGGAGAATTTTACCCCAGACTGCAATTTTTAAAACAACATTTAGGGGACAGCAATTCACTTCGGAAATGATATTGAAATCGTAGCTCCCCTCTGAAGATTTTCAGGATTCCCTGTAGTTCTGTATGATAAACGAATAGCGAAAATGCCTACAAAGTATTCCACCACGATAAAATATCATTTACACATTTACACAAGGTTTCAAAATTCATTAGTACTAACTGTTACTGTAGATGGATATGGGCTACTAAAAATAAAAAAGATAATAAAGCTTGATAAATGTCATGTCAATAGAAATGTCATGGCTTCTTGCACGACATCTTTGCCCTCCGCGTTCCTAGTCTTCATCCATTTCAGTGCTTTCTCCACTAACATTTCCCACTCGTCCTTTTTGTCTGGCAATTCTTTTCTTAAGAATGCAATAGCAAGAGCTGTGGCCCACAGGTCTGTGTCCTGTAAAATATCAAGCACCCTTCAATGTGTTTTGTTTTGTTGAACAATATTTATTTGAAAAATTCAACACAATGCAATATAGTCATTAAGCATAATCCTGAATGAATTCAATTCAATGTACATATCATAATATACAAGAGAGAGAGAGAGAGAGAGAGAGAGAGAGAGAGTATAAGGTTGTCATGGTTGGAAAGTAAATGTAAGGCTGTCATAAATTGGAGGTAATTAAATAATAAGAGTTGTCGTAGTTAGAAGCTTTCAGATTATATACAAGATAAATCCTTAGTGTCAAGAATTCAATTAGTCAGGGTCTGTATGGTTTGTTGTAAAATGCTATCAGTGCTTATTTCAGAATATTTGTCCAAGTTTCCCATTTCTTTTTTAAATTTTCGAGTTTACAGTTTTTGTAGCCATATATTTCAATGTTGAAATGTGTGTTTTGATATTTATAAGTAATTTGTGTATAGATAGTTTTTCATTCAAACAGCGTTTCTATAAATATATGATTTAAAAATCAGAAAGATTAAGAATGTTCCACTGGTTTTAGGATTGAGGTTTAGTACAAAGATAGATGTTAATGGATTTCTTGGAATAACAATTCCCCTTGTCTGACAATACTCATAGAATATATTGATTAAGTCTTGAACAACGGGACACTCCCAAAGTATATGATATATTGTCTCTTCATATGTATTACAAAAGCTGCATAATTTACTTTCTTTCAATCCTATTTTAAACAAAAAGGTATTAGTTGTTAGTATATGATGGTTGATTCTAAACTGTAGCCATTGTAATTTGGTACTCTTAGTATGATGAAAGGTAACTGAAAAATATTTTTCCAATCTAATTCTGATAATGTAAAATATTCTCCCCATTTTGGTTTGTAGAATGATGTGACATTTTCATCCTAGTTTAAGGTATTGTACATAGCTCTACTACCTTTTTTGGATGAACAAAAGAGTTTGATATGAAAAGATATAAAAGGCTTAAGGTTAACTTCTTCCTTTCAAATTCTCTGACAATTCATGCTAGCTGCTATTGCTTTCTGTAAACTTAGGTATGTCAAAGTTGGTTTTGACATTAAATTTTTTCTCTAGATGCAATAAATTTAAAAAAGACCCCTTTTCATCAAGCAGATCATTGATGTATATTATATTCTTGTTGAACCATTCACTATAAAAAAGGATTTTTTCCCAATTAAAATTCTTTTATTACAAATTTATTCCAAATTGGCTGGAATATAAAATCTTCCCATGTATGTAACTTCAAGTTATCTTGAATATTTTGTAAGGCAAGGAATGTGTCTATCCAGAAGGGATTTTTTAAAAGGTGTAATTTTTTGTTGATGTAGTCTGATCCAGTTTTTAAAATCATATCAGTATTAATTGATTTACCCATTATTTTTTTCCAATTTGCAGTTTGACCATTCATTAATCTTTTAATCCAATCCTTCAATGTTGTATCTATTTCCAAGAAACGAGGCATGCTAATAAGATATCTGGTTTTGTTTTTGTTTTGTACGTGTATGTTGTTTTGTCCCATTCGAATTATTTACTCAGAGACGTCTTTTCATCGATTCGATTCTTGATCCCAGTGCAGCGTCAACCATAATAAGGTTAACGTAGGGAGTGACTGTTCCCTCACCAAGCGCCTGATATTAGAAATGAAAGTCACAAGTTTTTCAGATATGACCTTAAGAAGTTCCCCTGTAACAATACGCATTGGCACGGTAAAGAATGCTCACTACTACGACAGTAAGAGCCTAGCTGCAATAATGTAGCCATCTCCGATTTTTTGGTGCGAGAGGGTTACAACTCTTTAGGATCTTCGTAATGGTGCAAATGCAGGAATGATTTACTTCCGCAACATTTTCGATCATTCTAAACATTTACTGACTTTATTTACTTTAATAAAATGATATTCTGTTTCTTAGTCAATATATAAATTTACAACCTGCAACTTACGATTTGTGAGGCTCTATTCTACCGTGTTTAACAATTTCGATACATTCCAATTTCTCGATTCATATTTGAGCGCCATGTTTGATGTACTGAAGTGTCAACTTCCGATTGTCAAGTTATTTTCATATGTCATATAAGGTAGTATTTACACCAATGGACGAGTACGGAAGTGAAAGCTATTTCGTCGGTATTGAAAAGGTTTAAATTTAATACCAAGTTGAAAAACGAACAGCAGAATGTAAATTCTTTCTGCAACCATATGATTGCCCTTCCTTTGTCGGCATGGCTCGAGTAACTACATTTTTGCGCTGGTTGTCAATGTTGAAATTTTTCAGTTGACCCACCTACGAGATCTCGTGATAACAAGCATGGCGGAGGAAATGAAGAATTTTGCGTGTTGTAAATGATATTTAATGAATAACACCTTTATTAGATGTACCCGAGCACAAAGTGGGTACTCCTTTTGGTGTAAACAACATTTGGGACTAATACACGGAGATTATTATCGGTTATTCATTAAATTATTTTGCACCATTGCGGATATCCTATGGAATTGTAGCCCTATCCCGAAAAGAGGATAGGGCTACATTATTGCAGGTAATAAGAACCATGCATTAGTAAAAATCTGTGGCACTTCACCTAGAACTGGTGGCGGATATACCTTTGATATTGGATCCATCGTTATGAAATCACAATCATACCTTAACCACTGCTGATTCCTTTATTTCTTCCTCTGGCTTTTTTATTATCTTTAATAAGCTGTCTAACTGCCAAGAGCCATCAAATTTCTGTTCCTTAACCAGCTGCATCATTTTCCAAATGCTGTCATCTAAAGTTGAAAACAACAGACTATGGTAGTTTCTTTCCGAATCAGAATGACTATATGAAAAGATTATCTTTATGAAGAAAAATATGCGTAAATTCAATTGGTTTGAAATTTTGAATTACTTTTTATTCAATATACCAAAGGAATCTGGTATTGATTTTAATATGCACATGGAAATTGGTTAAATAATGCAGGCTTTACTTTTACTTTATAAAAATGCACATTTAACAATGCATGTACCAGTGCTTTTCACAACATCTGCAGGTTCATCATCTTCATCCACTGAAAACAGATGGAGTAAAATAGTTTGTCTCAATTTACAGCAGTATAATTTTTACAACTTTCAAGCTTTTAAACACCAATAATCGGACTGTCTATATTTTTACGAACTATACACGAACTATCTAGCATTCCATCCACCATTCCGGACAGCTTCAGGTCCGAATCTCCTGGAAAAATAGATATAAAGGTTAGTTTATAGCATGTTGAATAATTAAAATTCACTTACTTTTCGCATTCTCCAAGAGTGTGCGATTTTCTAATTATTCAATTAAGTTCAACTATGATTATTCAGGAAAATACAAATATTGAAACAATAGTGTCTATGATGATGGCTTGTTTTAATTAAGCTCCTCGAGTTCACTAAAAACTTTAATAGTTCAATTAACCTTGACTGTTTACTCTCTTTATAAAAGTACAACCGTAAAACTGTTCATTTCCTTGAAAATATATTATTCCCCCAATGTGAGGTCTACTCGATGCAAATTCAGTGCCACTCCCACGGAATATTCCCTCACTAATATCCATTAATATTTGTAACCAATCAAAGTGCTCGGTAGACCGAACATTCCCTGAATTGAGAGATCTGTGACTTGGTTCTATCGACAGGCGTCAGATCATCTGGAATGATGACGGAAGACAGGTATGAAAATAATGTGTCTTTGAATTATTTCGGTATGATAAAACAATATAAGAGGCCCATATGCCACATCGTGAACCTGAGTCACATTGGCTCTGGCATTGTTTAGCTACTGTGGGTTTTAAAAGACTCTTTTAATCAATCTAAATTCCCATGAAAAATTTTGACCCCATTTTCAAGCCAAACTCCAGAGGATCACAACATATCTGAAATTGATTTCAGATATGCCTCAACACCAATGTCACTGACATGATCTTGCTGTTCTAGATAAGACCAAGGTCATAAGGTCAATGATGATTGTATGATATCACGACGTTGTCATAAGACATCTATCCACAGAATATGAAAGCTATATCTTAAATTGTTAAAGGACACTACGCATGTTTCTAAACTTTTTCATTTTTTCAGCAAAATTTTACTTTCGCTATTTTACGCACCATTATATGTGACGTCATATGCGCCCTCGGGTTTGAAAACATCTATTAGCCATTTCATAAACATATTAGATTTAGTCGACAAAAAAACCAAACAATTATCATGTTAACGGCTTGTAAATAATATTGCATTAAGGTGTTTTGTGCCGTGTTAGGGTGTACTAATGGTCGGTAGAAAGGATTTAGACTGAGTAATTTTCAATTTTTCGAAGAAAGGTATGAGAAAAAAAGAGGCGGATAATATTTTGTTGGAGCAAAAACATTACCTTAAAAAAACCCACCCAGTCACCTTTTCAAAAACAGATTGGAAAGAGAACCAGATAAACAGCGATACAATGGATATATCGAAGCTATAAGCACTGCTAGGCCTACAACATATACATTATGTTCTCAGACAGACTGGTCTTCAAATTCAATACACACTCGGATCAACTGACCTTCACCTTGTAACAACATGTAAAATTTATACGGTACTAATTTTGATGCACCAGATGCGTATATAACTTGTGCTGCCAGTTTCTACCAACTGGTAGATTTACAAAAAATTGAAAATACAAGAAAATTGAACTTTAATTATGGATAATAGAATATTGTAATTCCTACCTTTAAATTGAATTATAAAATTTTTTCTCATTGAAATCGTAACATTTTGAGTATTTGACGCCGAGCTTCCACTTCCCAGCGACATGCAGATCACAATTCAAAAATACTAATAAGATTGCTTTATTAAAATAAGATAATGAGATTTCCACTTTAAATTTGATTATTTTTATTGATTTATTGTTTTTCCTTTTCTTTCTTTCCGAAATGCACCCGTGATAGTACCTTGACTGTCAACAATGTAACGTATCATAATTTGTCTAATCCAAAAACAAATAATAATTATACTGTTTATTTTAGTAAAACATTGGCAATTACAGATGTATGAAGGAATAACATTACCAAATAGTTTGTAAACAGCGACCCATATAAACAGTATTTACTCGCAATATTGGCCGATTTCATACTCGCTTTCCTCACTATATTTGGGTATTCACATCGCTATTTGTATGCACTGGTGACGAAAGCATATAAAACTCGAACATTTTATTAACATCGATTTAAATGTTGCCCATGGAGAATAAATTAGGCCCCTAAAGCTGAGTTTATAATAATATCTCGCACTTCTTTCACAATCAGTTAATCGAAAAAAGGCGCATGTGACGTCACTGTACCACGTGACTACCTAACTAATTAACTAGACATTTTGAAATCGGGGCTTAGACTTAAGTCTGTATTGTGGTTAATTGTCGCAATATTTCGGCGAACGAACCATTAGAACTAATTACTATAAGCATAAAGAAGACAAAATGCATATAATTCTGTATACTTTGAAAACATAAGATGTGTCCTTTAAGGAGAGATCAAATAGGTAAGATTTTTATCAAAAGTAGGTCAAACTTTCAGGTCAAGATCACAGGGTCAAGCCCCACGAAACAAGAAGCCCATGGGCCTAGAATCGCTCTTCTGATACATTGTAGAACAGACAAAATTCTCACTAACCAAGATTCATCAATTAACAAAGTTTGATGATGTTAAGTCAAATAGTACCTGGAAATTTTAATGTAACTGTCCAAAAGTAGGTCACGGTGACCTACTTTTGGTCGACACACTGAAGACTCAAGATGCATCCATTGACAAGTCAAATAGTATTCAAATATAGCCGTCAAATTCCAAAAGAAGGCCACAGTGACCTACTTTTTTGTCGACACACTCCAAAGACTCAAGATGCATCAACTGACAAAATTTGATAATTGAAGTCAATTAGTATCTGAAATATTCAGATATAAACGTCAAATTCCAAAAGTAGGTCACAGTAACCAACTTTTTGGTCGACACACTCTGAAGACTCAAGATCCATCGACTGACAAAGTTTGATGATTGTAAGTCAAATAGTATCTGAAATATTAAAATATAGCCGTCAAAATCCAAAATAGGTCACGGTGACCTACTTTTTAGTCAACACACTCTGAAGACTCAACATGCATCAACTGACAAAGTTTGATAATTATAAGTCAAATAGTATCAACTTCCCATATTTGTGTAGCAATATTCCATTATCACCTGCATATGGTGTTTATATATCTCAACTGATTCGATATGCAAGAGCTTGTTCTGCGTATAGTCAATTTTTAAATCGAGGTAAGCTACTGACAAACAAGTTGATGGTACAGGGGTTTCAACAGTCTCGATTGAAGTCAGCATTTCACAAATTCTATGGTCGTTATAACGATCTAGTTCGTCAGTACAACCTCGCATTGGGTCAAATGCTGTCTGACGTGTTTCAAACCGATTGTTAAGCCTTTCTTGGCACACTGATTTTGACTGCGGATAACTCCGTTTACCTGATTAGGATATAGGGCTTTGTGACCGGTCAACAGGGGATGCTTACTCCTCCTAGGCACCTGATCCTGCCTCTGGTGTGTCCAGGGGTCCGTGTTTGCCCAACTATCTATTTTGTATTGCATATAGGAGTTATGAAATTGATAAATGTTCGTTATCTTTACCTTGCATCTGAAATATTAAAATATAGCCGTCAAATTCCAAAACTAGGTCACAGTGACCTACTTTTTGGTCAACAAACTATGAAGACTCAAGATGAACCAACTGACAAAGTGTGATGATCCTAGCTTTCAAAGTGTTCAAAATATGCATCTAAAATTGAAAATGTGAAATTTGAATGTCTGCAAAATTCAAAAAGTAGATCACTGCGACCTATTTCTTTTTTATAAATATGTTTTGAGGCCTCTTGACGCATCAACTTACAAGGTTTGATGATTCTAAACCTCTCGGTATTTGAAATAACAACCTAAAATATATTCATAAATGATTAGCCATAAAATTCAGAAAGTAGGTCATGGTGACATACTTTTTACATGATGCACTTTAAGGTCCCATGATCCATCAACTGACAACTTTTGATGATCATAGGCTCAAAAGTGTCCATGATATGCATCAAAATCCATTTAATAATAATTACCTGCGAAATTCAAAAAGTCGGTAACCATGACCTAGTTTTGAGACAACATGATATTAGGTTCTAAGATGCATCAACTGACAAAATTTGATGATCCTAGTCCTTATACTAAGCAAAATATCAAAGTTTTAACAAAACAAAATTTAAGGTAAACTTTGAAGTGACCTTGAGACCACACCCTTTGCCCCAGGATGATGCCTTGAACATTTTTTTTTTTATCTACAACTTATCCTCATTCTTATGCATAAGTTTGGTGATAATTTGTCCAGTTGTTCTTGAGAAGAAGATTTTTTAGCAACACCTACTTTTGTTTGCATTTTCCTAATTATCTCCCCTTGGGAAAGGGTCACAACCCTAGTTTTAGTACAAATGAAAGCCCTTGAGCCAAGGAGACCCTGTGACAAATTTGGCCAAGGGGTTCTTAAGATATAGCCCTTTTTCCAAAAAGTTGACGCACACCGCACGCCAGACATATGGCCATATGATTAGCTCTTTGAGCCTTCGGCTCAGAAGAGCTAATAAAAAGGTCTTGCCATAAAGAACTTACTAACTAATTTGAAAGCCCTACATTAAATAGTTCAGGGATTGTTTTAAAAGGTACGTCAAACTCCAAGGTCAAAAGATCGAACATCATGGTGTACAAGGTATTGTCATAAGGAATATATATGTAAGATATGAAAGACCCATATGCATCTAAAATGGTTTTTTAATATATCTAATAAGTTATGTTTTCTTAAAAGTACGTCAAACTCCGAGTTCAAGGTCACAAGGTCATATACCACCATATCAAATGAAATGTCTTGCCATATTATGTGTATATATATATATATATATATATATATATATATATATATATATATAACTACAAAACTCGAATAACATTTCACTGTTAGCGCTTTCGGCTTTAATGCCTCTTCAGACAGTTATGAAATGAAATAATATTGCTAAGTAACGTCAACGTATCACGACGTAAGTAATTGTCCTTTGTGACGTCATAATAAATTACACTGGTAGCGGTATAATACACACAATATTAGACAACACTTGGAGATCAATTCAATGTAGTTTCAATTTTACACAGTTATTTTCTATTAAGTTTGGGATTAAACAATTTTATAAAGTATTCCTCCTTTGTAACTCTGGAAATTTCGCAGTCATTATACATTTCATAAAATGGAAATATGTTGAAATCTCCATGACCACAATTGGCAAAATGTTCGGAACTTGGCGAATTTCTGATATTTGGATCGCGAATTTGCTGCTTGTGGACGCGCACACGGGCGTTCAGTTTATTGGTTTGTCCGATGTAGTTTTCATTACAGGTAGGACAGGTCATACAATATATTACGTTTTCGGATTTTTATGTCATGTTATAATTTGGAAGGCAGAGAAAAAAATTCTTAAATGCGGCAAAAAATTAACACAAATTCTATATATATTAGATTTATATATTAGATATATAATAATAAGATATGACAAATCTAATTCAAATAGTTCAGGCCATTGTATAGGCCAGATTTTTATTAAAAGTAGGTCAATCTTCCTGGTCAAGGTAGCAAGATCACACACCATTGAATAAAATGAAAGGTCTTTACATAGAAATGTACATGTGTATAAAATGTGTATAAAAATATATAAAAGTCCTAACTGAAATAGTTCAAAAGATATTTTTCAAGAATTGTTCTAAAGATCAGCATATAACACTTTGATCCCCCATGGTTGACAAACTCAACCCCCGGGGACCATGGATTTCACAAACTTGGGTCTAGTCTGTCGGGAAGGTTTCGTTTTTATTTGCACTTTTCTGGCCTAGTGGTCTTTGATTTTTAAAGATTTTCCCTATATACTGGATTGTAAAAATTGCATCCACAATTGTGGCACCATCCTACTCGCGGGGGCCATGGGTTGAACAAACTTGAACCTGCACTATGTTAAGAAGCTTTCATATTAACTTGAACTCCTCTGGCCCAGTGGTTCTTGAAAAGAAGAACTCTAAAGATTTTCCCTATAGATTCGCATGTAAAACTTTGATCCCCTATTGTGACCCCACCCTACTTCCGGGGATTATTATCTAAACAAACTTGAATCTGCTCATGTCAGGAAGCTTTCATATTAATGTCAACTCTTCTGGCTCAGTGGTTCTTGAGAAGATGTTTAAAGATTTTCTTTATATATTTGTGTATAAAACTTTGATTCCCTATTGTGGTTCCATCCTACCCCTGGGGACCATAATTTGCAAAAACTTGAATCTGCACTGTGTCAGGAAGCTTTCATGTAAATTTCCACTTTTCTGGCGCAGTCGTTCTTGAGAATTTCTTTAAAGAATTTTTCTATATATTTGCATATAAAACATTGATCTCTAATTGTGGCCCCACTCTACCTCTGATGGCCATTCTTGTGTTTTAAAGATTTGAAAGAAAAATGTCAAATGAGGTAAATAACAGTTAAACAGTTTGAATGGACAAGACAATATGTATTCTAGAAGCAAAGTGCTATGGCAAATCAATGTTTTCAGTTGCATGTACTTAGAATTTTGTTGTATTTCAATGCGTATTAAATTTCCCATATTTTGTTTTATGGTCAGAGTTATGTACAAATGGTTGTAGAAAATAATATATCGAGTATAAGAGCTTTTAGGCTTTAGTAGTATAGAATATTAAATATTTCATACATTCGTAGCCATATATATTGTCTAATACTCAAAAAAATAAAACAATTTAATTTTTACTATTTCAAAAATTATGTGGAGACTATAATGTATTGACACATAAAATGTTTAAGGCCTGCCCTTAGTACTGGGGAATCCTACAGGTATTTAAATGGCAAATACGTAATAAGAGGGATGAAGGTAAGTTTTACGTCACTTCTGTTTAAATACCAGGCACAAAGTTCCGATTAGGGAATATTATCGCTTCTCTGCAACACCCTCTTTGCTATTTCCCTCTTATCCATTATATAAATGTATAGTGCTTTGTTTTCACAGAAATACATGTACATGAATTCTACATGCCTATAATATGTTGCTGGTATCGATATGATTCAAATACTAATTAATCTATGGTTGATCGATGCATACATGTAGATGATTAAAAGACAAAATAGTCCACTACTATATAAACCATGAAGGTAACTGGGGCATCCATTGTAACTCTACTGATACGAAATAAACCTATTGATGGAAAAAATTGAATCCGCTTAATTTTTTATCATCTTCGACAATGCCTTAAGCGTCAAGCAAGTAATTGATCCTTTTTATCATGTAAAACTTATACGGTACCAATTTTGATGCACCTGATACGCATTTCGACAACTAATGTCTCTTCAGTGATGCTCAACCGAAATGTTTGAAATCTGAAATAACAATGAAGTTTTAGAACTATTTTAGGGAAAATCAGTGTGTCAAAAAAGTGGAGTCAAATTCGTCTAAGGATAAGAGCTATGCGTGAGGGAGATAATCCTTAATTTTGAAATGAATTTCTAAATTTTGTAGCAGCAATTAAATATACATCCGTATTTTCAAGCTAGTAACGAAGTACTTAGCTACTGGGCTGTAGATACCCTTGGGGACTAACAGTCCACCAGCAGAGGCCTCAACCCAGAGGTCATAATGTAAAACTTATACGGTACTAATTTTGATGCACCAGATGCGCATTTCGACAAATAATGTCTCTTCAGTGATGCTCAACCGAATTGTTTGGAATCTGAAATAACAATGAAGTTTTAGAGCTATTTTAGGGGGGGGGGGTGCCAAAAACGTGGAGTCAAATTCGTCTAAGGATAAGAGCTATGCGTGAGGGAGATAATCCTTAATTTTGAAATGAATTTCAAAATTCGTAACAGCAATGGTAACAGTTTTAAAGTCTTCCGCTAAAACCAAAGTATGGTCTACCACTAAAAACCAAATTAAAGCCTTGCACTAAAGCCCAAATTCCAGTCTTTCACTAAAACCAAATCATAGTATTCCACTGAGGACAAACTATAGACTTCCGCTGAATCCAAATGAACAGAACTGGTTTGTCATAATTTACATCTAGCATTTTAAACAGCATTTGACTTTCCTAATACTGAAAATAAAATATTAGTTCAAAAGGAAAACTATACTTGAAAGATCCGTCGTCGAACTCTCCAATCCACAAGAACTCGAGGGTATCACCGGGTCTGGATCATCTGAAAAATACATACGAAGATATCAGGAAGCTGTCTTTCACTTAGATTATACAATTCATCACTGATATTGTAAACATGTTTGTAAAACATTTCTGTCCGTGACCAATGGATTCACCACATACAACATTGAATGCTTTAAAAGTTTAAAAAAGCTAAGACCTGTCGAAATAAAATTCTTTGTCCTTAGACGCTCATTTCGTCCCAGGGAGGTCCTCGACCTTTTCATACGTACATTGCTTAACAAAGGCGTTGCTGTGTAATAAGTAATACCTATAGCTATCTTTAAATCTATGAATAATATATTCCGTTTTGTTAGAATGTGAGTAATATGCCTGATATACCAACCAAAGATGGCACAGTACATCATATATTGTCTCGGAGGAACCATGTAAGGCAATGCACCAGGGGAGGTTGAAGACTCTGAGCGTTCGACGGATCCTTTTCTTGACGCAGATTTCTTACGTTTTGGTCCATGCCTAGATACGTGCGCATCTTTTGTGTGCATTGACTTTTTGGAGAATATATCTATTAATTGAATTCATAAATTGATATACATGTACAAGACCTTCAAGTAATGTAATACCGAAAAAATTACACAATGTTACTTACTTGAAATTTTTTTAACAAACTTATCTCCAAATCCTGAGTTAGGTTTAGACTTTGGTGATGTTAAATTGTAAGAAGACAGATTGAATGATTCGTTGCTGCATTGCTCCATTTCGACATCCTGAGAAGTCAAAGCTGTTCTCATCGTTTTATCCACGCCAACAAACGCCGTATATCTGCAGGGGACATTTATGGCAGTGCTTAGTGCAACCATCGCATTTTCTAATGGAAATACAAAGAATTATTAATGACACAAACTATAGATATTCTAAACTTCATTGTCGGGACAACCTGTCCCTTCTGGACAAAGATACAAATATTATTACTTGTGAAAAAATACAAAGACAACGAAATAACAGTATAACGAAACTAATATAATCTAAACTTAATTTGTCAATCACATTAAATCCCGTGGGGATCCGGGTTAGAATAGGTCCTCAGTACCCCCTTGCTTGTCATAAAAGGCGACTAAATGGGGCGGTACTTCGGATGATCCTGCAAAAACCGAGGTCCCGTGTCACAGCAGGTGTGGCACGATAAAGATCCCTCCCTGCTTAATGGCCATAAGCGCCGAATATAGGCCTAAATTTTGCAGCCCTTCACCGGCAGTGGTGATGTCTCCATATGAGTGAAATATTCTCGAGAGGGACGTTAAACAATATTTAATCAATCAATCACATTAAAATACCCCAGCAAGTTGTCTGAAGGGGCGGGGCCCCGAAATACTATACACAGGGTAATCTTTATCCACGTTTTATGTTCGTCCCTTTCACCTACACATTTGATGGACGATTTTGAAAAAGAGTTAATTATTAATTAATTCATAGGGAAACTTAACTTTGAGTGAATTCAAAAGTAATCGAAAATTTTTAATAACGTTAGTCAAAATATGACAAAGCAGAAATAACCGAATACATACGTAATTCGTACGTGATAATAAAGGGTCCGCCAAGTAATTATCGCCTTTCCATCCCTAGGAGCGCTGTTTTATATAATAAAAGACATAATATGCGAAATACACGCTTTTGAAGTTGAAGGAAGAAAAATTATAAGGTGTTATGAAAATGGGAAAGAAAGACATTTTAGAGAAAGCTACGTTGGTATATAATGTAGTCGCACCATTTCAATCTTTTTTCTCCTTAGATCATCTATAAGTACAAAATGCACTATTTGTGCATCATTAAAATCACAATACGATAATATACTGTACATGTCGCAATATCTGATGACATGCAAGGAACAATCTAATTTAAATTAGATCCTCTGATTTGCTCACGTATATCGCTACACTAGGATCTAACGAAACCGCATACGGAGGTCAAATCTAGAATTTTAATTAGATTGTACAAGGAAGCATGCACTATGAAATTTTACCGTCAGTCATACTATATACATCTTTTTTGTTTATACTTTGTAATTGAATATGTATTATGCTGATGAGCCGTAAGGCTTAAAGCCAATAAACAATACAATACAATACCGTCAGCCATAATCAGTTGCATCTCAGCCAGTTTGGACTTAGCAGCAAGTATGTGAAGCGGGCAAGAATCATCGGCATGAGTGCATGAGTCCATATCAAACTCCATAGAAAAACTAACATTCTTTTCGCCGACTTTACCAGTTAACATCAAACTGGTTTTGCCCGAGAAGTCCTGTCAAAATCATAATACAAAATTAAGTATATATCGTTGTGTCAGAATCGTTTCCTCATTAAGTTGAGAATATGAAATTCATTTCCAAACTCTTTCCTAACTCTATACATAAAATTAATGCGAATTTCATCTTTAAGTTAAAAATACGAGTGTGTCTATCATGTTTCTATACATGCAATTAAAAGGAAGGCTTTATTTCAGCAGTTTGATAGTGGTGATCAGATGCAAAGCAATACGTCTGACATTATTTGTTGTTAATTTGTTGACGGTGCTACTTTTTGGTAATTTCTGTGGAAAGGAGTGGTTATTTATATTCGGTCTTTCTTATAGGGGGATAGGAAAGACCGAATATAAATAACCTCCTCGCTTCCACAGAAATTACCTTTAGGATGACCGGTCGCGGACGCTTCTTTGTGTAGCGTTCGCTTCGTAACTGAGAGGTCGTGAGTTCGAACATTGATTCTTGATAATAACAGTAGAGTGAAACTGAGATAGTCCACGTAAAATCAGAATACTTTACGAGATCAAAATGGACGGTCAATTGGATTACTGGAGTTTTTACTCGACGTCGAATATGTAGACTCACCGAGGTCGCTATTAAAGTGGGGTCGCACCAGTTGTGTTAACTGAAATTTTTATCATTGAATCTTACTTGATAAAGTATAGTGTCTGTCATATATTTGGCTACAGGTGCGTGCGCAAGTGTTCTTCACCTTCACGTCCTAAATATCTATTTATTTTCACTTCAGATTTGGTAAATGTACGGGTATTTGTTTTTTAAATAGCAGGTGTGATTATAAGGAAGTTCATATTATAACTTCCAGTATTGACCTACCTTCGGAATATCACCGGAAATGATTGCATACAAGATTAGTCTTTCTCCAGGAAAAACGAAGGTTACTTCATCAGGAGCATTTATGACTGTGCAACCCTCAGGAAGAGTCCATGTTAAGGACACATCAGCAATTCCACCCTGCACACTGCATCTCAGAGCGGACATAACCTATAAAGAAATTGCAATGTCAAATCAGATAAAGCAATGGTGTTGTATACTTACTATGATACTTCTTCCCTCTATAAATAAGGTTGTCAAGCACATGGAATAATTTCGAATTATACAACACGTCGTTAAGTCGAATGTTGTTTGGCGTGTTTCAAAGCAATTGTTAGGATGTTATTTACATACTGATTTTGCTACGGATTACTTCGTTTACCAGATGAAGATAGAGGGCTCACGGCGGGTGTGATCGGTCAAACTGAGACCCTTACTCCTACGTGGCACGTACTCTCACTTCTGATGTGTCGAGTGGTCCGTGTTTGCACTACTCTTAATTTTGTATTCTTTATACATTTATTATTGATCGCTGTTTGTTATCTTCACCTTTTCATACCATCATATACACCAAAATTTGATATAGATCACAAAGCTCATATACTTTTATGTAAACATGTATAATCATCCTTTAAACTCTTATTTCAGCTTTAATCTGGTTCCAGTGGGTTATGTTTTGAACAAACGAATAAAGAACAAATGCCAATTTTTGCATACTAGTAAATTAATTGACAAATTGTGTAATTCTGGTTCATGGAAAACTGAGTAAAACTTACAAAGTCGACTCTACACTACACAAGGATATTAAATGCATACCAATTTGACAGGTTATAGACGTGGGAATTTTGCAAAGATTATTGCATAAAAATTTCTCCTATACTCGTACATTCTTACGGTAAACTTTCAACCAATAACATGGCCTCATTATATTAGTTTGATATATTGTATATCACTCTTGAGAAAACGATCAACATGTAACATCTTTTATGTATTTTCAAAAACGAAATTTAGTTTTTTACTATATTTACATTGTACCGATCTGGGTTGTTTTTTTTTTTTTTGCATTCTTATGAGGCAGAATGTATTCAAAAACATCAGTCTACATGAAAAGAAAAATCTCTTGCTGTTCTCTTCAATTCTACATTTAGATATATCGACGACTTTTATCTATTAATGATACTCATTTTCGTTTTTATGTCGATTCGTTATAAAGTCAGCATTTCGCAAATTCTATGTTCGTTACAATGATCTAATTTGCAAATACAACCCGCTTATTGGGTTGAATGCTGTCTGACGTCTTTGGCCGTTCTTTACATACATGTTTTGATTACGGATTACTCTGTTTTTCTGATAAAAATAGGGCTTACAACGGCTGTGATCGATCGACAGGGAGTGCTTGCTCCTCCTAGGCAGCACATGATCTCACCTCTGGTATGCCCAGGAGTCCGTGTTTGTCCTTTTAAGTTTGTATTCTTTATAGGATTTAAGAGATTGATCACTGTTGGATATCTTCACTTATATTTCTGTCGAAATTGCCAGCTGTTAAAACAGAGGTACAGCCAAGTCATAGTGTGTATAACACTAAACTTGTAGACACGCCAAAGACCACATTTGTTGCTCCATTTATTTCATACTACATATGTAGCGTTATTATCAAGAGAGGGACTTTATTGATTTTGGAGTCAAAAGGGTAAGAGTCACTACGAAACTTTATATTAAAAAAAACTTGTTAACACTCTACAGGCCACATTTTTTGCTCAATTAATTTCATACTTCAGATGTAGCTTTCTTATCAAGAGAGAAAACACCTTATTGATTGGGGGGTCAAAAGGTTAAGGTCACTATGGGACTTCATAGAAAAAGCTTTTAGTCACTTTACGGGCCACATATTAGCTCCATTGATTTCATACTTCACTTGTAGCTTTGTGATCAAGAGAGGACAATATTTTGAGGGTCGACAAATGAAAGCCATTACGATACTTAGAAGAAGTTAGACCACATTGTTTGCTTCATTGATTTCATACTTATCATGTGGCTTTGTTATCAAGAGAGGAAGGAAAACCCTATTGATTTTTGGGACAAAACTCAAGGTCATTATGGAACATCACAGAAAAAGCTTGAAGACACTCATTACGAGGGAATATGTCCCGCTCTTGTTTTTCAATACTTGATCAATTTGTTTTTTACAATTATATCCCCTTGGTAGGGACCATGGTCCTTCATTTGAATACAGTTTACAAGGCAAGGATACGTTGTGCCAAGAATGGTCGATATTAACTATGTGGTTCTGGAGAAGGCTTTGCAATGAGCCAACGACACCGGTGATGACTCCGACAGGCATATTTTAATATAAGAAAAGATCACTTCAGATTTCAGTTCGGATGATCTAAAATCGTTCGGAGTTATAAGAATAGGTTTTGAGTGACTGGTATTTTATGAAAGCTCATTTTCGTGATTTTGTGAAATTAAAGAACTTTGTAAATAACCATTTAGTAAAGTACAGATGTAATATTGTTGATACAAAGTCGAGGACATTGAGTAAATGCTATATACATGGATATTAAATCATTACCAAAAGTAAGAATTTCGTAGTATTCCTTCATAAGACAAGAATTCCTCACCTAAGAATTAATCATGTACATGTATTTCTCTCTTCCTCACCTTTGACTGCAGTCGATCATCATCTTTCACAAATGTTGCTTTTCCATTGCTTACTTTGGCGACATTCCGTATCAATTCCGTCGAACATCCATCCCCAATGCCAAACGTAAACACCCTTCATAAATAAATAAATGAATGCTCTGAGCTGTAACAATTTGAATTCTGTGTCCAGGTCTCTTGCTTATCTAGTTCCCAGATTGAGCTGCAAGGTATTGTAAACAACGCCAAACAATAAACCCTGGTTCAACATTACAATGCACATGTATGTGGTTTTAAAAGTACCACTAATAAAATCACCAAATACCTTGTGTTTTTCTGCTCCTTCACCAACTGTACTATTTTTGATACCCTGCTAACCTGTCCATCTGTCAGCAAAAATACCTAATAAAAAGTCAGTAAAATACATATAGCACTATGTGACATATTAACATATTGACCACAACAGGTTGGTTAGTTGTATATTGTTTAACGTCCAACTCGATAATTGTTCACTCTTATGGAGACGTCATCAATGCCAGTGAAGAGCTGTAAGATATAGGCCTATGCTTAGAACTTACGGTCTTTGAGCAGGGAGGGATCTTTATCGTGCCATACCTGCTGTGACACGGGACCTCGGTTTTGTGACTTCATCTGAAGGACCGCCCTATTTAGTCGCCTCTTACGACAAGCAAGGGGGTACTGAGGACCTATTCTAACTCGGATCCCCAAGGGACTGTCACAATAGGTAATTATGACCACAACAGGTACTTAGACTTAAGCAACATCGGAACAGATTACCACTACTGTATACTAGTCAGAACCGACATAGTATCAATTAATTACATTTCGAGTTATGAACTTACTTGTCTAGCATAAGAACCTGAAGGCTTGTTCTTGAAAACATTTTCCAATGGCTTGAAAATTTCTGTTCCTCCCATATCTGCCCCCATTTTCCTCTGAAGATGCATAGCTTTTTCCAGATTTTTCTCATTATACGATTTACTCCTGGAAACATTATACTTTATTTTATTTCATCTAAGGCATTACGACCCATATTACATGGTATATACATGTACTAGACATAGGGATGAAAATTTCTTTATTAATTATCGGACATAATGAAGCAGAGGAACTACAATGATTAATGATACAATGGTATTCCTAATAAAAATGATACATTTTCTCCGATGTGACACTTTAAATTTCTTACTTTGAAAACAAAGTCGAAAATTTTGTTCCAAAACTGACAATATTGAATATGCAGGTAACAGGCAGACTTTTCAGCAACAACAATAATGTTTCTTTGGCTTTCTCAATGCGGTCACCAGTCATCGATGCTACATATGTACATAAAAAGGCGACATTTGATCACTATTCATCAAAATAAATATACTGGTATAAGTTCAGATATACATGCATTTATAGAACTGCAGATGGTGCAAATTTTACATAGCTATTGCGAAACACTTTACAACGATACTTGAATATTGCTCAGTCACTGCTGGTAGTAGCTTTCGCATTATGTACTACATAATGTACAAGTTACTATAAGCTTCCCGTATTACAATGTTTTAAATAGAAATGCTCAGGTAACTATTACACATTCGGCTGTTCAAAAGTAAGAATAAAATTACAAGAAATATCGATACAGAGATAACAAGAGACCCATAAACCTTATCGATCACTTGGATATTAGTTAGCAACATCATTAGTCCCAAAGGCTACGGAGTCTATACAGGTTTTTCTGTTTTGCATACTTAAGGTAAATTCTAATATTCAACAGTATTATAAAACAAGATGCGTTCTTAAAACACAAATACCCTAAAAAGTGCTCACACTGATGAAAAACTATTCATAACATACATGTATGTTACATGAATACTTTTCGACTATTTTGGACCCATCCTAAATCCAGACCCCTGTGGTTATGAAATTCCACAAATTGGTATATCCCTTATGCTTTTCCTAATATGCATTTAATTTTTATATAGTATAATCAAAATTAAAGTCTTCCAAATGATGGAGACATTTAATCGCTCTGCCCTTTTTGGCCCCACCCTTGTACCAAAAGTCCCTACTTCCGAGATTGATTGATTGAAGTTTTACGTTTGGTTGTGAGTGTTTGAGGTTCCCTGACGGCACGCAATGAGCCTAGTCCTTTTCAAATATCATTTTTTGATTGCCAAGGGGGTTGGGATCCGAGATCGTTACATTGGCAATATCGGTAAAGGACTTCCTACTCCTTCTAGATATATACTTAGTTTGAATTTAGTATCAATACCATTAGAGAAGATGTTATTTAAATCTTTTCCACATACACATTATATGCTAGATATGAAAGCTTGGCGCTGTCCTGAGGTCAGAACATCACGAAATAAAGGATTTTGGCAGAGGTCGTCCTGGTCTACATGCCTATGCATTTAAATTTTCTTACGGATGTGCAGTTTTTTTGGAAAGAAGTTTATTCGGAATTGGTCAATATTTGGCAGTTTTTGCCCCGCCCCTAATGTCCCGGTAGTGCAGAAGTCCCGAAATTCACAAAGCATACGTCCCAAAGATGCTACATACGAAATTTGAAAAAGAATTGGAAGGGTAGTTTATATGAAGTTTAAAATATTTAATTGTTAAAACACGACGGACGCAGATCGATAGCAATAGGTCACCTGATTGACCTAGGTGACCCAATAACAGTAAATCACCAGTACCAAGTATGATGCTTGGATTGTATGATTGCTTGTAGATTTTTTAACGTCCCTCTCGAGGGTATTTCAATCATATGCAGACGTCACCATTGAATGCTTTGAAGTATTCAAACTCGAATCAATTTTAAGCAATTATTGCATACATCTTATATGTATTCGGATAGAAAACCAGTCGAGTGATACATGCCTCTTTAAGAATTGTTCATGATTACATAAAAATAAAGACTATGTATGATAACATTCTTTATTCTTTTTTCTTGACCACTGTAAGAATATTTTTACCCTGGTAAGAAATACTATTATTATATTATTTTATAGCACCAGAAAGATTACATTGTATGTATAATACAGGTTCATATACCAATTTGTCTCCAATATTTGCAGTCATTTGGGGTACACCATTTGAAGAGACGCAGTTTCTCAACTTCACACACAAGTGTACTATTACTAGTTCTCCTTTTGTCATCATTTAGACAAATTAGAAGATATCCGCCATATATACAGATGTTTTTTTTCGGTTATGAAGCATGTGGGTCATAGAACCACGTTACCCTTTCTCGTGTACTTTTGAGGAGGTATATTAGATGTGAAAATTTAATTGACAAGTCCGAAATCTTTCACACTAGTCTGAATTTCGCTACTGTCATAAGCGAGAAACCACTCGGTGACCTTGACCGGTAAATGTTCTAAGTAAAAATGAACATGTGAAATCGAGAGAACGTTACCTTTCCTCACTAACATTTAAGGAGGTATGTTACATCGTCAAAATCCCTGACTCCTTTTAAGAACATGATTGAAAATATAAATATCAGCAATATTTCTTTATTTAGTCTAGATTTGATTACCTAGCTGAGTAGATTAGCGTGTCGAATGCTGAACTGTAGATCAAGGATTAGAATCCAGGAAGGGTTTTCAATTTTTTTTTGCAGATTATTATCTACTAAAACTGCATTTTTGACGAAATAAAGTAAATTTGAAAGTTTTCAATTTCACCAAATTGTTGTACATATCCTCCACCTTTCTTCCATGTCAAATTTCTCTGGTGTAACATTCATCCTTAACGCTCAGACGTCTGACATTTGTTGAGAATAACATAAGAGTTGTATTAAAATTCTTGCACAAGGCATACTAAATTTCAAATCAAAAGCACTACAGTTAATTTCATAAATAGAAACGCATACATGTATCTAGTAATTCACTTAATAATCAAACATCATGTTAACAATCAGTCGCGGTGACTTAGTAGTTCAGCGTTTGCTTTGTCACTGGGAGTTTGTGAGTTTGAGCTTTATTCGTGTTTTGGCCGTTTTCAATCTAAGACGTAAAAACACGTAATGACTATTCCTTTGCCAAAAGCCAGGTATTTAGAAGTGAGTGTCTCGGGTATTTTGGATGAGATCTTAACATCCGGGGTCTTGTGTTGCGACAGGCGTAGGTACGATAAAGTATCCCGCCTGTTATGGCGATGAACGTTATGCATACGCTGTAGTTCAAAATTTGTTACACGTCACATACAACCAGTAAAAGACGTATAACGAAAAACGTTAGCATGTTTATATACAGTCATGGAAATAAATTGTATTGAATGTATAGGAAAACTAAAGAATACTTATGGTATATCTTCGTACAAATCCTGTAGTTAATAGGTAAGTGCATCTTCATCAAAAATTTCAATTATTTCTCCTCTATTACAAATACAGTGCTTTTATGGGATATATTGCTTTTGTATTCTCACCTGAACGGTCTATCACAAACACAAATTCACAGGGCAATTCCGTATCCAGCTCCTTAAATTCCGGCGAAAAATTGATCATCAATACATCGGACGACAAGAACCCATCTGTAAAAGAAAATCTGTTTCTGACACATAATTCATTACATAATATATCGAATGATTTAGAGGAACAAGTGAAATATAGTAAAATGATGATTTTAAAGACTTACTTTTACTGTCTTTTATGCCCTTCTCAAAAATCGTTCCTGGTTTCTCAAAACCTTTGTAATGTAATACAATCGAAAAGTCAGAACCAGGCTTCAGTTGTTTCGATAAGCTCATCTGTAGACAAAAATGCATTATAAACAGCTATATTTATCAAAGTTCCTCAGATATATACGGATAACCATTTTGCAATTAACTTCAGCATCTACATGTACGACATTTGCTGTTGAATGCAGCATATTATAAACCATTTTACAGCGACATTATGCATTTTATTTCTTTAATAGATTTGCATAATCTGATGTTTTTCATACCAAATTGTTAGGCTGTTCTTTACACACTGGTTTTCACTACGGATTACTTCGTTTATCTTATAAAATGTAGTCTGATATAAGATATACGGTGAGTGTGACCTGTCAACAGGGGATGTTTACTTCCCCTAGGCACCTGCTCCCTCCTATGGTACGTATATCCAGCGGTCCGTGTTTGTCAAACTCTTTAATTTGTATTCCTTATAGGAGTTATCAGATTGATCACTGTTCGTTATCTTTACCTTTTTATGAGTTGCATGACAAATATATAGACTAATGAGATGATACTAATTTTCATTTGGCTGCTACAGCCTGGACAAGCTAGAATAATTACCCTTTAGTGTACGTATAACTTTAACCCTCGCCATAGAATTAATATTGGTCATCATCAGAATAAAATATATGTCCATTGGCTGCGAATGAGTTATGTGCGGTATTTTAACCCATGTTTAATTCGACCTTATTCTCTCGAGCAAACCAAGTCCTCTGGGAAATTGTATAAGTGTGTGTTATTTGACAATTGGATATAAAGTCACGTATGTGCACATACGTTATTCTCAATAATATCAGCCAAGATGTCAAACTCCATTTTGTTCTCGGACAACATCAGATTTTTTCCTCCAGCGACAATAGTTTCCAAGGTCATTGTGAAATCAGAATAATACAGTGTTTCTACTTCAGACAGTATCATGTCTAACGTTGTCTCTTGACATTCTTCCGATTTTGAATCATCAGTTGGTGCTGAAAGATATGAACATTTAACTGCAATACATATGGTACTCATTCAACCAACGACTTAATCTCACTGATATACACGTAGGCCTACATTTATATGTACATGTATATAATATGTATGTGCTGCGATTTCACCATTTTTCGATTCTAAAAACACAGAGTATCTTCCTTTTCTTAGCTGAGCAAAAATATGAAACCGTGTAATCAATGACGTGCAGGTTTATAAACGAGAAAACAATGGAGTTTGATCAGCTCTTTTAAAGGATCAATTGAAAAGGACACTACACAGGTTTCTATCATGGTTTTATAGATGTGAATGTATGTACAGAGTTTAACGATACTTTAGCTTGCTGCAAACAAACTTCTTTCAAATATGATGTAACCGAAAACTATTTGATGTTTTCTCAGTAGAATGAATACAAAATTTTCCGTATCGAATTTAATTTATTCCTATGATTTCTCAATTAATTCCAAAACAGTGGGGAAAATGTGTATAGAGTCATATAGAGATGGGTAATATATTCAACTTCTTTGAACATCATAGGAAATTTAAAAGTCACTTATAATTTGTCAGGAGTTTTATACTTACACTTATTACCAGCAAATGAAGTCAAAAGATATAAATCAACCCTTGAATCCATTTTTTTTGGGCATTGTATTCAATGCCCTGAATGCCCACAAAAATTTCATGAATCAAGGTATAATGATGTGGTTTAACTTCTTTAGAATATTTACGACTTGATTGATATTTCAATCTACTGTCAAACCTAAATGGCAATCTTACAGCAGTCGGGTGCATATCGAGGATTAAGCACAGTCGGAAGCATAAATATCCCAGTCTGATCAGAACTCAAATCCAATTCTTGAACGTAAGAAAACGTCAGCTTAGCCGCCATTTTGGCAGGAAGATTTCCGAGTCTAACACGGAATATGTCGCCAGCTTCGTCATCTTCTCCCATGTACATTGCAGTATAACCCGATTCAACAGCATCCTGGTATGTCTGTTTAGCCTTTTGATTAAGAAAAGCATCGTAAAATTTGTCGAGACGTCTACCATCTAAAATTAGAACTACATTGTTTTGATTTTAATAAAATTCATCGTCTCCCATTAGAACTTTGATTTTTTAATGTAATTATTTCGTATATTCAGTTAGATAAAAATTATATGTACAAAGCATACCTGGGATTTTTCCTGAATCTCTGCTACTATAGTCCTGTTGTCTATCTCGGCCTCAAACTTGTAGACCGCCGAATCCGTATCCAGTGGAAACACGAACTCGGTCTCCATGTTCTCGTCAGTGTCGTTCACGTAATGGAGGTCCGACTTAACATTGGCGATAAATCCGCGGATGGACACCTGTACATCGGCTTTCTTCAGTGGGACTACAATACGTTAATTAGGATTGATTAACAATTTATTGCACAAATTTGATTTCTTTAAAGGGCGTTAAAATCTAAGTTTGAATTGATAAATAGCAGCAATATGTATGTAATTACATGTATATTACAATATAGGTCGTTTATCTCCGCCAACCGCTATTGTTATTTACTCGTTTATATGCATGCGAACATAAAACTTCAAGAATAGTGCTATCTAATGACTGCGGTGTCTACAACCTTGTTTCCTAGGTACATGTGTTCAAGTTTTATTGTAAAAAATACAAATTTTACATATAGCATATACCATTACTGTAAATCTTACCACTCCGGCTGTGAGGCATAGACATTAAACCAAACTGTGGACAGCTCATGGTGAAGGCAGTACTACCCACGCTGATCCCTGAAAAATTGAAACAGAAAAATCCCAAAATGCATTAATCCATAATTGAAAGCATAATAAATGTTCATATTGATACGTGGAGCATACCCTCCATCTTGTATACGTGTCAAATAGTATAATTTGTCCGTTGTCTGTCGTCGGTGTCGGTGTAGATTTTCACATTTTCATCTTCTCTAGAACCACGGGGCCAATTTCAACCAAACTTGGCACAATGCATTCTTGGGTGAAGGACTTTCAAGTTTTTATCATATGAGGGGCCATGCCCCCTTCAAAGGGGGATAATCACAAGAATGCAAAAATAGGGTGAGGTCATTTAAAAATCTAAGAACCACTGGACCAGAGGAGCTAAAATTTACATAAAAACTTTCTGACATAGTGCAGATTCAAGTTTGTTCAAAGGGGGTAAGTTGGGGCCACAATAGGGGATCAAAATTTTACATGCAAATAAATAGGGAAAATCTTTAAAAATCTTCTCAAGAAACATCTTCTCAAGAAACACTGGGCCAGAAAAGCTGAGATTTGTATGAAAGTTTTCTAACATGGTGCATATTCAAGTGTTAAAATCATGACCCCCGGGCATAGGATGGGGCCATGATAGGAGATCAAAGTTTTAGATACAAATATGTAGGTAGAAAATCTTTAAAAATCTTATTCTTAAGGACCACTGGAGTAGGAAAGTACAAATTTACATTAAAGCTTCCTGACTCTGTGCAGATTCTAGTTTGTTCAAATCATGGTCCCCGGGAATAGGATGGGGCCACAATAGGGGATCAAAGTTTTACATACAAGTATATAGGTAGAAAATCTTTAAAAATCTTCTCAAGAACCACTGGACAAGGAAAGTACAAATTTACATGAAAGCTTCTTGACATAGTGCAGATTCGAATCTGTTAAAAGCATGGCCCCGGGGGTAGGAAGGAGCCACACAAATATATAGGGGAAATTATTAAATATCTTCCTCAGAATCCGTAGAAATGAAAAAATACTTCAAAAGAAATAACCTTTCAGATTTTATTACTTTTCCTTGCTAGACATCTTGAATTTTTATGCCCCCCTTTGAAAAAGAGGGGGCATATTGTTTCGCAACTGTCGGTCGGTCGGTCTGTCGGTCGGTCTGTAGACCATGTGTTGTCCGCTCAATATCTTTCGACCCCTTTGCTTGATAACAACCAAACTTGGTACAGGGGTTGCCCCTGGAGAGTAGATGATCCTTATTGATTTTCAGGTCACCTGATCAAAGGTCAACCTGCTGGTCTTTACCCCATGTGGTAGACCATGTGTTGTCCACTCAATAACTTTTTATCCCTATGCATGATAACTACCAAACTTGGTACAAGGGTTGCCCTTGGAGATTAGATGATCCATATTGACCTTCAGGTCACATGGTCAAAGGTCAAACCTCTGATCTTAAGCCCATGTGTTGTCCACTCAATATCTTTTGACCCCTTTGCTTGATAATAGCCAAAATTGATACAGAGATTTTCCTTAGAGAGTAGATGATCCCTATGGATTTTCAGGTCACGTGGTCAAAGGTCAAGGTCAAACTGCTGGTCTTAACCCCATGTGGTAGACCATGAGTTGTCCGCTCAATATCTTGAGAACCATTCACTTGATTGTAATAATATTTCACATGTGGGTTGGTTATAAAAAAAAAAGAAAAGAGGACCCCTATTGTTTTTCAGGTCTAAAGGTCAAGGGTCAATCTACTGTGGACATAGGAATATACTGTCCACTCAATATCTTGAGAACCCTTTGCTTGAAAGACATCAGACTTGGTACACTGGTACATCATCAGGAGAAGATGACACCTATTGATTTTTAGGTCACATGGTCAAAGGTCAAGGATCAAACTGGACATAGGAATATATTGACCACTGAATGTCTCAAGAATCCTTTGCTTGACAGCCATCAAACTTGGTACACTGGTATATCTTTAGAAGAAGATGACCCATATTGATTTTGAGGTCACATGGTCAAACGTCAAGGGTCAAACTGGACATATGAATATACTGTCTGTTCAATGTCTTAGGAACCCTGTGCTTGACAGACATTAAGCTTGGTACACTGGTACATCATCAGGACAAGATGACTACTAATGAATTTGAGGTCACATGGTCAAAGGTCAAGGGTCAAACTGGACATAGGAATATACTGTCCCTTCAATATCTTGAGAACCCTTTGCTTGACAGACATCAAACTTGGTACACTGGTACATCTTCAGGAGTTGATGACCCCTATTGATTTTTAGGTCACATGGTCAATCCACTCTTGACATAGGAAGATATTGTCTGCTCAATATTTTGAATTGATGATACTACTCTCAATTAAATGATGTGTGTGGGTATAACCCTTTTCAATTTTGCGCCATGGGGGGGGGGGCATATGTGTTTTACAAACATCTCTTGTTTTTATAAGCCTATGCAATTGATAAGAGGCTTTCATTCCCCTGAAAACAACATTGAAAAGAAATATTTACAATTGTAATTACTCCGGCAGTGAAACTTCTGTTTCTGTTCTTCGGCTGATTTTTAAAAAAAAAAAAATGTTTTTGCTCTTTCATTTTCGTCAAAATGTGATCGCCATTTGATAACTTAAAATAATAGAGAGGGATTGTTATAAGTACATGTACATATGTACACTTGTTTTCTAATCTAAACTATTCAAATGATGTGCATTTAAGAGAGAGAGAGAGAGAGAGAGAGAGAGAGAGAGAGGACATATTTTTTCCATCCTCTACCGTACAATGCAGGTCTCGCTGTCATAATGCCGTAATTACAAGATAATTGTGAAACACTTTGTAAACTTTTATACAAACAGTCAATTGGAAGATAATTGTGAAACACTTTGTAAACGTTTATACAAACAATCAATTTACGGTGCAGAATATTTTAAGGGCAAATGATTCACCGTGTGTTAAGAAGTTCCCGAATAGGAATCGTACCAGACTCTCGCTCGTGCAAAATCTCGGGAGCGAGAGTCTGGGGAAACCGAGACTAATGAAATAGACTACTGAAGATTAACGTCATCAACTGTTGATTGCACATGAAATGAATCTACGTCTGTCACATTATCATACACCGCACATGTATTCATTGTATTGATAAGAAAATGAAAATGTGATGTAGTTTGTGGACGTTGTTGTGTATTAAATTTTCGTTCAAAGATTATTCTGGTACAGCAATTTTACTGGTATTACACTATAAAACTAAGCAAATATATTTAGACCCGAACTTTTAATTTTGAGATCGATAATGTTATGTGATTTTGATATAATTAACTTTCAAGATCAATATGAAATTTAGATATGTTTACTTTGTTCTAGTAAATTGAGACGAATAAAGTTTATGTGAAAATTACATGTAATAATAATCACAATATTATTTTGGAAATATTTGAAAAGCATTCAAAATTATATAAATCTAATCATAATCTTTTTTTTTTTTTATCTTTATCATATATTATATACAACTGGTACCGTATAAGTTTTACATTATCATCAACAGATTGACTAGTCGGGGTAAAGTCTCCGTTGACACCCCATTTTAATCCTTGCCTAGAGTGTCAGAGGCCCCTGGATTGCACACATTTATAGCACAGCCTAGTGATGATGATGTTCCTCCGTCGTTGTCGACGATGAGCATGACATCTATATAGTCGGGTGTAGTCCAAAAGCATATACGTATATTAATTATGACAGAAAATAATTTAGAAATTTGATTTCAATGTTTTATATAAGCAAAACAAAACAAAAAACAACAACAAAAAAAAACAACAACAAAAAACCCCAACAACCCAGAGCTCAAGGTATTTCAATTCTACACACAAGAGTTCATCGTTTACCCTGCGCTATGCTACTAGTGGCCAGGACATCTCAAATACTGGATTTTTATGTCATATAAAGAAGGAGTTGTTACTTGATATTATAATTAACATATATAGATATTTATAATGTTCAGTGGATGCGAAAAGGGCTTAATCCTCACCTAGGCCACCAGGGATTTGATGCATTTATAATACCAGTTGTAACCCTAATTAAGAAATTGTTTCAGAAAAAGAAATGTACTTTCACATGTTCAAGAAGTGTGATTATAATAGATTAAAAAATATTAATCATATCCAGTTTTTTCTAAAAAAAAAAAAAATAAATAAATAAATAAATAAGAAATACAAAATACACTAATATATAAAAATCTAAGTGGGATTAATTCGATTTAATATTTATATAAAATTAAATGTAAGACACCACAGAGCAAACTAGCAACTCAACTGTATGGCAAAAGGGATGATTTCAGCTTCTCGATCGTCAACTTCTCATATTTATTGAGCAATATTCCATTATCACCTGCATATAGTGTTTATATATCTCGACTGATTCTATACACAAGAGCTTGTTTTGCGTATGGTCAGTTTCAAAATCAAGGCAGGTTACAGACAAACAAGTTGATGGTGCAGGAGTTTCAATGGTCTTGTTTAAAATCAGCATTTTCGCGAATTGTATGGTTGTTATAACGATCTAGTTTGCCAATACGACCTATCATTGGGTCAAATGCTGTCTGTCGTTTTTCATACCGATTGTTGGGCCGTTCTTGGCACACTGATTTTGACTACGGATAACTCCGATAACCTGATCAAGATATAGGCAGGTGTGATCGGTCGACAGGGGATGCTTACTCCTCCTAGGCACTTGATCCTACCTCTGGTATATCCAGGGGTCCGTATTTGGCTAACTCTCTTGTTTGGAGTAAGCATCCCCTGTCGACCGATCACAGGTGTATTTCTCACATATCAAAACGAGTTTGTAATTTATTCCAACAAACGTTTTATGCATAATAAACATGTATGTACAGTGTATATCACTGCATGATAAGGTCATTTCATTAATGGTCCCATTACATTATAAGCCATTCTTACAATAAATGATCGAACTAGATCGAACAACGATATGAATTGCTATTAATTATTTTCATTCTTCCATTTTATGAAAAATATTTCACACGGAAATCCCCATCTTAAATATTAGTAAAGCATGTATTTATAATCACTTACAAAAGTTTCAATATTTTATTTCCTTTACTTAGGAATTGCAGCAAATTACTGAAAAGTTTTTGTCAGTATGGTAGTAGAACTGTTACAACTTATATAGCCATACACAGCATCATCACAAACCAAGCCTAGCGCTTCTCAGTACTTTCAGTACTTTGATTATATATTGATGTTTGTATATAAGATAGACTTTCAATAATCAATTATTACTTGATATATTGTATAACATGCAATATCACAAATTGTTATATTGGGAGTAGGCTATCTAAGTTTTTGAACGTGTTCCTGATCCCTTTGATGTTTTAATGTCAATTAATAAAATATGTTCAATTGAAACCCCGTATCATTGTATTATTAATCAAGTAACAATAGAAAAGTTGGCATTGTTTGTCTCCCACATTCGTAAAAGTCATGCTAAGTATTAATTAACATAAGAATTCTCTATAACACATTCAACACTTAGGGTAAAGAGATTTTTGAAATTAACAATATTTATTTAATTTCATGAAAACTGAATTTTAGAACTGACATCAGGATACTTTTCTGTGTTTAATGTTTATTTTATTCACGCTTTTGTTTCTCTGCAGCATACATACCGTACAGGTTTTAAAAAGAATATTGATCCGCCTCCGATAATCACAACATGCTATCCGTGTATGAAACGGTTTGTTATTGTTGCCATACTTGGATACTACCGTGTATATACCGATCAAATTGAACGACTGCAAATGTAAAAACTAAAAAATCTTTCAGCATAAATCACAGTCCCTATAACACAGTCTGTAAATATCCTTGTGATCGTATTCACACGGAACAAGAATTGCACAACTACCAGAATAGACGAGATACTGAGTGAGAATAATTCCAGCTACAACGATTTATTTTTACAAATGGCGTCGGTCAGTTCATGCGCAGTGAAGTGGAACACGGGGGGCAATTTACAGAGTGTGTTTTACTTCATACAAAATGAATTTAAATCCGGGGAAAATCCAGAGCTCCTGTTCGCAAATATTTAAGTACAATGTACAGCACTTAAAAGTGAATCAACTCCTCGGATATACTAAGGCGGGTGTATTTTGTTTTTATGAACATTATGTTGCGATAAAATCTTAATCTTTATAGATTTTGTTTTGAACATATTTCATTGATCAAATTAAAAGGATTGGGAACAAGTTCTAACAACTTACAAGTCCCTCTCATAAAATATTACAATGAATCATGCAAGATGATAATTAACGGTAAAATGTTCAATGATTAAACGAATCTACAAGTTTCTCCTATAAACTTATGAACAGCTGAAAAATATTTATATCAGTTTGCAGAGGCCAATTAACATTACCGCATTATAACAATTTTATATCAATATTGACCACGTCAAACATGAAAAAGCGATAAAAAAAAAATTCTTCTAGCTCTAGAGTAATTTTTACAATTGAAAAATAGATGATAGCACAAAACATTTTCATAACATTTTAATCCCGTTGTCAAAAGGTTATTCAAAAATCTTTTGAATAAAACATTATCAAAATATTTATGCAACGTTTTATTTTGGTAGCGAAGAATTTATCAGAAAACATTTTTAACAAAACATTTTCATAATGTTTGAAGATCGTTTCCCCCCCCCCCCCCCCCCCCCCGTTGTTTTGATATCATTGTAAAACATTTATCAAATTGTTTGGGCTATCTTCATATCAAACATTTTACAAAAACGTTTTCATAATGAGTTTAACAACATATTTGAAATAGCATGTTTTTTCTTTATTTACTAAATGAAAGAAAAAGGTTAAAGTTTTTCTTTAAAAACTGAAAACAATATACAATTAGACAATTATGCAAGATGTAAATGTTGTGAGACAACACAACTGTAGCATTGGTTGACAATGCTTTAAAAACGTTTTTAAAACGTTAATGAAAAACACATAGTGTTGAGCACATCAATATAATATCCTTTAAAATAACTACGAAATTGTTTTGATTACCTTGCTTCCTTTCAAACATTATTTGAAATGTTTTCACAATGCTTTTAAAACATAAGAAATAATATGTTTTTCTCCCAGTTACTTATATAAATAAAAGTTTTAAGGATTTTCTTTGAAACTGAAAAAGAAAAGCAATTTCCTGTTTTAGGTGGTGTCAATTTAAGCTACAGTATATTTTAAGTTGTGGTTTGTTTGTTTTTTTTGTTGGTTTTTTTTTTAAAATCAAAAATGAGGAATTTAAAAAAATTATAATGAAACTATTAAAACATTTTTGCCAAAGTTTACAAACAAAATCAAAAGTTTATAAACGTGATTTCCCCAAAAAGATGTTCAACAATATTGGTGTATCCGTTCATTTACTTAAATTGAACTGCAATATCCGGAGATCAAGAAGTCCCCTTTCAATTTGTTAATGGAATGACACGGCGGGGTGCTATGACAAAGTTAGAGCAGCCCAACCTAGTTATGCACATTTCCACGTGATTTGATATTTTATTTGGGTTAGTGCTGGAAAACCGACATTGTTAAAAGACTGAGGCACATATGATCATCATATTGCGAGTATTGTTTTGTATTCATACTGATATTTATATTTTTTAAAAGTTAAATTCAATAAAAGCTCAGGATATAGCAATATATGACAATTTAAGCACATATAGTTTTTAGGAAAAAAATGTTTCATCATGTTAATATACTATGCACATCAATTAGGATGCATGAATGCAAAACTGTTGTACCAATAGCGCATGGTCATGTAGATTGTCGATCTATACAAAACTGTTGTACCTATAGCGCATGATCATGTAGATTGTCGATCTATGTTTCGATGAAGCTGTATCACGTGCAGTGATCGATCCAGCATCACTTTGTGTTCATGTTATGAAATTCTACAAAAGACAAGGAGTTTATTTAGATTTATATACATTGAAAAGTGAAATGTTTGAATTCAATTTTCCTTATGCGTGATACAATTTCCTTATATACATGTAATTGCATCATCCACACGTATATATAGACTTACATAAAAAAAATAAAAACATTTTTGCGGGTTGTAGTATATTGCAATATACCTGTAACTCATTAATTCAAATTGATATCTTATCCAGTTTTACCTCTCTGACTTTCCTGAAACTCTATAAACATTTTATCGCTTCTATGATTAAGCCTCTCTTATCTCCCGTTAAGTTTCAGGGTGCAGCCAAAATTATTATAGTGATTATTGTCTTAATTATTTGAAGGACTTCTTTAAGTTTACTGATACAGTAAAAAAACTAAGTGCATATTTAGGAAAGGCAGAAAAGAATGTACGAAAAATGGTGAATTTCGTAACCAGGATTTTCACTTTAGGGAGGGTCCATATTAGTGATATCATTTAATGATAAGACATATATCATTTAAAGCCTTTCATCAGTGTATGCACTTTTGAGGACATTTGTGCATTAAGAACAAATCTTGATTTATACTGCTGCTGAATATTAGAATTTAGTTTAGGTATTTTCAGAACAGGAAATTTTTCTAGAGTTTTAACCCTGGGGACTATGGACACCTTTAACTGGTACTCCGGCAACTGATACGACCTGTGGGCCTCTTGTTAGATCTGTTGTTAAAGTAGGAGCTTGAATAAGCATAGAGGAAATTATCACTATGTTACAGGGAAGCATGCATATACAATTTAATAACATTAAATTTTGAGATTTCATTTTTATCGGTAAATTCAATGACATAGAACCTTTTTTTTTTTTTATTTCAGTTATATCAAAGATGGATATTCTGCAGATGGACATACTGTAAATGTATTACATTTGGCTGTGTATTCTATTTAGCGCCTTTGGCGGAACGCAGCTTCCGCTAAATCAAGTACATCGCTAAATGCCATCCGTAAATCTAGATGTTTAAAGTAATTCTTCACATTCATTTAACAGTTGTTTAAGGAATTAATAATAATGTATGAATATGTTTTGTTCTTTATTAATGAAATAATGCATATAAATTCAAAAAAATAAGTTACACAAGAAATCTCAATGAAATTGAATATGCATTTTATTTATTTTCCACGGAAAAACTGACCGTGCTGACGTATATTAGTATCGTTTTACAGTGATGAAACAACGTCCAATATTCCAGCTTTTCTCCAGCCTGTTTTTATAATGTCTATTATTATTTCTGATGAGCAGACACAAGCCATCCCGCATGTATAGGTTTTAATGTTGATAAACTCAGGTCTACGTCGGGTTCGTCAATTGTTTTCCCGTCCGTCAAGTCAATTTCGTCAGCATACCAGGACTAAAATGCGCTTTTAACAGATTGTTTGAATGTGTCGTTACCCGCGAGATCTAAAGGCTGTAATTCCCCAGTACATGAAACTGGTACGAATCGGACTTTAATGTCATTTTCGGACAGTTTCTTTATGAACGATTCACATTGATGTGCCATTTCTCTGGGAACTTAAAATTGGGGTTACATTTTTCTGTCTTTCCTTGATAAATAACCTGAGGCGGGATCATTTCACCTCTCAATGTGCACCCGAGCAGAACGGTGATCTATAAGAAAATAATACCTCTACTGTACAAAAAGAAATTATCCCGATAATTACAATTATTGTTTCAATTGGGACAATAAAATGTTTAGAACAACTTACCTGTCTCTTGTCTTCAAGGTCAATTATCTGCATTTGTTTAGCTCCACTTTTTTCTAGGGTATAATCAGCAACAGGAATTATTTTCACATTAGTTTGGTCAAAGTTGATAATTAGTTCAGGGGGGATTTCATATTCCTTGACCAATTTTGAAATTTCGGCCAAGAATTCCATCCTAATAAAGTCAAAATCATTCGGAACTTTCCTAGCAGCTTTTGTGCCCTTACGTTTAACATAGCCATGTCTTTGTAAAACGACTGAGCCCAGGTTTTTGTAATCTTAATTGAACCCCCGTATTCAAATAGCAATTGTCTGTCTTTATTTTTGATGATTCCTTTTGCACATCTTATTAGAAGATGAGTATTTATGACACCGCTGGAATTTTTAACATATTGAACATAAGTTTTGACATCATCTTCATATTTACCCAGAAGCAAAGGTGGTTTTTTTTTTACACGAAGAAATTCTTTCTTTAGATTTCGAATTGTACTTTCGTTGACATTTTTCTGCAAAGATTTTGTAAAATGCCTAGCAGCTACAGCCACTCCGTGATCAACTACGTATCTCGCCATTTTGGCACGCTGTCATAGGAATTATAGATCCCTCGTTTTCTTTTTGCTGAAGGACTTGGGGTGGAATTTGATATTTCCAGATTTGCTGCCGCTATTATATGTGAATCCTGCTGATTTTTTGCCGATCGTGGATCTGGAAGTTCGGGAGAAGGTGGCGGCACTTCATTTGCCTTTTTCAGCCAGTTCCTTAACATGATTGTTTTAAAATTTTAGAATGTTTTGTGACAAGAGATATTTAAGTACCCAAAGCGTGACCAGAGCGTATGTTTAGTACTCAACTGAGTACAAATTCTCTTTTTCAGATTCAAAGGGGTGGATCTTGAATTATAAATCAGCTGATTAAAAAAACGCTAAATCAAATACAGCCCATTCAGAAATGCGCTAAATCAAATCTACGCTAACTTGTTGACAAAACGATTTCTGCCAAATATCGTACACGCCAAATATAATACGTTTACAGTAGGTGCCACCAAAAGTCATCTAATTTCTACTGTGGATGTTGATGTTGACACCCTTGAAAACCTATTACCATCAGGTAATAAACTAAACCCTGTTGAGGAAGTAGAATATTTTGAAGAAATTTTAGACGAAAATTAAAAAAAAAAAAAGCTGGCAAGAAAATATAGTGTATTAAATTATGTATGTAACTGACGATGATATTTAATGACGACAATGGATACGTAAACTGTCAATGTAAAACATCTGCATGTGTTTTGATATTTTTATCACTCAAAATTCTTATTCTACATGTCATGCATGTAATTAAAACATTGTATTTGGTTTAGATAAATGTCATAGCTGCTTTGCAAGGAGAAGGTATTGTAAGCGAGATCTGCCGGGCCATAATTATGACTTATGACCAACGGTTGCATGATCAAATTCAGTGGGACCGGCCAGAAAGGCAAAGTCGCCTTTATAAGAACACCTATTCATAAAATTATTCTCTGTAAGTTTAAACACAAGAACTAAGGTTCATACAACCGGATTGTTACACATTCTCAAATTAAATACCAGTAATAATTCATTAATTATTTATATGAATGTAAAATATTTTTATTTCAATGTTTTGATACAACAGGGGACGCTTACTCCTCCTGGGCACCTGATCTCACCTCTGGTGTGTCCAGGGGGGGGGGGGGGGTTCGTGTTTGCCCAACTATCTATTTTGTATTGCTTATAGGAGTTATGAGATTGATCACTGTTCGTTATCTTCGCCTTTCATAACATTATAGGATTTATGAGATTGATCACTGTTCGTTATCTTCACCTTTCATCACTATGTGCAAAATCTCCCCATAAAGTCACGTGACAGTGCTAGATCTTAAGGAGGATTACTCCGGAAGAACACAACACACTATAACAGTTGGATAATTTTACTCCAGACTGGAATTTAAAAAAACATTTTAAGGACAGTAATATATTGCATATTCTCCAAACCAATCGGAGAAATTTGCCGGAGGCATAACATGTGTTATCATTGCTACGCGGATGACACTCGGGTATACCTGATTATAAATACAAACGACATCTGGGACATTATTGCAGACAGACTTCAACGGTGTCTTTCTGATATTGACAACTGGATGAAAAACAATACACTCAAGCTAAATCAGGGAAAGACAGAAATTATTATCGATACATCAAATGGTAACGCTAGTGAATTCTCAGGATATCAACTGGGTTAGGGTTAGGGTTATCGGTGGATCTGTCGTCACCAGTGCTTCATGTGTCGAAAATCTTGGGATATTTTTCGACAGCACACTTAGCATGGAGTGTCAAATAAGTGCATTGAGTAAATCATGTTATTTCAAAATTTGTAATGTCGGTAGAATTAGATTTCTTATAACAGAGGATGCGTGCAGGACACTTGTTAGATCACTGATTATATCCCGTCTTGATTATGGAAATGTACTTCTTAATAATGACAATTCCGTAGCCTTGCAGACGTTACAGAAAGTTCAAAACACTGCTGCCAGGCTAGTGACACGTTCACGGAAACATGCATATTACACCAATTCTCATATCACTTCACTGGCTACCTGCGACATATCGAACGAAATATAAAATCCTATTGTATACTTTCAAGGCTCTACATGGATTAGCTCCAGCAAACATCCAGGAACTCGTTCAAGTCTACGATCCACAGCGAACACTTCGTTCTGCGGATTCGTTATACCATGTAAAGTCACGCGCTCGTACTACATGTAAACTGTATGACGAAAGACGGTTTGATATTTCTTCATCAACTCTGTGGAACTGTCTCCCGTTGGATCTTCGTGTCAAGGGTTCATTAGCTGTTTTTAAAAAAAACAAACTCAAAACATCTCTTTTCAAACTTGCATTTAATCTGTAATTGGGTATGTATTTATATATTCTAATAAAAAGCAAAAAACAAAAAAAACAAAAAAACAAAAAAACAAAAAAAAAACCCACCCCAAAACACCCCCAGTTTTAGTATTCTTTTATGCCTTTTAAATGCATTTATTGCTCTTTGTTTTAGCTTGTTTTTATTGTGTTACATATGGAGCGCTTTAGTGTTAATTAGATAAAGCGCTATATAAATGTATAGTAATAATGAAAAGAGTAATCCAGTCTTGATGTGCGGAAATGATATTGAAATCGCAGCTCCCCTTTGAAGATTTTCTGGATCCCCTTTAGTTCTGTATGACAAATGACTAGCGGGAATGTCTACAAAGTTTTCCATCATGAAAAACAATATCATTTACATAAGGTTTCGAAATTCATTAGTAATAACTATTATTGTAGATGGATATGGACTACTAAAAATAAAAAAAGTGTAATAAAACTCAATAAATGTTAAGTCGATAGAAATGCCATGGCTTCTTGCACGACATCTTTGCCCCCTGTGTCCCTTGTCTTCAGCCATTTCAGTGCTTTCTCCACTAACATTTCCCACTCGTCCTTTCTGTCTGGGAATTCTTTTCCTAAGAATGCAATAGCAAGAGCTGTGGCCCACACGTCTTTGTCCTGTAAAATACCTTAACATGGTAATAGGTCTAAGTACGGTGTTTAAGATTTTCAAAGTATATCCGATGACATCTTCTCTAGCTAGAGAAACACCGTGGAGCGTCTGTCTTTGCTAGAGAAAATCATCAGTTGGTAATAAGCTGCATTCAATATACCTATGTGAAGAGGCTATGTACTTTCAAAAAAAACAGAAAGACATTTCTTATATTTACATTTTAATTAGAATAATTAATTAATTTAATTAATTACTTGTGTTGAACTCCTTTGTTCAAGTGTTAGTGTATTTAAAAAATTGAAAGTTAACCTTCAGTTTCAATTAGACTGTTACGGGAAAATCGGAGGATATGAATATCATATCTATCAATACATTACAATGGACATCAACATTATGTCAGGGTTCTGTACAAATACTAGAGTTTACTCTGATGTCATGGAATCTAACATATATTTAGCGACATGAAGTGTACATATATTGGTCTAGGGAAACTCAGGGATAAAGAAACTCGTTCAAAAGTGTTATATGAAAGGTGAAGATATGTCCTAATCCTGCTGGAAAAGATATTCAGACAATGCGAAGGACGTAGATATGCAGACAATGCTAAGGACGTAGATATTGAGACAATGCTAAGGACATAGATATTGAGACAATGCTAAGGACGTAGATATTGAGACAATACTAAGGACGTAGATATTGAGACAATGCTAAGGACGTAGATATTCAGACAATGCTAAGGACGTAGATATGCAGACAATGCTAAGGACGTAGATATTGTGACAATGCTAAGGACGTAGATATTGAAACAATGCTAAGGACGTAGATATGCAGACAATGCTAAGGACGTAGATATTGTGACAATGCTAAGGACGTAGATATTGAAACAATGCTAAGGACGTAGATATGCAGACAATGCTAAGGATGTAGATATTGAGACAATGCTAAGGAGGTAGATATTCAGACAATGCTAAGGACGTAGATATTCAGACAATGATAAGGACGTAGATATTCAGACAATGATAAGGACGTAGATATTGTGACAATGCTAAGGACGTAGCTATTGTGACAATGCTAAGGACGTAGATATTGAGACAATGCTAAGGACGTAGATATTCAGACAATGCTAAGGACGTAGATATGCAGACAATGCTAAGGACGTAGATATTGAGACAATACTAAGGACGTAGATATTGAAACAATGCTAAGGACGTAGATATGCAGACAATGCTAAGGATGTAGATATTGAGACAATGCTAAGGACGTAGATATTGAGACAATGCTAAGGACGTAGATATGCAGACAATGATAAGGACGTAGATATGCAGACAATGCTAAGGACGTAGATATGCAGACAATGCTAAGGACGTAGATATTCAGACAATGCTAAGGACGTAGATATTGAGACAATGCTAAGGCCGTAGATATTGAGACAATGCTAAGGACGTAGATATTGAGACAATGCTAAGTACGTAGATATTGAGACAATGCTAAGGACGTAGATATTGTGACAATGCTAAGGACGTAGATATGCAGACAATGCTAAGGACGTAGATATTGTGACAATGCTAAGGACGTAGATATTGTGATAATGCTAAGGACGTAGATATGCAGACAATGCTAAGGACGTAGATATGCTGACAATGCTAAGGACGTAGATACTGAGACAATGCTAAGGATGTAGATATTGTGACAATGCTAAGGACGTAGATATTGAGACAATGCTAAGGACGTAGATATTGAGACAATGCTAAGGACGTAGATATTGAGACAATGCTAAGGACGTAGATATTGTGACAATGCTAAGGACGTAGATATGCAGACAATGCTAAGGACGTAGATATTGTGACAATGCTAAGGACGTAGATATTGTGATAATGCTAAGGACGTAGATATTCATACAATGATAAGGACGTAGATATGCAGACAATGCTAAGGACGTAGATATTGAGACAATGCTAAGGACGTAGATATTGAGACAATGCTAAGGACGTAGATATTGAGACAATGCTAAGGACGTAGATATTGAGACAATGCTAAGGACGTAGATATGCAGACAATGCTAAGGACGTAGATATTCATACAATGCTAAGGACGTAGATATGCAGACAATGCTAAGGACGTAGATATTGAGACAATGCTAAGGACGTAGATATGGTGACAATGCTAAGGACGTAGATATTGAGACAATGCTAAGGACGTAGATATTCAGACAATGCTAAGGACGTAGATATTGAGACAATGCTAAGGACGTAGATATTCAGACAATGATAAGGACGTAGATATTGAGACAATGCTAAGGATGTAGATATGCAGACAATGCTAAGGACGTAGATATTGTGACAATGCTAAGGACGTAGATATTCAGACAATGATAAGGACGTAGATATTGTGACAATGCTAAGGACGTAGATATTGTGACAATGCTAAGGACGTAGATATTGAGACAATGCTAAGGACGTAGATATGCAGACAATACTAAGGACGTAGATATTCATACAATGATAAGGACGTAGATATTGAGACAATGCTAAGGACGTAGATATTGAGACAATGCTAAGGACGTAGATATTGAGACAATGCTAAGGACGTAGATATTCAGACAATGCTAAGGACGTAGATATTGAGACAATGCTAAGGACGTAGATATTGTGACAATGCTAAGGACGTAGATATTGTGACAATGCTAAGGACGTAGATATGCAGACAATGCTAAGGACGTAGATATGCAGACAATGCTAAGGACGTAGATATTGTGACAATGCTAAGGACGTAGATATTGAGACAATGCTAAGGACGTAGATATTGAGACAATGCTAAGGACGTAGATATGCAGACAATGCTAAGGACGTAGATATTGTGACAATGCTAAGGACGTAGATATTGTGACAATGCTAAGGACGTATATATGCAGACAATGCTAAGGACGTAGATATGCAGACAATGCTAAGGACGTAGATATTGAGACAATGCTAAGGACGTAGATATTGAGACAATGCTAAGGACGTAGATATGCAGACAATGCTAAGGACGTAGATATTGTGACAATGCTAAGGACGTAGATATTGTGACAATGCTAAGGACGTAGATATGCAGACAATGCTAAGGATGTAGATATTGAGACAATGCTAAGGACGTAAATATTGAGACAATGCTAAGGACGTAGATATGCAGACAATGCTAAGGACGTAGATATTGAGACAATGCTAAGGACGTAGATATGCAGACAATGCTAAGGATGTAGATATGGAGACAATGCTAAGGACGTAGATATTGAGACAATGCTAAGGACGAAGATATTGAGACAATGCTAAGGACGTAGATATTGAGAGAATGCTAAGGACGTAGATATTGAGACAATGCTAAGGACGTAGATATTGTGACAATGCTAAGGACGTAGATATTGTGACAATGCTAAGGACGTAGATATGCAGACAATGCTAAGGACGTAGATATTGAGACAATGCTAAGGACGTAGATATTCAGACAATGCTAAGGACGTAGATATTCAGACAATGTTAAGGACGTAGATATGCAGACAATGCTAAGGACGTAGATATTGAGACAATGCTAAGGACGTAGATATTGAGACAATGCTAAGGACGTAGATATTGAGACAATGCTAAGGACGTAGATGTGCAGACAATGCTAAGGATGTAGATATGGAGACAATGCTAAGGACGTAGATATTGAGACAATGCTAAGGACGAAGATATTGAGACAATGCTAAGGACGTAGATATGCAGACAATGATAAGGACGTAGATATGCAGACAATGCTAAGGATGTAAATATTCATACAATGCTAAGGACGTAGATATTCAGACAATGCTAAGGATGTAGATATTGTGACAATGCTAAGGACGTAGATATTGAGACAATGCTAAGGACGTAGATATTGAGACAATGCTAAGGACGTAGATATGCAGACAATGATAAGGACGTAGATATTCAGACAATGTTAAGGACGTAGATATGCAGACAATGCTAAGGACGTAGATATTGAGACAATGCTAAGGACGTAGATATTGAGACAATGCTAAGGACGTAGATATTGAGACAATGCTAAGGACGTAGATGTGCAGACAATGCTAAGGATGTAGATATGGAGACAATGCTAAGGACGTAGATATTGAGACAATGCTAAGGACGAAGATATTGAGACAATGCTAAGGACGTAGATATGCAGACAATGATAAGGACGTAGATATGCAGACAATGCTAAGGATGTAAATATTCATACAATGCTAAGGACGTAGATATTCAGACAATGCTAAGGATGTAGATATTGTGACAATGCTAAGGACGTAGATATTGAGACAATGCTAAGGACGTAGATATTGAGACAATGCTAAGGACGTAGATATGCAGACAATGATAAGGACGTAGATATTCAGACAATGCTAAGGACGTAGATATTCAGACAATGCTAAGGATGTAGATATTGTGACAATGCTAAGGACGTAGATATTGAGACAATGCTAAGGACGTAGATATTGAGACAATGCTAAGGACGTAGATATGCAGACAATGATAAGGACGTAGATATGCAGACAATGATAAGGATGTAGATATTGTGACAATGCTAAGGACGTAGATATTGAGACAATGCTAAGGACGTAGATATTGAGACAATGCTAAGGATGTAAATATTCAGACAATACTAAGGACGTAGATATTCAGACAATGCTAAGGATGTAGATATTCAGACAATGCTAAGGAGCAGTGGGGACAAAAACATGTTTGCCCCTTCCCTCTTTTATTTAAACAAATCACTATTAGTGTCCTGGGTAAGTGCTTGAATGTAATTTTTTCCTCCAATGAACATTGATTATCGGGATGTCTCAGATACCTCCACAATTATGAATTTGTTTTTCTTATACTGAAAACGTCACCCAAGAGACATTCCCTGCACAGGGTTTTGACACAATTTGAGCAAACTGGTATATATAGTATATAGAGTGAAGGAAAGCTTAAAAAAACAGCCATTAATTTCTTGGTTGCTCGCTTCAAACTCTTTGGTAATAATCGTGATAATGCATTGAATGTTTTCTCACTCGAAAGCCAGAATGTTGGTTTTTTTACATGCACGAATCGTTTACCTGACTTCATAGAAACTTTGAATAAAAAATGAGTCCAACTTTCCAGCATTATGTCGCCGTCATTAACTCTACAACTTTGGCTCCATGTTATGGGTGTTTTGCACTAAATGACTCAGGGTGCAAGACGATTGAACAATATCAATACTTTTGCTGGAGAACTTCAGTTTAAATATTGTTGACTCGTTTGAACTCGGATGCTAATAACTAATGAAAACGAATCTGATGTGCCAAAACGGACGATCAACATTCATTCAAATATTGATTGTGACTACAAGTAGCTATATCTTAAAAGGCAATTCTAAGTTTGACTGCAACGGATGATGGATGCACAAAGTCAAACAAAATGAAGGAAAATTTCATGGAGAAAAGGGTGTAGGGTTAACGACGGCAACCTAATTCTCAGACGTTACATTTATTTTTTTTCAAAGTTTTTGTGAAGTCAGGTAAACAATTTATGTATTACAAAACAGATCAATAGTCTGGCTTTCGACTGAAAAAAATTCAACGCATTGTCAAGATTAATACCAAAGTTTTGAGAGTTTGAAGCGTGCAGCCTAAAATTTAACCGCAGCTTGCTAGTTTCCTTTACTTCTATTATATCATATACACAAGTTCGCTCAGATTGTGTCAAAACCCTGTCATCCAGTAGGGATATGGGTTGGAATAGGTCCTCAATACCCCTTGCTTGTCGTAAGAGGCGACTACATGGGGCGGCCCTTCGTATGATACCGCAAAAACCGAGGCCCCGTGTCACAGCAGGTGTGGCACGAAAAAGATCCTTCCCTGATCAAAGGCCATAAATGCCGAGGAGAAGCCTAAATTTTGCAGTCCTTCACCGGCAATTATGACGTCTCCATATAAATGAAAAATTCTCGAGCTTGATTTATAACCAACCAACCAATCACTTAAGAAGCACGGTTTATGGTAAGTATTAAAGAATTAGATAACCTCTCTGTAGGTATGTATTGTAGCTCCATACCCAATTTCCTTACAAGCAAGTGTCAATAACAACCATTTGGAAAAATAAGCGCACATTCAGAGTACGCTGAAATTTGAAACATTACAACACGCTCCTATATGTTTTACAGAGTGCGCCTCAATATTTTATTTCTCTTAACACATTCAAGACTTTTGATATAAGTACTTTTTCATTAATAAAAAAATAGTCCTTTCTTACAGTATTTCCTAAATATGAAGATTAAGGCATTTGTTTTTGTCAATATTGGCAAGCACTGAGTCTGCAATTAATTTCTAAACTTAGAAGATTATTTGCTTGTGGAGTTTCTTCATGCAGTACAAAGGTGTGCTGCTTTAATCATATGGCTTTCAAGTTTATAGAAATATTACACTTTCCCAGCTTGGGAGTGGAGTATTTCAGGAATTTTATACTGGAATAAGGAGACATGTACCCTATGTTGAAGAAATTATGAATGATTTCTTTACACATAACTATACCAGTAAGATATATCATTCTGATTTTCCAAACGATTATATAGGGCCCTTAATTCGTTTTCAAATGCGTTAATTTGGGGGCCAGCTCAACGGAAAGTGAAAAGTGCGTGGAACTGGTTACAAATGCATTCTGAAATCGCACTTCGAAAAACAAGTTCGTACATTTTTCAAAATGGTTATAACATACATGTACCTTCTTTATGCAGCGGACGTTAACATAAAAAAGAGGTGCTAATAAAACTTGACACGTCAAACATAAAAGAATAAGTGAAGTTTCTTATTTTTCTAAGACGATCCTCATTTACTTTCTCTCCTCTTTATCCCCCTTTGTTCTACTGTTACTACTACTCCTTCCTAAGGCCATTATCGATTTATACGTTCTTGAAAAGGGGCATATTGGTTTGCACCTGTCGGTCGGTAGACCAAGTGTAGTTCATTCGTTATCTTACAAACTGGTTTCCCTAAAAGAGTAGATAACCCCTATTGACTTTGAGGTCACGGGGTCAAAGTAGTATGGACATAGGAACACATTCTCTCCTGAATATTTAAGAACCCTTTGATTGACAGACATCAAACTTGGTAGACTACTTTCCCCCAAAAAGTAGATGTCCACTATTGATTTCCAGGTCAGAAGATGAAAGGTCAATCTGTACATTGAAATATATTGTCTGCTCAATATCGTATCTTGAGAACCCTTTACCTGGCATCAAACTTTGTACACTGGTTCTACCTCTGGACTAGATGATCCCGATTCATTAAGAAGCCATAAGGTCAAGGTTCAAACTGGACATATATGTAGTTAGATAGTCTGCTAGAAATCCTGAGAATACTTTGCTTAACATATACCACACTTAGTACAATGGTTTTACATAAGGAGTAGATAATACCTATTGGTTTTGATGTCACAGAGGTCAAACTACTCTGGGCATGGGAAGATAATGTCCGCTCCATCTCTTGAGAACCCTTTGCTTGATAGACATCAAACTTGATACACTGGCACATACTAAGATATAGAATATCCCTAATCAATTTTGAGGTCCCAAAATTAAAGTTCAAGGGTTAAACTACTCGAGAAGAAATACTGTCCTCTCAATTTCGTCATGAACCTTAGATAACATACATCATACTTGGTACTCTGGTACCACCAAAACAGTAGATGGTCCCATTGTTATTAAATGTCTGTTCGGAATTTTGAGAGACCCAACTTAGTCTTGTGGTTGCCTGTGACTAGTAAATAATCCACATTTTACACTATGGTACAATCATTTTTAATTTAAAGTTGATCCTTTCCAATATCGCCACGCGATGGGGTGGGGGACATATGTTTTTCTAAGATATTTCTTGGTTTTCCTTTTTACTGAAATGTTCTTTAGTTAATATGGACACCATAATAAACAGAAATTATTAAAACGATTAGCTTCATTGGGAAAAATAACTTTGATAGTTGAGGAACGGACACGTTGTTGAAATATAAGAAACCGAATAGTTTAGTTTTAATCAACAGCTGTAACTAACAAGATATGGTGATTCTGCTTAGGTTATCATTATCTATTCTGGATTATAAAAAGCAAGGTGACAAATGACACCACCCCCAAAACAAAAACCACACAACAAAATGAATGAATAAAGAAGGAGAATAAGTATACCGTTTACTGATTTTCAAATTTTGAATTAACTAAATAATAAAAACAAGACTACAGTCATGTACTTATCTTAATTTGCATTTAAGAACATTAATATCAGTAAAGAACACTAGTATCAATATTCACATACCGTAACAACAGATGACGTTTCCATCAGATGCGGCGACTTTTTGAGTATTTGCGACAACTTGTTATCAAATTTCCAAGATCCATCAAACTTCTGTTTCTCAATCAACTCCTTCATTCTAGAAGAAGATCCACCTGGTAAGAAAATTAGAATTTATGATTTAATGATTGTGTGGAGTTTTCCGTCATTGTGATTTCCGAACAACTTGAAATTCAAGAATAGTGCCAATTAGAGTGCTGACCAGTATCTTCCAGAGAATTCTCACGCCGACAGGTGGTGTTTTTAAATTAACCGATAAAGCGGGTGAACATTTGATCGATACCTTTTTCTATCCGTACCACCTTGGAAGTAAGAACATAAGAAAGTTCGTAGACGTTTTTTTTTTTTATCAGTAAATGGAGTCTGAATTTTTAATCAATCCGACAATAACTTTTCAAAGTAACAGTAAATCTGGATTCAAAACCAGTATCATTGACCGGGGATATAAACCCGAAATATGCAATCGGCCACAAGTGTTTTTGAGTAAATATTTACATGTAGTTTTGATCGTTTAGTACAGTTTTGAAAGGGGCTGCTAGAGTTAGTTTAAACTGCATTTCTTTCAAAGAAACAAGAATGTGATTAAATGCATATCATTTGACTTGTTGCGATTGGAAACAAGAGGCCCATGGGCCACATCGCTCACCTAAGTCACTTTGGCCCATATCTGAAGACTTTCCATATATATTTGCATGTAAAACCTTAGTCCCTATTATGGCCCAAACTATCCTTTGCAAACTTGAATCTACACTATGTCAGAAAGCTTTCATGTAAATGTCAACTTCTTTGGCCCAATGGTTCTTGAGAAGAAGATTTTTAAAGCTTTTTCCTATATTTGTATGTAAAACTTTGACCCCCCCCCCACTTGTGGCCCCATCCTACCCCCCGGGGCCATGATTTGAACAATCTTGAATCTTCACTATGTCAGAAAGTTTTCTTGTAAATATCAGCTTTTCTGACTCAGTGGTTATTGAGAAAAAGATTTTGACTATATATTTGTATGTAAAACTTTGATCCCCCTTGTGGCCTCATCCTACCCCCAGGGGCCATGATTTGAACAAACTTGAATCTGCACTATGTCAAAAAGTTTTCATGTAAAAATCAGCTTTTCTGGCTCAGTGGTTCTTGAGAAGAAGATTTTTCCTATATATTTGTATGTAAAACTTTGATCCCCTATTGTGGCCCCGGGCATCCAACCCCTGGGGGCCATGATTTGAACAAACTTAAATCTGCATTATGTCAGGAAGCTTTCATGTAAATCTCAGCTTTTCTGGCTTAGTGGTTCTTGAGAAGAAGATTTTTAAAGTTTTTCCCTATATGTTTGTGTGCAAAACTTTGATCCCCCCTTGGGGCCCCATCCTATCCCCGGGGGCCATGATTTGAACAAACTTGAATCTGCACTATGTCAGAAAGTTTTCATGTAAAAATCAGCTTTTCTGACTCTATGGTTCTTGAGAAGAAGACTTTTAAAGATTTTTCCTATATATTTGTATGTAAAACTTTGATCCCATATTGTGGCCCCATCCAACCCCCGGGGCCCATGATTTGAACAAACTTGAATCTGCATTATGTCAGGAAGCTTTCATGTAAATCTCAGCTTTTCTGGCTTAGTGGTTCTTGAGAAGATTTTTAAAGTTTTTCCCTATATATTTGTGTGTAAAACTTTGATCCACCCCTTGGGGCCCCATCTTATCCCCGGGGGCCATGATTTGAACAAACTTGAATCTGCACTATGTCAGAAAGTTTTCATGTAAAAATCAGCTTTTCTGGCTCAGTGGTTCTTGAGAAGAAGATTTTTAAAGATTTTTCCTATATATTTGTATGTAAAACTTTGATCCCCTATTGTGGCCCCATCCAACCCCAGGGGCCCATGATTTGAACAAACTTGAATCTGCATTATGTCAGGAAGCTTTCATGTAAATCTCAGCTTTTCTGGCTTAGTGGTTCTTGAGAAGAAGATTTTTAAAGTTTTTCCCTATATATTTGTATGTAAAACTTTGATCCCCCCTTGTGGCCCCATCCTACCACCGGGGGCCATGATTTGAACAAACTTGAATCTGCAATATGTCAGGAAGCTTTCAGGTAAATTTCAGCTCTTCTGGCCCAGTGGTTCTTGAGAAGAAGATTTTTAAATGACCCCACCCTATTTTGAATTTTTGTGATTTTCTCCCCTTTGAAAGGGACATGGCCCTTCATTTGAACAAACTTGAAAGCCCTTCACCCAAGGATGCTTTTGGCCAAGTTAGGTTGAAATTGGCCCAGTGGTTCTGGAGAAGAAGTCGAAAATGTGAAAAGTTTACGGACAGACGGACAGACAGACAGACGGACGCCGGACAAAATGTGATCAGAATAGCTCACTTGAACCTTCGGTTCAGGTGAGCTAAAAAGTGCATATGCACTAATATCAATTCCTTTCTCATAGCGTTAATACTATGGTAAGGGCTAGCTAATATGAGTTTAAAACTCTGCATTGGATAAATTCGATATATTTTAACAGAAGTACAGCATTGAACTTTAAATAATTTCACTGTAAGTCACACAGATAATTCAACGTATGGTTCACTCGAAGCACGTCATTTCTAATCTTTAAATTTTTCATTTGAAAATCAATCGGTACCCTATTATATAACTCTTTCTAAAGATTTAGAAAAGCACATAATTCATTATGATACTACATCTCACAAAAGTTTAAAATATTGATGAACTCCTCATTGAATATACCAGTAGATTATTGCTGAAATCGGCGTGAAACTGTTAAGTTTTGCGGTAGATATGAAAAATCTCTTGTATGCTTCCTGAGATTGACGATGTATTTCAAGTATCATAATAAAAAGGTGAAGATAACGAAACATGATTTCCAAAATGTCGGCTTGAACATCACTGAAGAGACATTATTTGTCGAAATGCGCATCTGGTTCATCAACATTGGTACCGTATAAGTTTTACATTATGACCCCTGGGTCGAGGCCTCTGCTGGTGGACTGTTAGTCCCCGAGGGTCTCTACAGCCCAGTAGCTACGTATTTCGTAACTAGCTTGAAAATACGGATGTATATTTAATTGTTGGGATAAGATTTAGAAATTCATTTCAAAATTAAGGATGATATCCCCCTCATTCATAGCTCTGATCCTTGGACGAATTTGGCTCCCGTTTTTTTGGTACTCTAGTTTTCCTTTTAGCTCTTACAAGTTTTTTGTCATTTCGAATTTCCAAAATTTCGGCTTGAGCATTACTGAAGAGACATAATTTGTCGAAATGCGCATCTGGTGCATCAAAATTGGTACCGTATAAATTTTACATGATCAATCTCATAACTCCGATCCTATAAGGAATATAGAATTACAAGTCGGACAAACACTAACTCCTGCATATACAAGAGGTGAGATCAGGTGCCCGGGAGGAGTAAGCATTCCCTGTCGACCTCATAAACGTTGAATTTGTAAGAAAATATGATAACATTCATTATAAATTACATATGACCTGAAATTGGAAATCAAAGATACAAGTGCCTGAAGATGAAAACCTCATTCGATAATTTTTATAGTGTCATAGAGAATTGAGTTCAAATATTCTCGTATTTCATTAATAGGGACATAGCATCCGATGTCAAAAATGTTCTAAAATTGTACATAGGGTAAGAGACAGCTGCAACATTATCTTAGATTGCAAAGCTGTGAAAAACACCTTGAAATATGTCCAAAAATCTCATTTTACTGACGATCTCTAACTTTAATTACGAATCTCATAACTCCTACAAGCAATACGAAATAGAGAGTTGGGCAAACACGGACCATTAGATATACCATAGGTGGGATGAGGTGCCTAGGAGAAGTAAGCATCTCCTGTTGACCGGTCACACCCGCTGTGAACCCTATATCTTGATCAGGTAAACGGAGTTATCCGTAGTCAAAATCAGTGTGCCAAGAACGGTCTAACAATCGGTATGAAACACGTCAGACAGCATTTGACCCAATGATACGTTGTATTGGCAAACTAGATCGTTATAACGACCATAGAATTTGCGAAATGCTGACTGTTGGAAACCCTGCACCATCAACTTGTTTGTCAGTAGCCTGCTTCGATTTAAAAACTGACTATAAGCAGAACAAGATATAGAGTATCGAATCAATTGAGAGATATAAACACCACATGCCGTTTATAATGGAATATTGTTACAAAGATATGGGAAGTTGGCGATGTAGAAGCTGACAACATCCCGTTGTCATAAAGTTGAGTTGTTACTTTGCCGTTAATATTCATTTTCAATAAAATATCTAAGTATGAAGCAGAAGTGGTCGACTCTGTGGTGTATTTTATTTCGAGTTCACTGGGATATATCGAGTCGACATATGAATGAAAATTATTATTGTTAATATATAATACGTCCTCGATATATCTAAATGTTATTATGTAGGCAAATAGGTGACACCAGGTACTACGACTAATGATGTAAAAGTCATGCGTTTAAATAAACAAGATTTGTTTGTGAAACACAAATGCCCCAGATAATGACCAATTCCAAAGATGGCCAAGGTCACAAGGACAAATATCTTGGTACCAGTAGAAATATCTTGTCACAAGAAATGCTCATGTGCAAGATGAAAGTTCTAATATTTACCATTTATAAGTTATGAACAATGTCAAATTTGTTAAAAGTAGCTCAAATGCCAAGGTCAAAAGGTTTAGTACCAACGGAAAGGTCTTGTCACAAGGAATACTCATGTGAAATACCAAAGCTCTAGCACTTGCTGTTCAAAAGTTAATAGCAACGTTATATTTTTTTAAAAAGTAGGTCAAACTCCAAGGTCAAGGGTAAAAAGTGTTGGTACACAGTGAAAGGTCTTGTCACAAGCAATATTCCTGCGGAATATCAAAGCTCTAGCACTTGCTGTTCAAAAGTTATTAGCAAGGTTAAAGTTTTCAAAATGTAGGTCAAACTCTAAGGTCAAGTTCACAGGGTAAAAAATGTTGGTACACACAGAAAGGTCTTGCCACAAGGAATACTCATGTGAAATATCAAAGCTCTAGCACTTCCGGTTCAAAAGTTATTAGCATAGTTAAAGTTTCAGACAGAATGACAGAGTTACGGAATTACAAAATGACAGACAGGACAAAAATAATATGCCCCCCCCCCCCTCCGATCTTCGATCTCGGGGGCATAAAAACCAAAACCTTTCA